>NW_027526203.1:14266607-14676599 GCF_048455015.1 Haemaphysalis longicornis | reverse complement strand
TGCCTTTGAGTCGTATGTCAAAGATGCTTCTATCCACAAACAGCACTGTCTTTCTGTTTTCTTTGACTTAGAAAAAGCATACGACACAACTTGGCGTTACGGCATACTGCTTGATCTCAAGGCATTCGGTTGTGTCTGGACATATGCTAAGCACTATTGAAAGTTATTTGTCGGAGCGGACATTTAGGGACAGTGGTATCAAGAACATACATACAAGAAAATCGGGTTCCCCAGGGTGCAATATTAAGCTTTACTCTGTTTATAAATAAAAGAATTCACTTGGGAAATCGTTGCCATACACAATATCCTACTCAATGTATGTTTGACGACGTCCAAATTAGCTTTAGGTCATGCAATCAGTCCGTATGTGAAAGGCAGATACAGTTAGGTGTGAACAGGCTTGCAATATTGACGGAAGAAAATGGTTTTAAATTGAATCCTCACAAGAGTACATCTGTTTTATTCACAGAGAGCGTGGAATTCGCCGCGGTGGCTCAGTGGCTAAGGCGTTGCGCTGCTGAGCACGAGGTCGCGGGTTCGATTCCCGGCTGCGGCGGCCGCTTTTTCTGATGGAGGCGAAAAGCAAAAACGCCCGTGTGTACGAGATTTCGGCGCACGTTAAAGATCCCCAGGTGGTCAAATTTGATCCGGAGCCCTCCCCTACGGCGCGCCTCATCGCCTGCGTTGCGTCGGCGCGTTAAACGTACAATCAATCAATCAATCAATCAATCAATCAATCAATCAATCAATGAATCAATCAATCAATCAATCGTCCAGAACCCGATGTCACACTGAACGGAGAACGGATTCGTGTCAAGAAAGAACATACGTTTTTAGGTGTTGTACCTGACGGAAAACTAACATACGTACAGCACTTAAAAAAACTCAAAATAAAAATGCCTAAACATCATAAACATTTTTAAAAGTGTTGTCACATCAGTCTTATGGTGCTGATAAAGACTGCCTTCTACGTCTCTTTGTGAGTTTAGTTAGGTCACGTATAGACTATGGAAGCGTAATATACGGGTCCGCGTCTAAAACTGCCTCAAAAATGTTAGACCCAGTACTATATTCGGGCTTCCACCTTGCCTCTGGAGCCTTCAGGACAAGTCCAATCCAGAGTATTTATGTAGAATGCGACCACTGGTGCCTAGAGCACCAGCGTGCTTATACAGCACTCCTCTATGTTATTAGGACAATTTCTATGACGAATCACCCATGCAAATTCTATTGTTAATGACATCTCATCCGCCCATTTGTATTTAGCGCGCCCGTCGATCCCTGCCCCTGTAGCCTTGCGTGTCAACGGCCTTGCAGAGGAGATAGGGGTGTCTTTAAATGATGGCATAAAAACCTGTATCGCAGATATAGTCCCACCTTGAGACATGTCAACTATTCATTGTGACACATCCTTTAAACAAATTCACAAGCGTCGTGCACCCCGCGAATTGATTTTACAGCATTTCTTAAGTTTACAACACAGATATCCATGCGTCTCTTTTTACGCAGATGCTTCCAAGTCTTCTTCTTTTGTGCCCTGTGCTGCACATGGCCCGGACTTTGCGAGCACAAGGACATTGAACAGAAATTGTAGCATCTTTACAGCAGAAGCCTATGGTATTCTAATCACAGTGGAACACATTACAGAGAACAAAATACAAAAATCAGTCATCTACACAGGCTCCCTAAGCATAGTAACTGCATTGGATTCCTTTAAACCCACAAAAAACGTTATTCTAAACCGCCTTTTTAAAGCTCTTATAACTGCCTATAAGTCAAAGCTAAACATACTTGTTTGCTGGATCCCTGGACACAGTGGCATTCTGGGCAATGAAATTGCTGACCAGAACGCCACCTTGGCGGCCCTCCGTAGTGGTGTTGATGTAGCGCAGGTCCCTCACCTCGATTTGAAACCGGTAATCCGGAGGGGAATCCGTAAATGCTGGCAGCACATTTGGGACACACACACAGACAACAAGCTTCACTCAGTAAAACGAAACCTAGGAAGATGCACAACATAAAACAAAACAGATTCATTGAAGTATCCAATTGCAGATTGCGAATAGACCACACTTACGCTACACACGCATATCTTTTCAATGGCACACTCCCACCTGTTTGTAACAAGTGTGGGGAACGGCTCACCGTCCTCCATGTGTTAATTGAGTGCACATTCTGCAATGAAGCCAGAAAACGGCATTTGCCTAAAATATATACCTACAACATTCCACTACATCCTTCACTGTTTTTAGGAGATGAACCTATGTTTACAAACAAAAGTATTTTAAGTTATCTTGCAGACATCAAGTTTTTAAAACTCATCTCGTACAGTGCGTGACCTCAGAGCCTACGAGCAGTGAGTGGGGCCCTCATGCTTCCTTTGTCCGCACGGGAGGCCCACTCTCGTCGCATGCTCTTTGGCCCGAGGTGCATCACGTCCCACCCATAATCCATTTCAGCCACCATTATGAACATCTTCATGTTTTAGTGGACGGGCCCTCTACACCGATATATACAGTATTTTATGATATATCATACTCATATCATACATATTTTAAGCACAAACATGACTAGCATGGCTGGCGTCCATGCCTGCCTAACGCGAGAGGACACACGGCACGTAAAAATAACAGCACTGCGCAGGCGCTCCGCCTGCTGAAAACATGTGTATATATATATTTTTTTTTGTATAGGCCGTAGTACCATTGTCCTTCTTTCCGCAGTCTGCCGCTGCTCTTGCTGCAAACCGTCGCATCTGGCTGCATCAGTTGCAGTTTCGTGTTAGCACCGATGACGCCCTTGCTCGGACGCTTGATGAGCACGGTTGGTAGCGGATGGCTAGCAGAGCACGGCAAAATTGTAAAAAATACGCCTAATAACGCTACCTCGTTGAAAGACTGCATAGAAACACCATCACACCGGTAGGAAAAAGTCAGGTGCGTTTGATTGCGCATGTCCCCTGCCCTGTCGTACCAAGAATATTTTCAATTTCAATTTATTCAGCATTCTCAACAGAGAACAACAAGAATGCTAGGGCAAGAACAAAAAGCCGCCATACAGCAGCTTGACAAAGGTCCTTGCCCCTGAGTTTGACAATGGGCACATTGGCAACGAGCACTGAACACAAGAAATGAAACCAAAAATTTCTAAATAGACAACTAGCAACTAAATATACAGGAATACATAGTTCTACATAAACAAGGATACCAGGATATACAAGTACAAAAGGAATTTCACATCAATTTCCTCAAACAGAAATTACACAAACTCTAAAGACTGGCGACAAACAAAATTAACGCTTTAACATCACGCAGAACGCAATGTGCAATATATTAGAGTATCGTTAGCCAAATACTCTAGAAAAAATGGTTATAGGTTACAAAAATAATTCCTCAATTCTTTAAGGTTGTAATTTGTTATATGTTTATATTCATTAAGAGTGTGAGGCAAGTTGTGCTGCAGTGACTGCAATTTATAGTTATTACGAAATTTAGGTATGGACCAGATATCACTATTCCGCGTACATAACGTGCTTGTTCTATGCTTAAGGGAGGCTATGGTCGTCAAAAAATGTTTAAGAGAATCGGAACTAAAATAAAATGCGCGTAAAATTCGAAACCGGTACATGTGTTCTACTTTGACTAAATTGAGGTCTTTGAAGGCTGTGTCGGTTGAAGCGAGATATTCCAGGTTAGCAATGTGGCGGACAATTTTCTTTTGAAACATAAAAATTTTGTTAATATTCGTTTTGCTTGTCGTTGCCCATACCAAACTGCAATAGTTAATATGCGACATAAACAAAGCATGGTAAATTTGAATCTTCGCCTTCACAGGCAAAAGCCGTCTACAGCGAGATAACACTCCGGTAACTTGAGCGAGCTTTTTACAGATAGTTACTACATGTGAATCCCAGTTCAGATGAGAAGTAAAATTAATTCCAAGAATTTTGTGTTCATGGGTAATGCAAATTTCATTTCCATCGTATTCAAGGACATGATTAAGTTGTACTGGTTTATTCTTTGCCCGAAATATCATAACTTTTGTTTTATTGGAATTGATTTTTATGCGATTTATTTCTGACCAAATAAAAAGCTTGCGTAATATTTCATTACATTTCATTGCTAAGGTATTAACATCAGGCCCAGAGATTAATATACTACTATCGTCTGCATAAATTACAAATTTTACGGTGGCATCAATATTCACGATGTCATTAATGTACACATTAAATAGAAGCGGGCCCAATACGCTTCCTTTGGGTACGCCATGTATGACCGGTAAATAAGAAGATTTGTAACTGTTCAACTGAACAAATTGTTTTCTGTTGTTTCGATAGGATTTCATCAACGCGAGAGGTATACCACGAATTCCACTTAATAATAGCTTATCCAATAAAATGCAATGGTTCAGATGGTCAAATGCTTTACTGAAGTCTATAAAGATACCAAGAGTAAAAAGATTGTTTTCAATGTTTTCTAATACGTGTTCTTTAAGCGTAAGTAAAGCTGTTTCCGTTGATTTTCCTTTTGTGAAACCAAATTGTGCATCTGATAACATATTTTTAACATCAAAGAATTTTGATATGCGAGTAAACAATATTTTTTCTAGACCCTTAGAAAATACTGGGAGGACCAATATTGGTCGATAATTGGAGGGGTTGTTTGGATCACCGCTCTTGAAAAGTATAGTCACCCTGGATTTTTTCATATCATTTGGAAATACGCCTGACTGAATAATCAAATTAAAAATATGAGTTAAAACAGCAGTGATAAGCGGCAAAACGTATTTTACTGGTTTTATTTGTATGCCGTCTGCGTCTAACGCTTTACTATTGTTCAAAGCCATAAATGTTCTGTATATTTCTATTTCATTCGTTGGATCCAGAAATATGCTATCAGCAGGGGCATTTGGCAGTGTTTCTACAGATGGCCCGGCAGAGACGGGCACACCAACATTCGTGAAATGACTATTAAAATGCTCGGCAAGTGCTACGCCGGACAACTCGCAGTTATTGTGAATTATCTTTGTGGGCGAAAGGCTTTTCCGTTGGCGTCCTAAGACGTCATTTATCAGCTTCCAAACAGCGTCAGGGTGTTTTTGCTTGATATCAAAAAAAAGTTGTTGGTAGTAGGCAGTCTTTGCGGCTCTAAGTTCAGCATTTAATTTGTTTCTAGTTTTTTTAAACTTTGAAAGATCTCCCGGCAATCGAGTGCGCAAGAAGGTTTGAAAAAGCTTGTTTTTGTTCCGTATCAATGCTAGCATTGAGGGCGTAACCCATGGTTTTTTTATTCTTTTTGACTGCTTTATCTTTCTTAAGGGAAAATTTGCTGTGTATATTTCTACGAACGCAGCGATAAACTTCGAGTAGGCCGTAGTTGCATCTGTTATTTCAAACAAGTAAGACAAGTCGTATGCACTTATGTCTTGTTTGAAGGATTCCAGTGAGCAATCAGTTATGTATTGTATGGTCAACGGCTCATCTCGATGATGCCTAGTTTTGCCTTCAGTGTAAGACATAAAAATAGGACAATGGTCACTGACGTCTGATGAAATTGTACCGGCTTCAAGAACGAGAGTATCGATATTTGCGATTAAAAGATCAAGGCAACTGCAGGTGGTTTGTGTTACGCGGGTAGGCGTATTAATTACGTTAACAAAACCCGCAGAGCATAACCTGTTTGTGAAGTCATGTACATTAGGGTTACTGTCAAGAATATTTATATTAAAATCACCTCCGCAAACTAACCGATATTTATTTGAGGAGACGTATTCCAGAAAACCTTCGAAGAGGTTTTCTTCAAAGGTTTTGAAGAAAACCTCTTCGAAAGAAAGAAAAAGAAAACCTCTGAAGAAAGAAAAAGAAAACCTTCAAAGGTTTTCTTCGAAGGTTTTCTTCGAAAACCTTCGAAGAAAACCTTTGAATGGATAATCCTCAGGGCCCTTTTCATAATCTTTCCTGCTTGTTGTGAACGTACTTTTGATGAGGGTCCAACGCTGCACTCTTGCATTCTACAATAGGTCTCACCAGGGTTTTGTAGGCGGTTAGTTTAACGGCTGCCGGTGCTTTGCTCAATTTATTGCGGAGAAAGCCTACTTGTTTAAATGCCTTGCCACAATTGTTGGTGATATGGTCATACCATTTTAAGTCTTCTGATAATGTGAGACCCAAATATCTAATTTTGTCAACTTATGTATAGTCAAACCTTTAAGATTGTACGCAAATGCCTTTACGATTGTACGCAAATGATAAAGGGCGTTTATTTTTCTTGGTTAGGCTGATAAACGCAGGTTTAGACAGAGTTTCTTCCATCCCCTACGTCGTGCACCATTGGCTAATGTTTTGTAAAGAAGAATAAGGCTTTAATTGGTCATCAACAATGCATATTATAGTATAAATCACGCAGTAATCTGCAAAAAGTGTCAATATTGCACCTGGTTCTACACAAGAAGAGATATCATTAACCTAAATAAGAAATGATGTTGGCCCTAAATGAGACCCGTCGGCTACACCGAACAAAACATTAAGGCAGTCAGAATCTACATCGTTCAAGGTTACATACTCGGTATGATCTGCTAAGTAATTGGAGATCCATGTTATTACTTTGTTGTAATGCCCATGGATTCAAGCTTGGCTATTAAGTTATAATTGGCAACAGGATCCAATGCTTTTGCAAAGTCCATGAATATTGTACCTGCTGGAAGTTTGGAGACTTGTATACCAGCGAAGTTATGTGCTATTTGGGCAAGTTGCATTGCCGTGGACAGCCCTCTATTCAAGCCGTATTGTTTCAAGTAGAGTATAATGTTAGAGGGACTCCACAACACCTTTTTCAACTTTTTGTGAAATCCTTAATGATTGCAGAACGTAGTCATCCAACACACCCGGTACTTAGATTAGGGGGTCGCAAAGCACCTCAGCCAAACATTTCTGCTCTATGCCCATCGGATAACTTGTAAACTCGCTCAAAAGATTTTTTTCTCTTTCCCAGTCTCGACGTTCTTCGACAGCTCGCACTACGTCACTAAGGCCATGTAGCGGCTGTTGGTCGGTTTTCCATCAGGTGCAGAAATGAACGCTTTTTGAAAGCTACTTTTAAAAAAGCCGCAAAAACAAAGGAGAAATGCAAAGCGTATCTGGTGCGACGAGCAGGTCACGCAGTGCCGCTCCGGGCGTGCTATATCAATAGCTTTTCCAGTGGTTCCAGACGTGAAGAAAAGATTAAAAGTGCTTATCGGAAGTGTTGCAGGGTCCGTTTAAACACAAGGTAATCTGTGATGGCTTTGTTGAAGACATCATTTATTATTTACAACACGTAGTTTGCGGTATGGGTTGATACATGTCGACAGGGAATTCGTTAACACTTTTATGGATCGGAGTTTGTCTAGCGTGTAGCCAATTTGTAGAGGCTTTATGAATTTATGAATACATAACTATTTTGAACATAAATGGGCTGAATTCTTCTGTATAACGCTCAGGAAACGCATTTAGGATTTTATCTGGACCGGCTATTCCTTAACATCATGTCGTAAAAGCAGGTTCAAGGGCAATATTATCGACTTACTAAATTCAACGTGAATTGTGAATTCGCAGCAGCTTTGTCTAATTGGCTAGCAGCTTTAGTTTCGTGCTTCCCGCTGAGAAAGCGGCGGTGTGTGCTGTCGTCATTTTGACGCTTCATGACTTTAACTAGCACTAGTTTTAGAGTTTGTCTTATTTCCATTTACTGAAAGCGCATAATTCTTTGCCAGCAATGCATATCTAGACGAAATGTAGCAGACATGGCAACGTAGGCCTGTCTTTTCCATTTAACAACAATATGGTTTTTAGGACACACCATCTCTGTGATTGGCTGAGAAGGCGTGACGTATTATAAACAGTTGGCGGGAACGTTTACGTCACACATTGTCAACTTCCATCTACGTCAAAGTGACGTGATGTAACGTAACAGCTTGCAAATGGCGGCTGCCGTCACCGTGAAATAGGGCAAACATTTCACCGCTCTTCGGCGCCGTGAAATCCCCGTGCATTTGCAGCGGGCGCAGTTTCGCACGACGCCCGGGTTATAACTGTTTTCTAACAAAAGAAATAATAGTTTTGACTGATTACAAGTGAGTGATAAGGTAGCATAACAATAAAGTCCTGTATTTTGTTTTAATGTTTGGCAATAAAATGGCAATTACTTGTTTGACGTGACAGTAACAAAAGAGGGCAGTACAAGCCTCCCCATCACGAAGAACCCAACGCATGACATTTGTCTACACTCCTCCTAGTAAGCTGGTGGGTCACATGATCAAATTCAAACGAACAATAACAAAGAAAACTGACTATTTTCTTCATTACTGCGCTGAATGAGTTCGAGCTGGACGAATTAGCAAATCGGCAGCCTCAGTACGCTCTGCCGTATCAGGCGTGCCGTTTCGCTGCCGTTATTGCGTCATACAACAGATGGTCTCGGCGGTTTTTTTTATCTGGTCACGCTTGTAACAGAGCAGCAGACGATAGCTTGCAGCGGTGATGGCCGGGAAGGTGATAACGCAACAAAACTTGCATTGTAGCAGAGAGCTGAACTATGTTAAAAAAGCTATTGAAAAAAATAAATAGATACGACAAACAAGATGGCGTGATGTTGTTTAGCTTAACACACCTTTTCTCCGGCTTTTCGCTCGCTTTTGTAGCTTTTGTATCAACGTCACTCATCGCTTTGTGCCGTTGACGCCAATTTTAACCTTGCAAACTCTGTTTCTTTTGCCAGCCTCAACTTGCGTGGTAAGTTTTATAAGACATGCCAACTGTTCTATATATTTTATGCGTAATATTTGATGGCTTGTTTGCTATCTTTACCAGGTAAACACAAAATTCCATGCATGTCGTCATAGATATACGTGCATACTTCACTGATTGCTTACGTTTGGGTTACGCAAAAAGCATGGCGAATTCACCGTGAATTTATGAAGTCGTGAATTAGGCCCCAAGATACCTCGTTCGGTTATCTCGATTTCCGCCATGGACGAGTCACCCTTGAACTGGGCATGTCTGGGTCAATCCAGACTGAAAAAAAAATTCACCCCACCTCCCCGAATGGAATCGTGAGGAAATGCGAATGCATTTCTTTTGCGCGAGAGTGCGCGGAATTTATAATTTATGAGGAGACCGTGATTTGTAGCGTAACCATTTATTTAACACCTGTTTGTGTTGTCGTTGTACTTGACGGCCACGATCACGGCCTTGTGGTCCGTAAAGTGCACAGTCAAAGGGTCTTTGAGAAGCATGGGGGCGTGGGAGAGTGGGGCGAGCGTCGAGAGGAGAAGCACCGAAGCACCGCGCCTACCCTCGCTACACTCTCCCACACACGCGGGAGCTCCGGCGAGCTTCCGCGATGCGAGCGCCCTCACACGCCCGAGCGCGCTCCTCCTCTTCACTGTTGCTATGGGAGAGGGGGTGAGAGCGGAGAGATAACACCTGCGGGCGCGTGGACGCCGTACGGCGCCTGACATGGCTCGACTAAGAAATGCATTCGCATTTAAATAAGACATTAAATGAGTTAGCTATTGCGTGCGTATTTTCCGTGACAATGCCGTTGATGTCCATCTTAGGCATTAGACTGTCCAGCTTAGCTAGATAACGCCAAATGTTTTTTTTTTTTCGGTTTCGTTGTCATGAAATTTGTTAAGTTGTATGATTGATTGATTGTAGGGCTTAACGCGCCGACGCAACGCACGCGATGAGGCGTGCCGTAGTGGAGGACTCCGGATTAATTTTGACCACCTGGTGATCTTTAACGTGCGCCGAAATCTCGTACACACGGGCGATTTTGCTTTTCGCCTCCATCAGAAAAGCGGTTAAGTTGTATGAACAAAGTTGTTTCTTGCTAGGCGCTACAGGCTTGTAAACTCTTGATAGTACTGGTTTATTATGATTGATTGATTGATTGATTGATTGATTGATTGATTGATTGATTGATTGATTGATTGATTGATTGATTGATTGATTGATTGATTGATTGATTGATTGATTGATTGATTGATTGTGGGGTTTAACGCGCCGACGCAACGCAGACGATGAGGCGCGCCGTAGTGGCGGGCTCCGGATTAATTTTGACCACCTGGGGATCTTTATCGTGCGCCGAAATCTCGTACACACGGGCGTTTTTGCTTTTCGCCTCCATCAGAAAAGCGGCCGCCGCGGCCGGGAATCGAACCCGCGACCTCATGCTCAGCAGCGCAACTGGTTTATTATGGCTGGATCCGATTTATGCTTCGCATTTTTTATCAGCTTCCATTTAATATGAATTAGTTTACGCGTTATCCAAGGAGTACTTTGTTTTGTCCGCTTGCGTTTTGTATGAATGTAATTTTTTTAGTGAAAAATGGCTGCCCTAAATCTTAGCCAGAAGTTCTCAGCATCATTGGAAGGTTCAGCGTAATATTCTAACTTTCGTTCTGGCTAATCAGTAATGCTTTCATCGTCCGCTCTGCAGTATCTAATAAATACATGTGAATTTTGAGTCATACTTTTTGCCGGGCTAAGATAAGGAATTTGAATTGGAAACATTTTATGTTCTGCGATTCCATCTTGCACCATAACTTGAGAATCTGTTGAGCTCAAAAATAAAGCAAGATCTGAGATATTGGAAGCAAGCCCTCGGACGCGTGTCGCTTGAGTTACGCGTTGAGATAACAAGAAGCTTGAAATGTTATCCCAAAGTCGCTTGCCGCTGTTTGCCTCCCTGTTGCGGACGGTTAGGTAATCCCAGTCTATTCCTGCCAAGTTGAAGTCCCCAAGCAATACCAGCTTCGGCCGACCATATTTTTTCTCAAGGGGGTAGTTGTGAATCCCGTAAGGCAACTGTCAAGCCCCAGGTTGTCTGGACACCACCTATTAGTAGAGGTGTGGCTTCAAATGTGACAGTGCACGACAGTCTCGTTGTTAGGTATACTCACGACCGGCTTTATAGATAGCGACCTGCCCCTCGCAGCCGGCCACAACGGGAGCCAGCGTTCCAAAAAATTGCCGTGAAGGGAAGGCGCGCTCCGTCAGGTGGGGGTATACGCTTAATCCCTAACTGACCAGCTTCGATTCGCCCGCAGTGGTGCCTGCGACTGCTCACATAGAATGTAGCGGTCGTGCCAATCAGTGCATACTGTACCGATCACTACCTATAACCGTTTCCTAGCTATGCAAACGTCAACGTACACAAGTAAAACACACTGCTACTGTATGCGCCTGCTCGACTACCATTCTTTATTTTCGAGCATTTCCGCTCACTTACACATGCCGAAGCTTTTCTGTCACCCGCTTCCTTAAATTAGGGTGCACTGTCAGAAGATATGGGGAGTCGACTCAAGAAAGCCAACAAACCCCACCGAGTCCACAGGGCACAGGTGACAAAGGGGGTGGCCGTCTGATGTGCGGCTTTCACCGACCAGAGCGGCAAGAATGAGCAAGAGCCTTGAACGAAAAACAGCACAAAGACTTATATTTAGACAGGCAAGTTTCAAACACAAGCACGAGGTAACGGATCGATAATGACAGACAACTTAGATGGAATTCAAATACAAGAAACAGTCGAATTAGACAAAATGACACGAACAGGAGCGTTAACAAATTAATATTACGAAGCGGAGCAGTTAACTAAAAGAAAACGAACAGTTCGATGCTTATGAGAGACTGAGTCCCAGCATATTCACCGACCGGGCCGGACGATGCACCGCTGTGGGAGGCGATTCGGCTACCTGGGAAGCGCGGCTTCGCTGTAGGCCAGGCCGTCCGAGACGATCGCGGTGATTCGAGGCCCGGGAGTACGTTGGAGTCCTCCAGGGCGCGGGTCGCCGATGGAGTGATGCACAAACTGACAGGTGCCGTTGTCACATCACGACTGCCAAACGTAGCTGTTTTGTTTAGGCGCGGCTTCTCTTTTTATAGGCGCGCCGGCGCGGAGAGGAAGAGCACAAAACACAATTCGCCCGCCGCCGTCAGTGAATAACTTCCCTCTTCTCCCTTCTAGAATTATCGACGCTCTTTAGCACTGGCAAGACCACGCGCACCTCCTCGAAAGTACTGGAAGCTTCGACGAAACCGGAGCGGCGGAAGTTTTATTTTTGTTGTTTTCTTGCGGGCCAGCCGGCGTGTGATCGCCTCTTCGTTCTAGAAAGCTCCACATTGTCTCGGGGCGAATGGAACCGAACTGAATGAATCGGACGACTGAAGAAGAGTTACGCGCTGTACAATAAAATGAAAAATTTATACGATAGTCTTAGACGTCGTACGCTCCAGTTTGTGACATTTGCCCACTTTCGCTTGACGTCGAGGAGCTTTCTTTTTACCTGAAGCTCGCCTATTCAAGTCCAAAAGTTCACAGGAAGGCTCGAAATTGTATAAAGCAGCTCCATCAGGGCCATTCTACGCGTGTAAGCGCCGTCATTCTTTCGGCAAAACGCACTGTTTTGCCGGCGAATGGAGCATTATAGTCGACGCGAACGTTTTCAACAGCAACAGCTGCGGCGTTTTCACCATAACTGCTGCACTGCGCATGCAGGAGCTTCATGAGTTTTTTTTATTACAACAAATGCTAAAGTTGGGTAAGGCAGCCCTCCGCTGTCAATGCTTGCGGTGGGAAGCGCAGTTACCTTAGGGAAATCTTTTTGAGCCACTGCCCCCGTATACTGAAGCGATCGGAACCTCGTGAAGTCAAACTGGCTCTACCGTGTGCCCGCCGGGCTTGCTCAGCTGCGAGAACAAATACCATTGCACACGACGTGTTCATTTAAAGTACGATGCCAAAATATTGCAGGATCTTTCAGCATATTCTTTCGCGAACACGTTTCGTTGGGCTAGCTTTGTCGCCGAGCCTCCTGCTAAAGTCGACTATAACCTACAGCTTCAGCATGAGACTCAATGCAGTTGCCTTTTCCAGAATCACTATTCATGCTGCTTCTACAGTGCCCCAGAAGTTCAAGGCCAACTAAGACTGCACGGGAAATTTCTGACGCACGCTAGTTTTTTTTTTTTTTTTTTTACGTTATACTCGTGCTATTTGTCGCAACCCAATAGGAAATTACCGTGCGCCAAAAGTGTTCCTTTTTTTATCCTCTATATGAAATCGTCCGCGCAAGTTCCTTTTAATGTTCTTTTTTTCTTTGCAATGTTATACTGTAAAACAAAGCGCGCTGAATATTTTTTTTTGTTTCTTTCTGTCGGATGCACGCGCGCTACCAAATTGCGTGGAATGCCATGGAAAGCGTCAACGAAGGGTTAGCAGGTGTGGGCACTTTTTTGCTGCCGATATCCGGGTGGGTGCACGTTCGGCGACACTGGCCGGGTGCGCGCTTTCGCCAGCCTCGCCAATTTGCGTTAAATAACTCTTATTTCAGCACACCGCCGATCGCACAGAAGGTGGGCTTACCCCCAGTGTAAATCGGCAAAGGCTGAGCGCAACGGACCAAAAGAAAGACCTACCATGGTAGCCGATCAAAAGCGTGTACAGCCGAGAAATGGGGATTAAAGGCAGCGCCAGCTGGTGCAGTGGCGTCGGAAAAGACAAAAAAGGCCAAACAAACAATAACAAATTCGTCACGCGGAATCGCCAAGCATGGGCAGGCCGCTATAAATAAAGCCGGTAGTGGTTAGAATGTCCCTCGCTTGGGCTCTGTGTTTTGTTCTCCTCGTGAGGCCAAATTTCCCTCCCTAACCCTCAAATCTGCTATTTATGGACGTCGAGATTGGAGAGTTCCTACATGTGAAAGTTTTTTTTTGAGATTTCTCATCCTTTCTCGGCTAAAATCCCTAATCTTCACGGGCCATGCCGGACGTAGGCTTAGAGAATGGGTCTTCCTCACAATGGCCATCATGGAAGTCGCCGTGGAGGGCGAAGAGATTCACCGTAGCGAACTTAACGGTGCACACTTGGTGCAAATGCGCATGGGAAACACCCCTTAGAGAAGCGAAACCCTCACTAGAAGCCCAGCCCAGCTCAAAAAACCGCAAGGTCAACTGTCCCGCAAGATCCGCCCGGCCCGTCGAAGCCCACCTATGACACAACTGCCATAGGCGGATATCAAGATGGTTCTCGGACCCAGAGGAGGAATATACCTCAAGTTGGTGGCCGAAGCTTCTCTTGCGTACGCTATCTTACAAGCAGCCAACGTCCCACAAAACGAGACTGAACAAATTCGGGTCCACTAGCTTTGTAGTTACCTCCTAACCAGCACCCCGACAGAAGAACGAGCTCGCAAATACCATACTATGCAGCCGCTCACTACCAAGACTACACCCTGCGGCCTGGCCACGCATGTTTCCGTTCCAGAAAACACGTTCATGGGTGTAATTTTTAACACCTTCGAAGGAAGCACCCCGGAAGAAATTCCCAGCAGCATACTCGAGTACTACCTCCATCTCGAGATAATAGAAGCATCTGGGCCACTCTATCAGCGCTAAAATCGTTTTTAATGGCCCCTAGGTCCCGTTTTCTATCAGATACCGGGCTGGCACGTGCTGGTGGAAACCATTCAGACGCAAGCAAGAATAAACCGTGTGCTAGCAGCCGGGACACCGTCAAGATGTGTGCCCGTATTCAACGCGCACCACTACATGTTCCAAGTCTCTGTGAGCTTTCCCTACAAAAGGACACCAGCGGTGCCGGATTGATAAATCTGGGCTCCCAAGGCTAACTGCGTTTTTAAGGTCCTAATGACGGTGACAGTTATAATGATGATGATTACTGGCTTGAGACCGAAGTTTTCAAAGCGCACAAGTTACGCTCGCTCATCAATGGTATAAAATATACATGGTTTTTATGTTTTCAGAGAAACTACTGATTATTATCTGACGTACACCTTAGTCTGCTTTAATTGTCAGTGCGTGACAAATTCAGAAGTAATTGAAGTGCCGTAACGCCACGCAGAACACGCTAAGGGACAGAAGTGCACTTGCCTAAAAAAACGTCGCTTACATTGATCAAACACAAGGAAACGATAAAAACTTGCACTAAGCTAAAACTTTAAAATATACATTTAGGAAGGCATCTTGCCCGCTTTGAAACTCGCAAATTCACATATTGCTGTATCAAAGGACATATATTTTGGCGTATCTCTTTCGAAAGTCATGAGGCCTAAAATTTCAACTTCCTCTTGTCGAGAGTGAAGCACAAGCCGTTTTTATGATGGACAGCTTTGAAAAGAAGCGCTCGGTCCCACGTTTGCTACAGGAATACTTAGGTACAAATTAAGAGCAATGGAAACATTTGGAAACGAGTATATAATATTTTTTAGCGTTTTTGTTGGCCTCTCGCGCTTGTGTCTCGCAGCTGAAACTGTGGTGAAATAACTAGACCCCTCCAGCGCAAGACGTCAAGTCCAGATGCCCCTACGACGCTTCAAATAATGGACTAGTTTTATTTGAACGGTTGTCATCGCAATGAACTTCTGCAGAAGCACTATGCACGTAAATTACTTGCGGGGACTGATGTACCGAGATTTCGTGTCCTGTTTGACGGTTTGCTTAAAAGGGCCATGACGGAAAAGTACAACATTGTTCAATTTGAACAAACCAGTTTTTGGTAGCTCAATCAGCTAAACTCTAGCCACAAACGACATCTGTTGCCAAAAAATGCAAGAAATATTCAAATACTCAAATTCAGCGATAAAGCCACGTACTAACGGCCAACTTTAAAAAACATTTTTATCAATTTGTTAACCCATTTTGTGTTGAACGCTTCACCTCTGAGTACATTGCACAGATAATGAAGACAACACATGCTTCATTTGTTTACGGAGCTGCATTTCATAACCCCCCCTTTTATTGAAACTACGGATGACATAGCGTTCCCCAACGAAAGATGACAAATCTATAAAGAACTCACTCGAGGTTTGGCTGCGCCAACCGTGAAATATCACACAAAAGCAGCGTACATATCACCCTATAAAGCGCTGACCGCGGCGATGTACACCCCTGTGGGCATGTAGCGCTTTGGTGGGCTACGCATGTATAATTGTTCACTTCCTGGCACACGTCTTAGTACACACCGCGTGCGGCACTGTCCGTGTCAACGCGTGCTGTAATGGCGCCATGTCCGCTTACGAAGTGTTGCTGAGCACACCTATGCGCGTACGTGCTAGTCGGTGCATGTGTTGATTTGCTAGAATAACAACAAGAACTGTCTCGTATGCGGCTCAAACATCCTTAAGGTTCCGGTGATGGATCCACGATAAACTTTTTAATGGGTGCCGGTTGATGACGTCAGACTTCCGAACACATCATAAGGCTTCAAGTTCTCCTTTTAGGCTTAACGTCAGGAAATCTTCAAGTTGAACCTTACGACGTGCCAAGCAGCATCACTTACTGTATGTCCAGCAGCGAGAATTGATTTACGTCGTTATCCTAAAGCTCACGTGAGTTGTAGTGTCGTGTCATCGCATATGTGCCGCCCCTGCCTCTCCTGGGGATAAACCTTAGTGGAAGCGACATATAAATTGTAAAATATTGAGCTCATTCGGAAAAAGGACTTCATGAATGCCGCTTCACGAGCGAGTCTTCAACCTATTTACACGAACACCGCCGGCGTGGGATAGCAGAGTTCTCGCACTCACGGACAGTTTAGCGGGGCCAAACACGGTATAATAGAAAAAAATAGCATAGATCCTGCTCTATAATAGTTTCGGGTGCTACTATGTGTATGCGTGGCACTTGGCTTGAGTAACAGTGCCAACTGTCCTTTCATGCCAAAGGGTGATAATGCGCCCTTTGGCATAACTTAAG
Source organism: Haemaphysalis longicornis (assembly GCF_048455015.1). NCBI lineage: Eukaryota > Metazoa > Arthropoda > Arachnida > Ixodida > Ixodidae > Haemaphysalis > Haemaphysalis longicornis. Next base: position 14,659,846 of record NW_027526203.1, on the reverse strand, counting down.
AGGCCTAAAGATGCAAGTTTACCGGAGGGCCCCCAAAGCCATCGCTGGAGGTCGGGAGGACACCCAGGATGGGGGGCTGTGTCAACTGCTTGCGAAGTAATTCAGCATTAACATTTCGCCTCGTTATTCCATTGCGTTGTCAAACACCGCACGGCGGTTATGCGCTAGTATTTAGCAACAGAACACTTCACTAAGACAACAGAGCCAACTGTATGATGTGTTGCATTTAGTTGCGTCGAATATAGCGAAGTAACAAATCACACTAGTAGCTATCGGTGGAATATAAGGAAGTGAATCATCGGATGCCATGTATCTTCGTAGCATTAGTGCTGAGTCTGACGTAGAATACAGTTAACATGTTCTTATAGCGGCTTTAAACTCGCCTTTGAACGGTAAATGCGCCGGATCTTCGGCGTAACCTTACGTTATGAGGTTTTCGACCTTAACCAGTAAAATGGGAAGGTGACTCAGTTCCTAAGGCACGGTGCGGTTGAGCACAAGGACGCGGCTCCGATAGCGGACTCGGTAGCTGCTTTCCAGATGGAAACTAAAGGCGAAAACGCCCGTGTGTCGATACTCCTACGCAGCTTAAAGGAGCCATGAAGAGAAAATGCAAGTTGGTTTTATTCGAAAGATTTCGTGTTTTATAGTGCCCCCAGCGCTTGTCCGGATACAAACGGTGCTTTATTCACTGAGAAATCAAACAATTTAGGTTAAAATTTTGATTTTCCCGCTTAATCGTGCGTTTTCGTGGTCCCAAGTGACATCACTGGAACCGACCGCTCTGCAGCCTAGAATACCTTCATTCACGCATCCGCCGTACAGGGTAGAGACACGTATACGCTGGCGCCGCCATTTTCGGTTGCTCGCTCGCCGCCGAAGCAAGTCATTGTGTCAAAACCGCGCTAAAATTATCGCCGCAACGCGGTTTACTGAAGGAGTTTGAATCATATTGTCTGTTTCGCGTTGCTAGGTCTCGTGGGAAACGAAAAGAATAACGCGTTGAGCCCGTTGGCCCAATTGCGGCGGCACGGGACCGTTCAAAGGTTGTCTCCACCCTGTACAGCGGTGTTGGTTTGTTCCCGCGTTTCTTTACGTTCCGTAACCTAGATGGCGCCACCATACCGTGGCAAGCGTTTGGTTTGTTTTTGCCCGCATTTAAACCTGGCTTGTTTTTGTTCTGGGAGAAAATATTCGTTCCCTGAAACAGTGCTCGCTCGACAAATGGGGTCACGTAAGACGCCGTTGCTTGCGTCAATCGGCCAGTGTCGTCTGAGACAACCCCAAGCCCCGTAGGGCTGTGCAGCTAAAACCAAGCATGCTGTGCGCAGTACGAACAGCAGAACGCATCAGTACTTCTATGTTTACATGTGCTTTCGTAACTTCCACTGTTTGTCCCATCATTCTTATTGCTTTGTAAAGAATGTGCCCTAAATTTAAGCGCAAATCGCTCGTTCGTCTAGTTTGTAAGTTCTACCTAATTTGCGTCTGCTTCTGCCAGCCTCCGCCAATCGCAGAGCTTAGCTCATGTGACGACATAGGTTCTGTTGCGGGAAATTAGCTGGTGGGTCGCATGACCATTCCTGTTTTTCCTAATTATGTAGCTTATTTGAGCGAAGTTTACGTTAAAAGTGGTGTCAGTATGATTCTAACGAGACAATCTTTTGAATGAATCAAACTTGTGTTTTCTCTTCATGGCTCCTTTAAAGATAGTAAGGTGGTGAAAAACATTCCGGTGCCCTCCACTACGGCGCGCCCCATTGCCAAGGTGTAGCTTTGGCGCGTTAAAACCCACAATCACTCTGCGCCAAGCAGTTCCTGCAGATTAAGTATAATGAGTTCAATTCGCACTTTTAGTGCGATAGTATATTAGCCTGCTGCGGCCGCATCCAGGGAACAGGTTCAATCCTCATTGAGACTCACCTCGTATATTCCAGCTTGTATTTCGTTTCGCAAAGGTTCATGTTAAGCTGAGAGGGTGGAGGTGACGTGGGCGTATAACTGCCTAAATGTAGGCCTAATGCTGCAAACTGGACCCACAGGTTGATGTTGAATGAGTTTGACGCTTGAGAGGCTTGCCATGCAGGAACACTGAACTTGTACAGTCGTCCACACGTGGAATATCTGGGAAATTTTATCACAAGACTGTTCAAACAAACCGGTAGGACATCGGTGCCCCCTTAAACTGGAGAGCGATGCAGTAGTTGTGGGCAAATTACCGGCACCAAGGCAGGCGAACACAATAAGTGGGCAAAGTTTAGCTCCAGCTAAGATAGCGGGCGACTGTACGTTGCCTAACGTAAAGCCAAAAAATAGGGTGTTAAATCCAACAATGTCAGCCGGTGCACAAAAGGTACTTTGGGCTACGTAAATATGAAAGCGTGACGTGAGGCCAAACGAATTATGTTTAGGGCTGTCGTTAGGTGCCCTTAGCATTGGGCATAACGACATGCTCAACAACGCTACAATTACTGTACCCCAATCAGCCGGACGTTATACCTTTTGTGAGCGTTAGTTCTGCCGTAGATCCACTGCATACTAGCGTCGCCCGCTTCCTCGGCTGCGCGTCAGCGTGATACACTCTTTATACACTAGAACATATGCCCAAAAACAGGAATTTCCACAAAATACAAAAACTTGCGATGAAGCGGCTTTTGAGGGCATACTTTCTTTTACCGGTTTTCTTTAGTAGTGGTTATCTGATTGCAGGCAGTCGAAAATTTGCCTTATTCTTACTCTGGCATGGCATTCTTCTTCTTCTTCTTCTTCTGCTCCTTACTGTACTGGCTCGTACCCGCAGATGGTGATTCGCCAGGGCTAAGTGAGTGGCTATTGAGTTAGTTCTTTGGAATGGCACAAACTGGTACTTCATCTTCATTACTCTTTTAAGCTTGGATTCCCGGACTAGGGTTCCACTCTCACATTTGAGCTTAATAAATGTTTTCTCTCTCTCTCTCTCTCTCTCTCTCTCTCTCTCTCTCTCTCTCTCTCTCTCTCTCTCTCTCTCTCTCTTTTAAGCTTGTCGGTGTCAATGATATATGCCACTTTGGGCAATATTACAGCATGGCAATGCAGCAGCTTCGCATATGTTCGAAACGATGGTACTAACATGGCTGACACAGCCCCTCGTTAAGTCGGTACGTTAAGCCAGATTGGGCGCAGGCGAGTTAGGCGTGTCCAAGCACATTTACGTGCTTTCCTCGTTTTCACAGGGCGCTGTGTTTCTCTGCGTGTGCAGCTACGAGGAGCCCCCCGAGGCCATGCCGAGCGCTGCGGGCGGCGTAACGGTCGCCTCGGTGGCCGGCGACGGCCGGGGCACCATCTGCTGCTTCCTCGTCGTGGGTGCGGCCAGTGTATCCGGCGGAGTGCTGCTGGTATTCTACGTGGACACAATCAAGGGCCTCTGCCTAACGGTCTTCGGCGTAGTGGCCTTGCTGACACCCTGCTTCGCAGTGTGCTTCGCTTTCTCAAAGTCCGCTGACATCGCGGCGTTCAGCAAGCGAGTCGGGGCACGACGGAAAAGTATGGCTAACGGCCGACTACCGAACTTCGCGGGAACGCCCATGGAACCACGCGGTCGGAGTGTTTCCGTTGCGTGCATTTACCGGGAGGGTCTTCCAGCGACAGAACAGGCGACATCTAGTTTCATCAAGACGTAGCCTCGGCTTTACCTAGGCTCCTCTCTCAGTTTTCCTGACTCTTAAGCATACGACTGAGTCGGAACACACGCACTGTTACGGTGTCTGAAAACTTTTTCGGTAGAATGTGTTTGTGGTGCTGTGATGCCGCTAGTTGAGCCCACGGTATTAGGCCTGAAGATATGAAACTAAGGGGTTTCTCAGTGGGGCCGTGCTCATGGTTCTGGCAGTGCCTGTATTTTTGCACAATGTTTAGGTAGTTCCTCAATTATTGGTCTGGAACCACGTCCCCGCTAGAAGAATTTACTTCTTCAGTGTGTCTTCTTTCTTCCTTATTAAATAAAAGTTCCTGTTGCGGTTCTCCTTGTAGAAAGCCGGGCAATGAACCCTGTCTTTTACGATCCGAGAGAAGGATGGTAAGACACCTGTGTGTTCCTTGAGTACATACGTGCATTTTGTGACTTTACAGTTGATGAAATGAATGAAACATGCGCAAAATGTGCTTGTTTTACATGCTGGCCACTTAGGTTTCTAGACGTTTGTATAGTTAATTACTTGCGTGTTACCTATAGAGACAAATTCTTTCAAGCACAAGACTAAGTGCATCGGTCACTTTAAATTCTGCTCATATTGCCTCCTTTACTACAGCTCACTGGTAACAAAAATGTCATGACAATTAGTGGTCCTGATTGTATTCCTCTGTGGTCTCTGGATGCCCATGCAGCTTAAAATAAAGTTTTCCGGAAATTAAAAAAAATATTAGAACACCACGCTGATGGCCCGGCAATATAAGTGCTACTCGTTACTAAGGCTTCCTTTTTTGTCTAGTGTATGTTTTATGGCTCTTTCAAGGGACCAATTCAGGCTTCACCACTGTTTTTCTTTGGTGTTATCGGGAACATTTTGTGGCAGTAATTGTTATTTTATTCTGCTGAACGCCGGATGTGGAGCGCTATTGCCGAAGGTTGTGAAGTGAACGAACTTGGCCGTCTGCAGCTCATGCACCCTCCTTTGGGTGGCTCCTCAACGTCAACCTAAAAAGGACCCTTCTGTGCTGCTAATAGAAACTTGCGCGTAGCATGTACTAGTATCTACGAAAGGTGTTTCCGCGAGACATTTTGCGACGCGGCACGGTCTGTACAGTGCGATGTGGGGCAACTACTAGGGGGGCGTCATTTGGACAAGCCAATCTTGGGTGTTACGTGGTTGCCGCCTACACTTTCCGAATCTTGAGATGTGTTGGACTGGCAGAAATGCGAACGTAAATATTTGAGCATGCAGGAAATTTTGTGCCGGAAACTAAGTGCACACGAAGGGAGTGGGAGAAAGCAGTGCGATATATGTGACCGATGTTGTTAACTGGTTGGGGGAAAATTCTGGAAAACGGTGCTTGAATCGCACGTCTATGGTGTATTATGTAATGTTTCTTTAGAATCCCTACTAAACAAGATTATGTTTAGTAGAAAGCGCGCTTGGATTCACGTCCTTATTCGCTCACACAATTTAGAGTCTGTGGTCACTGGTATTGCATGCTGTGGGAATTAATTTTTCAGCATACAAAAGACCGTGCCTTGCTCTTTTAGCGTGCACATCTTCTGGGCAGGTGTTGAATCTTTGAGAAGCTCACGAGCTGCACTATAAATGGAGTTTTCCTGACCATTAGGGCAGAGTTAGAAGAGAACGTACGTTTTACGCAGCGACGACACCCACCGGGCGCACACATTTTGTAACTGCGAATGATGCTTATTAAAGAGATACGCTCACGAGCTCCGATATTTTTATGTTTGAAGGCCGAGTCTTGACGCTATTTTAATAACAATTGTCTTGTGGCAAGATTCAATCATTAGGAGTACTAATTAGATTTGATTTAGGGTAACCATTCGTATATGTTGTTGGCCGCAATGGTGGCGAGATATTTGGGCCTGTAGAAGTAGTAAAAAAATACGGGGAACGCTTAGAACATTCCGAAAATACGAAGGCGGCAGCCTAGTTGGACCATTTTTTGATATGCTGGTGTCCTTAGCGTTGAAATTTGGTGCCGCGCCGTGACCACTTCACCGACCCCCAGGAGAGAATCCTCCAAAGCTTCCTCGCCATTGCTAGAATGCCCCTTCTCGCCACCCTCGACACATTCGCCTCGAGTATTGCACGTGCGGCAGCGGTCCACACTCCTCCCGCGATGCTCTTGCCCTTTCACAGCGCGACCTTCTCCGACCGCCCTTCACTAGGGTCGGCACACGACTGCCGGCTCGCGCCTCGCGCCACGATTTTCCGTGTGATTCGGTACACCTCACAACAATTCTTTGTAGCTGTTCCTTTCCATAAAACACGGCGATATAAAGCTCTCGCCTTAAAAGTACTTACCTCTGTGACGGCTGCAGCAAACATTTTTCTAACGCAATGTGCTTCTAATCAACTCTTATGACTCAAACTCATTTTGGCGCATATTCCGTTTTTGAAATTCCGAAAACCACTATTCTAAACGCTTATCCCTGCTCAGTTGTTATCCCCGACATGAACTTTAAGAAATGGAGGAATCTCTTTGTATCGGACAGCATCTGGCTTAAGTTATTTATTGGAATCAAGCGGCCGTACATGTTCTTGCGAAATGCACGCTTCTGCTCTTTAAAGTGGGACTGTTTTCCAAGCTATAAAATTCCTTATGCTTGAAACGACACGCAGTGAATTGGCCAATGCCTTCCTTGTGGCGAGATCGTGTAGTTGGACACCTCTACCAATTTATCAACGTCTGGGACCTAGGTAATGGAAAAATGAGGCACTAATTTGCGTGTAAAGCAGAGAATATAATTGGCAACTGGCTATTAGCGGCCACTTTACACATCGCCACAGTGACGTAAGAATAGTTTGCAATGTCATTGATGCTATCGCACGGCAATTCAGAACAATTTCAGAACAATTTGCCACTTTCAGAATTCAAATTCAGAACAATTTGCCACTTGTGTGACAGTGACAATTTGTGGGCGGGCTCCAAATTCTGGGTAAACGCGTGCTACCAAAGGGTTATATACTGCCCCACGTGCTGTCCAGCGTGTCGTCTGCGCCGGTGTTACCAAACCTTCAAGAGTGTACGATGCCAATGGCAATCAAGCACACGTGGTTTTCCCCCAAGAAATGCGTATAAACCAGCCAATTTCTGAATATAAACGCCCCATTCCGCGTTACAACCGGTAGGAGTGCTCACGCAATGATACTTCCTTGCATTTTTATTTAAACTATAGGTTACCTAACCGTAATTCCTCCTGTTTGGTGAGAGTTCCGGCGCGAAACCTTGAAGAACACCAGTTTACCAACTTTTCAGATAATTTCCGACGATCTTTCGTCGGGCACAAATAAAAGACCTGTCACCTCCGGAGCTTGAGAGTTATGCGCAGGATATGATCGCCGAGGCACCATGAGAGATTGGGTATTTGTTTGCTTTCAAGTATCACACATCTGTCTCCAGGCTCGGGTTGCTTTACCGCGCGCCACACCATCGTCTTTGTGCATAAACCTGCGCCGCGGAGAACGTTGAGGAAGGTTACCCCTAGCAAATGTCCAAAACTGGCGTCGTTTTCAATTTGGAATTACTCTAATGCACCCAGCTTTGCAACTTTCCCGTACTCATCATACATTTTACCGTCCCAAAAAAGTTGATTACACAGGGGGTTACTGCCCCCTTTTCAAACGCTCAACTAAAGATAACTTGAGCTTGCTGTAGTAAAAAGCCCTCTGGTGTTCCCAAAGCAACCTAGGGCTTACGTATGTTTAAGATGGCAATAAATTAAACTTTCGCCTGATCGAGTCTGATTAAAATTGCACGCGGTTAGAGGCTTTTTTGCCGCCAGCCCACGCATTGGTTTTGAAGCACGGAGGGACACACACAGCTGTTTTAACAAGTGAACACTAATTCATTCCGAAAAACGGTCCTCAGTTCTCACTTCCAAGAACTGACAACTACAGGATTTCTGTAGTTGTGTTTCAATACTCTTCTGCCTTAACATGCTTAAAAATATTTGCACGAGTCAAGATCTGTTGTAGTAGTAAGAGCTTCACAGGTTTCTTTTCTTTTCCCGGAAGGAAAACAATAGTGATTTTCTACAAGCATACGTTTCTTTTGAGACTGATGCGGTGAATATGGATTAAAAACAGTGAGGTCAAAAGAAGGACTCCGGCCAAAACCCGACTCCAAAATACGGGTGTGAATTCACCAAAATATGAGTTGTATATAGAAACGCTAGCATGATCCCAATTAGAAGGCTGATGCAGATGCCACCAACAAAAAGGCAGAGTGCATAGAATGTTGCACATGTCTGATATAAAGCAACCCACTGTGACACATCATGATTGTCTCGTTATTTCCCGTGGCATCTGCTGACATAACGTTGAAATATGGTGTTAGAAACGGGAAAAAACTGCACTGCGTTCAAGACAACGTTTACAAACCGATAATCTGGTAGAATTCACGTTATAACTACGTAGTTTAACCCAAAACTGTGACAGTCTTTTTGCAGAGTTGAGACGTGAAAATTTATGTTGTACGCTTCGCAGCACTTTTCGGACTTCGTCGCCTGCATCGCATAGGTTGAAATAAAAAAAAAACAGTGTTTCCGAAACCGTGAGCACATGTTAAGGGGGGGCTTGAGTTAAAAGCATATCGAACACTTCCCTTTGTTGCCTAAGCTGTCGTCTTTACATGGAAATAAGCGCAATAGTGTCGCTAAACTCTTAGCAGCATAAGGTACGGCCGAACAAGCTCTACAGTGTCCGCATCGCTATCTAACAGATACAGTGGAATTTTTCTGCTTGTCATAAGTAATACTTGAGCCACGTATTTCGTGCCTAATACAGGATTCCACTCAAGCAAGGGACAACGGGTATTATTACGGTGATGCAGACATGTTTGAATGATCATATGGACGAGTAAATGGCCATATGACTACAATAGTGGCTGCCAATGTCAACGTTTCGACTTATTCCGAATTATTCCAGTGTAATCGGAAATAGGAGGGGTAGCTTCTCATTTTAGCTGGCGATCCTTACGTCCTAACGTTCTAATAAAGAAGTATTTTTCTTTGGATAACAATGCAACTGCAGTTGCCTTGGCTACAGCTGAAGCTGAGGCCCGACGCACGTTTAGCATCACTGTACGGCACAGTGCCTAAAATCATGATGTCATGCAACCGTAGGAGTTCAGAAAAATAGTAGTATTTGCCTTGGCAACTTGAGGAATTCAGGGCAAGTAAAACTCCAAATTATGAACTTCCGATTGAGTGTCAAAGTTGAAGAGTTCCGAGAGCATTTTTGGTGTGAAGTCGCTAGCTGCGGCAAACCGAGGTCTATATGTACGACTGTATCAATTTTCCACCCGCGTATATGACCCTTGATTTCTTGTAAAGCGTGGGCTGAAGCCCCCCAAAATTGTCGGCACTTGACCTTCGTGCATGGAGGCCGGGATCCTCCATGAAGCGCTCAGCGGTGTTGCCTTGTTATGAGATTCTATGAAAACCACCTCCAGTGTGGAAATACTTGTGTGGGGGCTATTGTCAACACTCTCTGTAAGAAAATGACCAGTGCCTGCTAGTTTTTCACGTGAACACGGTGACGGATTGTTTTAAATCCGCCCAATTGACTGTAGGGCAAATAGTGTTGTAGATATAGAACACGAAACACGTGTTTTCTTTCATTACAGTGCTCAAGATGCGCCGTTACTTGTCGTGCCTATAAAGTTAGACTGTGAGTCGTTTCTTGGTACAACGTAGGCAGATCGCAAATGAGCAAGCATTTCGCTGTTAAAAGTGTTTCTTGCTAATGACCCATCATGCACAATTTTTTGGTCTGCTACTGTAGAGGTGATGTTCAAAGGTACATGCAATGGGTAGTGATACCCGGGGTTACCTGAGTTGTCAATAAAAATTTCATTCGCCGTTTGTTTAGGTGTGTTTTGGTATTTTGCTGGGCTTCACTGGGCAGAAAGTGAAAAGACACAGAATCATTCTCTAGTTATTTTTAAGCACACCAGCCAACTGGGAGCAACGAGCTCCTCAAAATAGGAGAATTCAAGTCCTGAGTACTCAAAACATTCTAATTGTACCCAAGAACAGCCTTACCTGACAATATTCGGGGATACGCCAACTGGATGCTAGACTTCGTATTTGCACTTGTTGGAGCTTTATGAAAATAAATTATATACACGTTTTACCACGGACTAACACGGTAGTTGGCGGTCGGCTGTATGCCTGGCCTGGCAAAAGAGACTCAGGAGGTGTTCGCCCACTATAAACTCATTCCGTGGGTCTGCTTCGCTACGGTGGAGCTGTACACCAATGGCATAAGACGATTACTCTGCATAGTACAACGGAGCAGCCCCTCACGACATACGGTTTATCTACGAAATATGGGAAAACCGCCTTTTACTCACTGGGCATGTTCCAGTTCAGATATAGGAGTCTGATAACGCGCCTCGCACAGCCACTGCTTTTTGTTGCCATTTTAGTCACAAGGAGTGCTCATTCCGCTTCGTTGTCGGGAAGCACAGCATGGGTACTTCTAGCAGTGCAGTTATTGCGGCAATTACAAAATTGTGTTCCCATGCAAAGCAGCGAATGGCGCCAGCAGATATCTTCATTCTCGTATTCTGTGTCCAAGAATACGAATAAAATCGGTGTCGTGACGGCTCTCCGCAACTATTCCGAAATGCGTGACACAAACCCTGAGGTGAGGTTAAGAACACATTTACACTGAAGAGCTGCTTAAGTTTGGGCGAGTTGGTTCATATCGACTTGAAAATTAAGCTTGAACGAAAACCACCGGACCTAGAGAGGAAACACGGACACGGACACAAGACTTAAGATTTTGTTTCACTTCGCAACGTTGAAGAACATTCTCGTTTTGCGCTTGTTCGATTCACTGAAATTGTTATTTGAGTGAACCTTTGTCATGTACATATTGAAGCCTGGCTAACACTATCCAGGAGAGAACGTATTTTTCTGGAAATGATTGTATATGTCTATTCGAGTTATAATTACATGCGGGAATGAGCTTCACCGAAAGGAAAACTTTGCAGCATCATTTTTAAGTCTTATGGGACATATATCTTTCTTTCCCGCGCATGTAGGTAATGAAAATATGAACGAACACAAAGAAGTATTATTATATCTAAGTAAAAAAACGACTTATTCCACACTGGGGTACATACTGATACAGATGAGCCTCAATCACGTTGACGGGGTGCTTAAGAACGCTTTAGGATTACCCACAGTGTAGAACGCTTTCTGCGTGCGTGTTTTTATTTTGATGTAACGAAAAGTCGGGAGAAAGCATCATCATGCACGAAAAGTCCAGACTTTTCGCATGATGGTGCTGTTTGTTTAAGAAGCAGCTATTCGCCCCAAACGACCAAAAAGCATTGTGTGCGGAATGTGATATTTGGCGGAATGTATATTAAAGCAAACACACGCTTACTGCAATTAACTGGGTTGTTTTGTTATTTCTTTATTCGAATAAATTCGGCGTGCTTCGTGCTTTACACGCAGCAAGGAATGCTAAATACGCACTGAGTGCAAATCAGCAAATCGTGCATGCGCTTTGCTATCACATTAATAGTCTTATATCGTTCCGCAGGAGACGTTAGAAGCCCTTTATGATTGCATGAATATATGATGAATAAAGAGCCCTAAATTGTCGGCAGCCTTTGTAGCCGCCCTGTATAGTCCTAAGCCTAATGATCCAATTTTCTTCCCCGCATTTCCCCTTGCGGGACACCACCTACTGTACGGGGAAGCTACTCTAACTGTAGTGTGTCATACAGTACCAGTAACCGATCGGGGCGCTTTTTTTATTTGTCAATGCAGGGCGCATGAATCTATGCGGATGCGCTGAAATATGATCCATGAAGAAATCTGTTACTCTAGCGGCCTGATGTATAAGGAACAAACCGGCGGGGACAGTGCTTATAACATTAAAGCTCCAAGGTTTCATTAGATAGGGTGGAAATGCTGTAAACATGTACCATGAATTAGACAATTATGAAGGCATAACATTTGTCAAATATTTCTTCGGCGACATGAGCGTGAAAGGCTACGGGAGGCGCGTATGCATTACCTAGTCCGCAGAGCCAGCCGTCATCTGAGCTAGCCATGGGGGTTATATCATACAGAAACGTAACGAAACCACACAAAACCACCGGAAGTGAAATAAACAACAGCCGGAATTAACCTAATTGAATCAAACAACCCAATTGCTGGAAACAACAAGGTTACCGTAGCTAGCTCTGTCGGCGTTTTACTGATCTATTTGGAGAGCGAAAGCAACCAAAGCGAACATAACCACCCAAATTGAAAAAAAAAAAATGCGCACAGGGGTATTATAACTTGATTTCGCGCATGATCAAAAATATTAAACTTCAGGTACAGCAAATAAAAAAAATAACAAAGCAGAGCTCACTGGATTTGAATTCAGTTTAAAAGACATGCTATCCAGAAACAGAACCACAAACCACACAGATCGGTTCGTTTAAATAGATCATAACAACCATGTGGATGCATGCTCAAAAGCATCTGCGCCTCCGGGAGCAGCATAAAAGAAATGTTACCTTTTAAGCTGGAAAATAAATGAAGAAGACATTTGGGCATGAGTGATAATTGTAATTATTCTGCTAGTTCTTGAGGGTCCCCTGCGTATTATAAAGGATTGTACCTTCACGGTAAGTACGGGCATAATTTTCACGCAATAGTTAAGGTACACCAAAAACAGTAATACGAACTTGTTTGTATCGGTATATTACACTGTCTGCGATGTAAACGTGACACTCTGGGTAATTCTGCTCTTCTTTAATATTAATGAAAACAAAAATGCGAAATACACGATATTTTACTGAACTACAACTCGTGACATTATTCAGGGTGAAAGTTGAAAGATGGTTCGCGGCGCTTGTGTGCTCGTTGCCACGTTTTTCTGCACTGATAGTTAGCTAAGCTCCTGCCAATGCAGAAAAAGAGCGCACCTGGCAGCGTCTGTTGCACCCATATTCTAGTAATCCATGCTGTACCTGACTAACCAGATAGAGTGATGCGGGGTCTTTACCTGAGGCCTTTCCGAACACAATTCTCTTAATTTCTCCTTATTGCCATCAAAGCCTCACGAGGTGGTGTTAAATGGACCCTAAAGGCTGAATAAAGCTTTGTTTTAACTGCAATATTGCATTTTCGTAGCTACCTCGGCTTTCGTTAGCCGAGCAATGTTGCGTTATTTGCCGAGGAATAAGGAAATAAAACTGGCGTTTCTCTCACCCGTTTCCTTTTCAATGTCCGTGACGCAGCCATTGCGTCACAAAATAGGAGTGAATCCTCGGCAGCGTGCTCACTCCGGGGACTTCGGCGTAGAGCGACGCTAGCTAAAAGGTTGCGGCGGCGGCGAGGCGCGGCGGCGCGCTGGTGGCGACGTTTCTGTGGCCAAGGAGGCTGGTTTGGACTTTTGATTTTTCATCGACGGAGTGAGAAACGCGCTTAGATGGTCCAGCGGCTGCTGTGCCCGCATACGCCGGTGTCCCCGACCGCATCGAGTTGGTTGCGAGCATGGAGGGTTGCGGCGAATCCGCTTTTGAAGCAACAAGCGCCGTTTCGAATATCAAGGGCAGCGTCCTGGGCTGCCGGCTGGCGCTGCTCAGGCGGGCGCCTTTGTATCACCTCTTCTGGCGATCACAGCTATCTCATAATATCTTCTTTCAAGCAACGCGAACCTAACGTGAAATAAACCCTTTTCACGGCAGCCGTGTCAAGTAGTCACCGTTGCCCGCACAGAGTGAGGCCCGCTTTAAGGGAGCCATGAAGACAAAATACAAGTTTGTTTTATTCAAAAGATTTTGCGTGTTATAGTGCCCCCAGCGCTTGTCCGGATGCAAACGAGGCTTTATTCATTGAGAAATTCATCAATTTAAGTTAAACTTCTGATTTTCCCGCAAAATCGTGTATTCTCGTGGTCTGCAATGACATCACAGAAACGGACCGCTGTGCAGCCGATTGCGCACGGCCGGGCTAGAGCGGCGGCGTTTGCGCGTTTGTTTACGTTACTGAACCTAGATGGCGCCATCATACTGCCGCGAAGCCCCCGCGCTGTTGGCTTTTTCTACTTTGTAGCGTCCCTCTTCGGTCGCCTAGCCCCGTTTTTTTTTCTGAGGAACGCATGCGGAGTATGTCTTTGCGCGCTGACCGACCGGAGGGCCTGGTTGTGGAGGAGGACCATCGTCCCAGCTGCGCCGCAGTGGCGTCTCAGACCCCCCGTTGCGTCTACGCGGGCCGCTCTGTGCTCCAAACCCTCGGCCTGTTTCAAACGACCGCCTGTCTTTTTCCCTTTGGAGTTTGTATACCTTTCCTTTATTCTCGACAGTAATTCTTTTGCCGGAAACAGGCACCTTCGAGTTTCAACTTTGTGTCTTCTGTGATTGGTTCATTTTTCCTTTCGAAAATGCAGCTGATTGGAGCTAAGAAGCGTCTCGCGGATTGGCTGCGGGTGTGCCTTGTTCCCCGAGGTCCGCGCGCTCCAGAATGCACTTTTCCCCCAATACGACCCCCACCGGACCGCTGGACGCGGATATAACGCGGCTCCGCCGGCTATTGAGGCGGGCTGCACCACGGGAGTCTATCTGTTTTGCGTGTTGATGATCCTTTTCTGGTTCCCAACTCATTTGCAGTGGCGGAGTACCTTAATACGCAGGTCCTTTCAGATTTCTCTGCCATTAGCATCGACGTAGAGGATTTGTTTTATTCACTCCCACACGTACACCTCTTACCTGCTGTTAAAGAGTGCATTAACATAGAAAACGACGGAATGGCTTTCAGGAATGCTAGTGGCATTACAGTCTCGGCATTTATGGAGCTACTCACCTTTTATTTAAACTCTTTGGTAATATGTCGCGATGATAAGGTGCTGGCGCAGAAGTCGGGGGTGTGTATAGGTTCTCGGGTAGCCCCCATTTTGAGCGACATTTTCCTTGCAAAAATTGACCGACTTCTTGATAAGGATTTAAAAGGTATGGTGCACAAAGTTTTCCGCTATGTGGATGACTACTTGGTCATTTTTTGACAAAGCCTCCTGCCTCCGGTCAACTGTTGACATCTTAAAGGTTTTCAAACAAAGGGGGCTTGGTCTATCATTCACCTTTGAAGCATTGAAAGAAGGGTGTATTCAGTACTTAGATTTGTCTGTGCGGTTTGGGAGCGGGAAGATTTGTTGGATGTACGCCCCACGATCTGTGAAGCCATTGTTGCCGTTTTCGTCTGGTCACACCAAGCTAGTAAAGAACGGAATTGCCTTATCATGCCTGCGGTCTGCCGTCACTAAGTCTTGTGTGCATTTGATGGAAAACAGTTTTAAAGAGCAAGTGCGAAAGTTGCGGTAGGCTGGATTTCCTGAAGCAGTGTTGTCATGGGCTTGCGAAAAACTTGGGAAACTGGTTAAGTCTGGAACAAAGAAAGAGTTTGCTGAAGATGTGGCCGAAACAAAAAGAAACATTGCTGTCATTCCGTATGTTCATGGCATTACCCACAGGCTGAAGAGAGTTGGTTCGAGATACGGTGTTCAGGTTGCTATAACCGCCCGCAACAAACTACGCTCTATTTGTGCCAGAGTTGCTAGTAGGGCAAGCGGCGGTCCTGGCAGACAAAGTGTAGAATGTAAGGTTAAACATGATAACCGCTATGTGTCATGCGCTATGGGTGTCGTTTACAGTATTCCCCTATCCCCGTGTCGGCGCACGTACGTGGGACAAACTGGACGGTGCCTGAATGTGCGTTTACGTGAGCATCAGTTATCATTGAAAGGGGCAGCCTCCTCGCATTTGTCTTCTCACTGCAAGAAATGTGGCTGCATTCCGAATTTTTCTGAGACTGTCATTTTGTTCAAGCATAATCGCCAGATAACACGGGAAATCGTTGAGGCGTACCACATTGATGATAGGAAAGATAAGTGCGTTAGCCAAGCAAGTGTAATGCTTCATGCAAAAGAGATCATGTATCTCAGGGGCTCGTGAGTTGATTTTGGCGCATGTTTGTTTTTCCATTTTGGCATGCAATGTTTCATCTTGTTTGCGCAGTGTTCTGCGGTTTTTTTTTTTTTGTTTGTTTTTTGGTGTTTGGGGGTGTGGTATCTTCTGCCTATATATTTCTTTTCTGCCTAATAAATTTTTCAGTTGTTAGACCAGCGCTTGTCCTGTGTACTCCTTTCTGCGTCCTGTTACGTTTGCGCCTGGTTTCATTCAAGAGCCACTTGCTGCCGGTCGTCGGGGCCAGACGCCGGGAGCCCTTCGCCCGCCAACTATGTTTCGTTAAGTACTCTTTATTGCCGGTTTTCTCCTATTTTTATGTATCAGTTGTAACGTTTTGCCTCTATGTTTTAAATCGAAGTGTCAATAATTAAGCAAGTCAACCTTCTGAATCTCTAAAACCTTCGAGTGCTTCATCGCTTGACTCATCCTTCAACAGTAGCGGTGTTGGACCAAATTACGCCGTTACAATACCGTGGCAAGCCGTTTTCTGCATTTGGTTTGCTTTTGACCGTACTTAAACCTGGGCCCGTTTGCCCGTGCACTTAAGTTCCCGATTAAGTTCCCACTTACGAATAAGACACCGATAAGTCGAAGTCGGTCATGGCAAATAAACAGTTGCCAGAAAACCCGACGGAAACTCTACCTTAAGGAGCGTTTGTATCAGTTTCGGCCAAACGACTTATTACCTAGACAGCGCTAAAGTCTTAGTTCAGAACTTTCCACGCTTATCGCGTTCGGGCAAACGGGCCCTGGATTCTTTTTTTTCTGGGAAGAAATAATTGTTTCGTGAAACATGCTGCTGGCTCGACAAATATCGTCACGTAAGACACCGTTGGTTGCGACAATTGGCCAGTGTCGTCTGAGACAACCCCAAAGCCCCGCAGTGCTGTGCAGCTAAACCAAGCATAGACCGCGCAGTACCAACAGTAGTACTCATCAGTACTTCTACGTTTACGTGTGCTTTCGTAACTTCCACTGTTTGTCCCACCATTCCTATTGCTTTAAAAAGAATGTGCCGTAAATGTAAACACAAATAGGCCCTTCTTCAGGCTTATAAGTTCAGCCTAATTTGCGTTTGCTTTTGCCGGCATCCGCCAATCCCGAAGCAGGCTTGTATGACATCATAGGTTCTGTTGCGGGAAATGAGCGAGTAGGTCGCATGGCCATTCCCTTTTTTCTTAATTATATGGCTTATTTGAGCGACGTTTTCGTTAAAGGGAGACTGAAGTGAATTTGTCAAGCTCCCGGTTTTGCTTGCACTGCGTAGACTGGCTAAAATTACCATTTCATCGTTTATCCGGTTGATAAGTCGGTAACTAAAGGCTGTGACGTCGCGAGGAGGTGGAACCGTGATTGGACGATGTCCAAGGTTAGCATTCGAACAAGTTTAGGTTTCGGTTCTGTAAAGCAATATGCTTGACATCCGACGGCATCGTTGGATGGGTATTCTCGATATCTCAGTAATCGTCGTACCGCGCTTCTGCCATATTGTCGGCTGTAATATGCCTAAGATAAGCCTCCAAGGACGGCTTGGAATCGTAGAAATCACTAGCCGAGGCCTACGCAGTGGATGAACGCCCTCAGCGTCACCGCAGACGCTCAAACGCCATGCGCTTTTCCCGCATATTCGGAGCTTGCCTCACTCATGCCTGTATCGTAAAAAGCGTGTTCGCACCAGGCCAAGGGTGTGCTGATTCTGGCCTGTGCCCACTGCCCGCAAGCAGTCGGTGTTTGTGGCAACAGCACGCCAACGAGAACTGGCTAGCGCGTCAGTGTCAGTCTGCGCGCGTTCTGCGAACTCGCTCGTGGAGCAGTGAACGATACGGCCCAAAAATGGTGAACTCAGATTAGAAAACATTGGCCGCCAACGAAAAAATCAACTTACAAAAAAAAAGCATGCACCCTCGGGGAATCGAACTTGCGACTTGCAAAACAAAATTCCTAGCGCTTGAGACCACTCGGCCACAAACTTTTTTTTTACTTTATTGCTTGGATTCGACAATTCACAACACATCACAGATCAACCGCGTAAATGATATACGACAAAAACGTGGTGAGGCGGCCCGACTCGGGCCTAGTGATGTCCTTTAAAACTCTTTCAATGACGTAACCTGCTCTATCTTTGGCAGCCACACAGGCGATACCTCTTGAGATTTAATTACCTCCACATAACGGCCTACAATTTCTCTGAAGTACTGCTTTGCGGAACGGGCATCTACGTGGTTGTACAGTCTTGCTGTGCGTGAGCGCCATATGCTGTGGAGGCCCAGCGCCATGACTAAGTCATAAGGCATTCCACCCTCTTTGTCTACGGAGAGATACCGTATGCCATGAGGGTTTAGCGGGAAGTCTTTTTGTCTTCCCTGTGCCCTTGTACAGAGCTATGTACTGTGGAGGACCCGCCCAGGATATGCTCAAAAGGGTGAAAAGAATGCAAGTACAGCCTGGAGTAAAGTCTTTTTTCTTTCGGATACACTCGGGAACATTATTAGTCCAGACTTTTATGGAAGAAAGGGGGCTTTTTGTGCCATGGGGGACAGATTGCTTTAGCTGCAAATCGCCGGAGACGATAGACCGTGTTTTTTTTTTTTGCAGAAATGCATTATAGTCGGGGGTTGTCGTGCGTCCCTTGGCCGGCGTGCGCAGCGCGTCTGATGATGATTGTGGCATGATGCTCCTAGGGATTGGCCAACCAAACAATCCATCACGAGATAGCTTCGCGTTCAACCACCATCGTCATCTTCCCGTAGGGGAACCGCTGAAGAAGAAGGAGAAGAAGACAAAGCTGCGAAGAGGAGGGCTGCGTGAGTTTTGGCTACCGTTATCCTCCTCGGCCGGCGCATCTTCCCGATCTGAACCCGGTCGAAGAGCGGCTCATCGCGCCTCGACTCCCCTTCATGAGCATCAGGCGGCTGACTCGAGGCAACGGGCAGTTTGGAATCAAGGGACAGGCGGTAAACGTGCCCATCGACGTATCGAAGGTTGTGCGGTGCCTTCCTCGCATGGTACCCGAGGACGTTGCGTTCGACGTTCACATCAAGCGGAGGCTGATGAGTCCGGCAACGTACAGGCGCGGGTTGGTGAAGCGCGGCAACATCCTGGCTTGGCTCAAGCACCTGGAACACACCCCGCTGTATCGCGCCATCAACGTTCCGGTCGATTGGAGTCGGCTCGATCACTTCGATGACGGCGGCGAACGAGAGGAACCGCAGGAAGACGACTTCGATGATGCTGACGGTGAGTTCGAAACGATTCCCGACTACTTTGACGTGAACGATCCTCTGCAGTTGGCGGTTGCGTTCAACGCGGTCTCGAAGACGCTTCTCTATAACGAAGCGGAAATGACGGGTGTGGGAAAAGAAAAAAATAAATGATTACGCTCACACTCTCGCCTCTCTCTTCGCCATTAATCGCATCACACTCATCGGTGCACCCAATGCATTTCTGCATCCTCACAATCCCCCTCGGGGAGGTGCGGGGATTTTTAAGTGCAATGCACTTCTTAAGCGACCCTGAACCTGCGTCCACCGGCGATGTCCGCATCACATACCCACGTGGGGGATTGGCCAGGAATCTCCTCGTCTTCCTTGGCAACGGGGGGAGTTGGTCGCGCGCTGCCTGGCCGCTGACATGGCACATACCCACGTGGGGGATTGGCCAGGAATCGGGCGTGAGAAGGGCTAATGCACCCGCTTAAAGGAGTACTGACACGAAATTTCAAAGCTGAGATCCGCTCTAGCAATCAAGTACAACGACAACACAAATAGGTGTCTGTGAATAAATGCATCTTTCTTTCTTTGTAGTTGTGTGTGTGTGTGTGTGTGTGTGTGTGTGTGTGTGTGTGTGTGTGTGTGTGTGTGTGTGTGTGTGTGTGTGTGTGTGTGTGTGTGTGTGTGTGTGTGTGTGTGTGTGTGTGTGTGTGTGTGTGTGTGTGTGTGTGTGTGTGTGTGTGTGTGTGTGTGTGTGTGTGTGTGTGTGTGTGTGTGTGTGTGTGTGTGTGTGTGTGTGTGTGTGTGTGTGTGTGTGTGTGTGTGTGTGTGTGTGTGTGTGTGTGTGTGTGTGTGTGTGTGTGTGTGTGTGTGTGTGTGTGTGTGTGTGTGTGTGTGTGTGTGTGTGTGTGTGTGTGTGTGTGTGTGTGTGTGTGTGTGTGTGTGTGTGTGTGTGTGTGTGTGTGTGTGTGTGTGTGTGTGTGTGTGTGTGTGTGTGTGTGTGTGTGTGTGTGTGTGTGTGTGTGTGTGTGTGTGTGTGTGTGTGTGTGTGTGTGTGTGTGTGTGTGTGTGTGTGTGTGTGTGTGTGTGTGTGTGTGTGTGTGTGTGTGTGTGTGTGTGTGTGTGTGTGTGTGTGTGTGTGTGTGTGTGTGTGTGTGTGTGTGTGTGTGTGTGTGTGTGTGTGTGTGTGTGTGTGTGTGTGTGTGTGTGTGTGTGTGTGTGTGTGTGTGTGTGTGTGTGTGTGTTGCAGTGTTGGGAGGGCGTATATTTTTTGGGATGTTTTACCACTCGGCCACAAACCAGCCTTGGTAATGGGGATATATAAGGTATATAAAGTGCAACCAGCTTACACTTTTACTTAGTTTTAGCATTTCAAGTACTTTAGGTGACTATTTGTTGGAAAGCGCTCCTTGAGTAAGCGTCCCCCAAACTTTCACAATATCTCGTCTAGGAATTGCATTTCTTAGATGGAAAAGCGTTTGCAGATGTGTGGTCGTGTTACTGACCACTGTACTTATTCACCCAGGGTAAAAAAGTGCTTCCGGCTCTCTAGTTTTGCGCTGTACGGTAAAAGTTTCAGTTGATTTTATTTCCTTAGCACCTATATTGACTTCGCTGACACTTATCCCGCCTTCAAGTGGCATTAGATTTTCCTACTAGCGTAAAGTCAGCGAAGCGTCGCATGTGCGCTTGTGAGTGCTTGTGTGGAGCGACCCGGACTCGGAGCTTGATACAGTGTACAAACTAACAAAGTAAAGAAAGGCACATTCTCCCATTCACAAACGTGTTGTGGCTTAGTTTCAACTGATCGAGCGAATTCGACGGCCCGTCGGCGGCCGGCGCACTAAACGTTGGGCTGACTGACTCGGTCGCGGAAGGTCGGCGAGCTGACCAGTAGCGCAGCCAATTGCCAGCTCATCTCCTCCTGACGCCACACGAAAACGCCACAGAAATTAATAAAGGCATGTTTAAGGGCTAGTTGGTACAGTCTTGAATTCGATAATAACGTGCGCTGCATATTTGGACGGGTAACACAGACAGTGAAAAAGACAAAACCATACGATGGTGCGCAAACTAGCAACTGGTTTATTGAAAGCTTTATCGTTATTTATAAGCAGAAGATGGTGAGTGTACATTAATAGGGTAAACATGATTTTTTCTTGCGCGTGCGCTCATGTGCAATTGGACTTTTCTTTCATCATTTTTATCTCTTTTTCTGTGAGCCTTTATGTGAGCACGCTCATACACTTCATAGGTTCCACAGACAGCATACTAAAGGCTTCAATCACTTCCCGAACCCTTCGGTCCTTCGAGTGTGACAGCGCACTTGCTTGCTTTAGCTTGGGTTTACATCCGCATTTTGAGCAGTGGGCTGCAAGATAAACTGGCGATTGTAATTGATTACAAGCCTTGTTGTGCTCCCGCAATCTTTCTTTTACACATCGGCCCGTTTGTACAATGTGGGATGCGCCGCAGGGAAATGGAATTTTGTAGACAACTCTAACTGCGCAGTCGACAAATTTGTTGACGTGCTTTACGCCACAAGATCCCTGCCCTTGTGCGTGTTGGTTTTGCGAGCTCACTTTCTTGCACTTTCTTGAAGGCGCTGAGAACACAACGTGAACATTGTGCTTGCTTGCAACTTTTTTCAATCTACGCGATGCGTTGTGTACGTACGGCAACACTACTAGATTCTTTTCAGTGCGAATGCACTTTATAAGCGACCCCAAACCATCCACCGCCGGCGGCGGCGGCGTCGTCGGCGGCGTCCGCAGTGCTCCTCTATATTTAAAAAAGAAACAGCATCCGGCGCCAGGTTTCGATCCGAGGACTTTGCGGCCGCAGCGCGACACGCTACCGACTAAGCCACGGACGCCACGCTGATATCAGTGTGAGTAACGCGCCTTATATCTTTAACGCATTCAAACTACGTCGTCAGCGGCGTGCGTTGGCTACTCAGCGGCGTTATAGCGGCTTGATAACTGCGTGGTGTACACGTGATACTACAAACCCGATGGAAGAGATGGAAGAGAAGGCGGCGAGGCGGTGGGCTGCGGGGGCCGAGCGCAAGCGCCGCAAGCGGGCCGACAACCCTGCATTCGCACTTTCACATTCTCCCCCTCGGGGAAATGCGGGGCAATTTTTTATTATTTTTTTTTGAGGAATTTCTCGGCCACCTAGACCAGCACCTGCTTGGTGTATCTGCTGGACCTTGGGCGTTAATTTTTCCCTAACAAACTTTCCGAGGCGCAGTGTGGGCACAATTTTAAATGCAGAGCATTTCAGTAACTCACGATGTCACCCGCGTTGGCGTCCGTAGTCCGCACGCTCACTGCGCATGCGCGTCGAGTCGAGGCGAAAGCGAACACATCTCTCGCGACGGGCATTGGATTGGATTCGATTGGATTGGTTTGGATTGGATTGGCTTGGATTGGATTTGGATTGGATTGGATTGGATTAAAGTGGATTGTGTTGGATTGTGTTGCGTCATAGCCGCGGCACGTTGCGTCATAGCCGCGGCAGACGCGCTTGGGCTGGCGCATGTGCAGTACTCTCTCTTCCGCGGTTTCCTCTCCTTCGGGCGCGCTGCGCATATAACCGGTGTGCCGTTCTCCGGCCAAGCAACATCCGCGGTTGGCTCAAACACCTAGAGTCCACGCCGCTTTACAATTACGCCAGCGTCGTCGACTGGGACCGGCTTACGCAGTCCCCTCAACGTATATAAGCGGCGGAGCGCGCGTTCGAAATTCAGTCAAGGGCGTCTTTACATGGCTTACGCTTGACGTGACGCTTTGCTTGACTCGAGTAGATGCGACGCATTTACTCGAGTTCCCCCCGTGGGAAGATGCGGGCGGCTTTTCTGGTGACGCTATACGGTGGAACTAAATGCACTTAAACAGCTCTCCTGTCAATAAGAGATATGAGGAGTAGTAATGGTGAACGTTTTTTTCATGGCTTGCATCATGCTTGACGTGGCAAGACTTCGTTTTGTGAGCTTTGAATGACATGAGTCAAATGATAGCACACCTTTCTCAGTTCTCGTTCTATCAGCCCAGCATGTGTGTTCTTCTTCAAATCGGAGTTCCAGATCTAGGTACTGGAGGCGACTTTCCTTTGCTATTTCGGAGGTAAATTGTAGGCCTTTGTGTGCCGCCGCGAACATTTTCAGAGCTTCAGTCATCCACGTACCGGAAGCACCGAAACACACCTAGTGCGCTGAGCTCTGGTTCCAGTCTGCGATCTCCTCCGGCCATGTAGATGTCACTCAGCACCGGTGCTATTGGAGAACCAATACATATGCCTTCTCTCTGGCAATATATTTTCCCTTCGTATTCTATGAAATGTGACTGCAGGTAGAGCTTCAATAGATCTAAAAAATCCCGAACGCTCATGCCGCACTGGTTTTGGAACTTTAAGGTTCCGAGCCTGTCAATAGAGCCTTCTACTTCTTCGAGGATGGTTTCCCGTGGAATTTCATGGAACAAATCTTTGACGTCCACTGAGATGCACACAACAGGCTTGTCTTGAACACAACAGGCTTTGCGCACCATCGTATGGTTTTGTCTATTTCACTGTCCTTGTTCCCCGTCTAAATTTGCAGCGCACGTTATTATTCTGGCAACGCCACAGAAAATGGTCGAGGGTGCAGAGAGGAGGGCAGCATTTCTGAGTTCATTTTTCTACTAAATAAATTCGCGTAATCGCGCTCATAGTGGTCGAAACATGGCCCATGGACTCCGAACTACAATTTGCGCTTGTAATCTCGCAATGTTTACAAATCACTTCAGTGTCCCTTTTAAGTGTTCTCAGTATGATTATAACGAGGCAATCTTTTGAATGAACCAAACTTGCGTTTTGTCTTCATGGCTCCTTTAAGGATTATCAACGGCGGCTCGAGGCGAACGAGCGGATCGGTCAGCTAACCACTCGCACTAAGTTCATTTCACGTGAGATGATGTTCGAACCGGGAGCACTTTGCCGTTAACAACCTTTTATATAAACTGTTACTACTCTTTCTACTCCTCCGCTCGCTGAGAATAGCAGATTGGAAGCTCGGGCTGCTCGCTTAACACTTTCGTGACTGCGGAAAAATCGGTTGTTTTTGGGCCTTCCTGGGAATATTTTTTTCTTGCCACAGCCAATGAGTGATGCTGAAGTATAAGATACGTATGATAGAGAAGAAATAGGGCTTTCTAACAGTGATAATTTACAACAACAGATTTAACAATATTTTATAAAAAAATTAACAAAACCAAAAAATGTAACAAAACGAAAAACAAAATGATGAAAATCTCAATGCCACTTTGCACAGGGTGCACATAAAAAAATTGAGATATTCAATTTGAACATAAGAGACTTATAAAGTAATATTGCAAACATGAGCTCTGTAAGTACTAAAGTTATTTATATACATACAATTATATGAACACTAGGGGCTCCGGTTGTTTTTGGGTAGTCCAGGAAATATTTTTGTTGCCCACAAAATGATGGGCGCTAAGAGTAGGTTATGATATGATAGAGGAAGAATGGGGCTTTTCAACAGTAATAATTCTAAACAACACACGCATTAGAAATTTTATCAAAAAAGCGTGAAAACAAAAAAAGTAACAAACAGAAAAAAAAATTGCTGATAACCTCAATACTACTTCTCACACGGTAGATATAACAACAATTTGAATTATACACTTTGACCATAAAACGCTTATAGAATAATAGTGCAAATATGAGTCGTGTAAGTAAAAATGTTGTTTACATACAAAAATATCAACGAACAGCAGCGTGCTCCTCCGGAGCGCTACGCCAAGGTCAACAACGGGCCGTCTTCGTGGAGAAAACTCGGCTCTGTGTGCAGCCGGCGCCAAACTGTTTCGCCCGAACGTCGTCGACACGCTGCAAATAAGAGCTGTGGCTTTTAGAACAGGGCCGGATCTGTATTCAACAGCGCGCGCCCGCGATGGAGCGACCGGAGAAGAAAGCAAAACTCAAGGGCGCACAGTGGTGATGGTCCGGGGCGACTTGACGCACTTTCGCTGACCGTAGGAACGTCTGACGAATCGAAGTCGTCTTCTGTGTCTGTGCTGCTATCACCATGCACAGATACATCGCAATCCGCCGAAATTCGCCGTTCGCGCGAAGCATAAGCTAACGGCGGCGACGCCATAACTAAACCACGTGAGCTCGTCTCCCCGCCGGCGAAGAACATCTACAAATCCCCCACGGAAAAACGAAACTCGAAAGCGAAACTGACAATATACTTCCTCCTTTACCATTTGAATGGCGTTAGCGGTCCAGAAGCGCTCGGAGGGCGCCAAAATTTCAATTTATATTCATCAATAGCATACCATCGATGGGTATAGGCGTAGTCACGAAAGTGTTAACCACGTGCAGTGCATCTTGTTCCTTTTACCGATTCCAATTAATAAACTTTAGCAACTCCCTGCCAAGTATATTGCTTGGAGAAGTTCAGGCGCTCAGCGTTGTAGGTAATTGACTTCGCTAATTGCGCACCAATGCTTTTCGAAAACTGAACTGAAAGCATGATGACTGACTGAATCGTGAGGGTAACAGCCTACCTGGCTGCGTAAAGAAGCTGTAGTTTGGGTTTTTCAGGTTCCATGAGCTCGCAGGAAGCTTCGATTTACGTTTATTTCGCGTGCTCAACCACGTAGGAACTGTTTATTTTAGGAAAAGAGATGGTTCACAATGAGCTCTCGCCGTTTACCACTATTGTTACATCACAAACCGTGGAACCCAGAATCGTTAGGGGCGTCGTCCTCTGTTTTCACGTTTCTGGCAATTTCTGTGTTATTAAACAGCTGATAGTTGCGAGAAATGTGAATTTCGATTCTCGGCACCGTAATGCATCGATACAGGACAACTTGTTTCCACCCTTTAGTTTTCCTTAAAACACGGGGTGCGTTGAACATAAACAATCACAGGGGCCACCTGCTATCATCGCAAAAATTGTTTGGCAAACCTTTACTAGAATGTGACTGGCAGAAGAGGAAAATAATTTCGTGGGGTAGGCTTACCAGTCTCAGCCTGCAATGCAGGAGAATGGCTTATAGAAAGTTTCACTGTGGTAACTTCGTGGGGATATTTGACGGTTGTGGCCCGTACGGGGTAGCTGATAAGACAGAAGAGTAGTAAAATAACTGAAAGAGCGATCGAGTACCGATGTGGTTGGTCGATAGATTGGGCTTCTCGGAATGGCACAACGATATAAAAAATAAGAATTATAATGAAACCGGTGACAAGATTAGCCAAACAAACTCGCCAAACAAACTTCGTGACGGTTGGCGATGGGTGAGGCATGCTATAAATCTGATGAAATTTGTAATTGTTAGGAAAGGAGTTCTGAGTGCGCATAAATGCCACAAGGAAACCTCCCTGTTTCCGCTTTGATTTTGAGCACAGGTTGTGGCTTAGTGCACATGTGCAGCCTCAACAGTTTAATGGGTTCAACGCAAGAACTACGTCCTCTGTCTAGTAGCAGCGATATTAATACTATTGGCAGCAGCAGTCGACACAACTGCGCAATCATTAACCCAGGAGTACTACTGCTGGCGGCAGCAAACGACAAAACCGGAGTTCACGTCGCGTGGTCACCTCTTTTGCCAATTGCTATACGCTCCGGCCTGGTGGCTTTTACGCGCAAGATTCATATATTTTACAGAGTAACTGTAAATGTCATGGTTTACACATTAGCGTCCATGGACAAATCGGCTTAGAAGGAACAATTTTTCGCACTCATGATTTAGTGTTTTGTGTTGCCTCCTTGAAGCGCTTCCGGAGCGATATTTTGACCTTTGTCTTTCACGGCGAAGCACGCCCACGTTACCGTTTGCGGGTTTATGTGGGCCCGGCGGGGGGGCGGGGGGGAGAGGGAAGTTTGAATGCACAGCTAGGCTTTATGGCCTCAGCGATGACATGCGCATTGTTGTGGTGGGAGAAGTGGACGTATCACAGCCCGATGCGACCTGGTTGCTATCCTCCGTGGTCGAGTGGTTTGGGATGGTTTGCTACACAGACACTAAGATGCTTGCGATGCGGGAGGGAAAGAAACAGCCCGACGCCGCTACGCTAAAATAAAACTCTGGCCCTTCCATATTTCATTTAGGAAATTGGCCAGAAAGTATGCTCAATGGCAAATTACAAACGAACGTGTTTTGTTTCCTGCACTCCTTGGGCTGCGTCCAGCTTCGCTGGTGATCCTTTTTACAGAATGAAACGGCAAAGCATTTTTAACGTGATAGCGTTATTAGGCTCCCTTTTGATTTTCCCGTGGCTGCTATCCGTCCGCTATCAGCCGTGCTCATCAAGCGTCCGCAGAACTACGTCATCGCTGCCACCCGGAAGCTAAGACTGTGGCAGTCAGATGCGAGGGCTCGCCTGAATCTGGAATAGGGCACCGGGGTAACTGAAGTGTGGAAAGGATGACAATAATACTACGGCGTAGACGAAAGAAAAGGTACGCATTTTCCGCAGGTGCCGCGCCTCGGCAGCAAAACTGATTCTATGCCCTCGAGGTGGCACCATGCTTGGTGGACATTGTCTCCAGCCGTCACTGCAACTGATGTCATTACACTAAAGTGCCTCTCCAGCGGAAGTTAGAAGTTTTAAATTTCCGGTATTTTACGACCCGAATGAACACATGATATCTGGTGCGCCCTAGTTGAAGGCTCCGGATTAATTTCGACCACCTGATTATCCTAATGTGCGCTGCAATCTCTATCCGCGAACATTTTTGTTTTAGATGAAGAAAATCACCCCCCCCCCCCCCCCCCGCTGCCCCGGCCGGGAATGGAACCCACGCACTACCTTTGGGCAGTGCAACGGGTTACCCCCTGAGCCACCACGGCTTCGATACCAATCGAACTGATGCCGCCGGCACGGCATCGGGTCACCAACTAAAACGGGAACAACAGATTAACGCCCGTCTCTTAGAAATCAAGAGGGGCGTAGATTGTGAGCCGAAACGAACTATGAAAAACTCGCTTTATATCGTGTAATGACACGAATTTACAAAGTATTTTTCGGTATTCCCGTGGTTCGGGTTTTGCCTGAAGCTTTCTTTGGAAAACAACAGATGGCGCCGAGCGGCTAAGTTAAAAAAGACCCTCAAATAGGTCCTTGACAACATTCACGTAAAAATGCTAGGCATCGACTAGCAGAGCCGATCGCAGAATCACCAAAATACAGAAAGCCGTTCACCAGTTGCCTCTGTTATAAAAAGCCTAACCAAGGTAAGAGCAGGAGTGAGGAAGAAACGACGACCCAAGCAGCCACTGATCCTTAGCCGGATTTTGCGAAGCCTGCCGTACCACAAGCTTACCCGCACCGAAGGAAACCAAACCAAACACCGTCAGTAGGACAGCGTATAAGGCACCTGCACCTCGCAATTTTTACGGGGAGGCCAACTGACAACCGGTCAACTTCTAGGGTAACAAAACAGATACGCAGAGACGGTTCTAGAAGGTAAGGCCATTAACGGAGCACACTCTAGCTTTCACACCCTTTTTGGCCAAAAAGGGTGTTGCATATGAGTGAAAAAAGAGTGTTGGGAGGCCATTACACCCTTTTTATGGAATCTCCACATTTTTATCCGTAACTCTGAACCCTTTTTGTGCGGAAAAAAGGGTGTTGACCAATTTAGACACTCTTTATTTTTGGTAGGGTGTTGAATGGGTGTGGAAAATGTCTTCAGGTGTTGATTGGTTACTTAAAGGAGCCATGAAGACAAAATACAAGTTGGGTTTATTAGAAAGTCTGCTTAGTCCCTATAACAATGATACCAATATCATCGCAATCTTCGAACAAATAACGGAGATATTAAAGAAAACGTGTAAAGCAGTCGCGACCCCCTAGCCAATTTCCCGCAACTTTTCTATGACGTCACAGAACCTTGTTTGTGCGATTGGGGGCCGCCTAACTGACCTGTCGCGACGACACACGACTGGACGTCTGTAAGGGGGCCTCTAGTTCCATTCGACCGCATCACTTGAATCCTAGCGTGCAGTTAACGCACTGAAAATTATGTTTTATTGTTGGCCCGTATGACGTCATTCTTGCTCATAACACGTCACTGTGGCGCAAAATTTGAAAGTTTTAAATACTTCTTGCTTTTTTTCGTTAAAAAAACATCTTTTGTGGCTGTAATGGAGCTGAGTGGGATACTGAATCTTAGTTCTTTCAAATTAAACAAAGTTGTATTTTCTCTTCATGGCTCCTTTAATCATGCATGCATGTATAACTACACTGCGAAGTACAAGACCTCTCCTCGTAATCTCTTCCCACTTCGTAAGAAATGTTCAAAAGCAAAAAAAAAATGTCCGTCTGCAATAACCGCTCGGTTTTATATACGGTTGTCTTATGGCCCAAGTTCAGCTTTGGCACGTGAAACGTCAATTTGAACTTTTAAAATAAAAAGACTGCATTTGTGTGGCGAAGAGGGTGTTGACAGACTGCAACAGCCTTCCTTTTCTGTAGGGTGTTGAAAGGGTGTGAAATAGGTGTTAAGTTGCAAAAAAAAAGAAAACAGCGGATCTGGGGGTCGAGCCAGCTTCTGGTGTTGCTAAGTTTTGGAGGCTGTGACAAGTTCAGTGAAGTTTTCTGATGTGAGGGGTGAAACCAAGTTTCGCCGGCTTTTACAAGGCTGTTCTAGTGTTTGTGCCACACTGATAGCGGATCCAGGGGTATAACAAACTACGTCGACCCACAGCTCCGCTACTTCTCCAGCATTTCGCCACTATTGTAAACTTCGCCATTTTTTTGCGCTTTAGTATTCCAAGAAGACTAGTACCGTTAAAATGGTATAGTAAGAGGTTTGCATACCCGTTCGCCCCTTGTGCTCCCACTCGGAAAGGCTCGACATCTGGGTTCACTATTTTAATGCCTTATTTTTGGTGGTGAGCCTTTACATGCGGCGCAGTCCTTTTTTGGTATTTTTTTGCTAACGTTACCGAAACTAGCTCAAGATGGAGTTCCGCTGGTACTAAATTATGCAAATTCATATTGTTTTAAACATCGTCACGAATACAATATTTTTCCGCTTGCAGAAAGTGTTCAGTCCACCCATATAAATGGGTATAAAGTAGCCGTAAAGGTGGAGGTCTTTTACACCGTTTTTGCGGTCTTTCACATCCTTTTCTTAGTTTTCAACACCCTAATTTCTCGCTGTACACCCTGGTAGGGAAAAGTGTGGGTAAATAATGATCACCCTTCTTTGCGGATGTTAAAATAGTGTGGAATAAGTGTTTGGTATACTAAAATTCTATGACCTATTAAACATAATAACTATATCGGAATTACAAGGTTTTTGAAAATCTGCATGCTGACTTGTATATGCTTACGTTGAAATGTATATTCCCAATGTTAGCAATGTTTGGGACAAGCCCACCGACTCCATCGGACAAGTTTCCTCTGCTGGCACCCAGCCGTTCAGAAATGAAACGGCTGGGTGTCATCATTCGGAAGGCCTACAAACAGTCCCTCGGACTTCCCGTCAGCACGGCCACCGACGAGCTATTGAAGCTCGGCCTGCACAATACAGCCGACGAGCTCATAGAAGCCCATCTTTTGAGCCAAAGATTCAGGCTGGGAGTCACAAGCACAGGGAGGACTCTTCTCTCTCGTCTGGGGCTCACATCCCCCCTGCAGCGTTAGACATCTCAAAGGAAAAATCTCGACCACAATATCAGGAAACAGCTGTACGTTTCACCGCTCCCTAGAAACATGCACCCCGTGCGTCACACTGGGCGCAGGAAAGCAAAAGCCAAGGACATCCACACATACTACGGGAGGGAACCAACCACAATATACACGGGCGCGTCTTCCTATCCCGGCATAAGAGCAATGACAGCCGTGGTTGTCCAGCACAATAAGCTTGTCAGCAGCCTAACCCTACCCGGATACGACCCCTTACAAGCGGAAGAAGTGGCCATCGCTCTCGCCATAACGCAAACTACAGCCAGCGTTATTCGCAGATTCGCAGCAAGAGTGCCTTAACTTCTCGTGCGGGCGAATTCACCGGACAACCATCAAATCATATTTGCCAGCGTCCACCAGATAGATCTTTCAGGATCAAATGGGCACCCGCCCACTCTGCTGCTCCGGGCAACGAAACCGTCCACCTGTTGGCCCAAGAGTCATCCCGCCGGGCCCCGGAAAGCGAGCAGTAGAGGCCAACCCCGCTGATCACGTATCACGAGACAACACAGCACTATAAGTTGGGCGTATATCCTACCCAGCACCGCATAAACACCTAACGAAAGAGGAGGAACGGCAGCTAAGTGCACTTCAGACGAATACTTTTCCCCATCCCACTAATTGCCATATATTGCACCCCACCGTATATTCCCCGCGCTATGCCGCTTCTGCGAAGCCCCCGGGACGCTCTTTCATATGGTAGGGGGCTGCGCAGACGCCCCGCTACATTCGCGAAATCCCTCATTCCAGAGAAAGCTCTGACCAGCTCCGACCTCAATGACCAGCGCCTGCTGGCGTTGAGGGCTGTTGAGGCTGGGAAAGCTCAAGGGGTCTTGAACTGAGGACTCCTCCGCATTGCTTTTCACAATAAATACGTTTGCTCTCTCTCTCTCTCTCTCTCTCTCTCTCTCTCCCTCCCCTCTGCTGGCTATAAAAGCCAGAAGAGCAGATGTATTTTTAAGTAAGTACTCGCCCTCCCCACGCATACCGTTGGTTTTCTTGCTCAATTCATTTGTCGTCGAAGTGTGGCATGTGCGTGTTGAATGTGTCTGTATGTCATGCTGCGTGCTCAACCGGTCCACTTCGTCACGCGTAGCGGCGCTGCCCACACCCTTATTTTACAGTTTTAAGCAACCTTATACATTTTTTGTGGTATTCACAAGAATAACATTTTTCATCCTTGTGCCCTTTTTTAGTCAAAGCACCTTGTAAAAGTGTGTGCCACGGGGCAAGATTTTTCAACTCTTTTCGGCCAAAAATGGTGTAAAAAAATAAAAGTAGGTGTCATGCAGCAAAGCCACATTTTCGCATAGGCAGCAAGTTTCGGCAAAATAATCCAGGGCCATCTCCACTATTGTGAAACCTGGGGATGGGTGAAGCATGAGTGTATAATTGTATTCTTGGCGCTTTGGCGTTTTCGCAACAGAAATGAAAACGTTCGGGGAAACAGGTTTACAGCTTTGCGGCAAAAGTATCTTATCTTTGAACCAAGAAGATCTCTAGCGCGAGGCGCAAACGAGTGTCGCGGTGTTTTTTTAGCACGCGTTACGTTCCAGCGTGAAGCGTAAACGAGTTTCCCTGCGTTTTAGTACCGTGACTACATGAGACGAACGACGATTACGAAGACGACGACGACTGCGACGATAGGAGACGCCAACAGCCCCAGCGCCTAAGGGGCTTCGCCTCTAAATTTTAGTGTGAATGGTGGAAGAAGCAAGAAAATTTGTGGGCTGTGAATGTCCGGGCAGCGCAGGAAAACAGCGGGTGAAAGTCAATGCGAGTGCCCTTCTTCCCGCAGTGGAAGTAAATATAATATTATTATTATTAATATTATTATTATTATTATTATTATTATTATTATTATTATCCATCTTGCGCCGCTCGCAAGATGGCGCCTAGCAAGGATTGCTGTATTCTGTGCTCCTGTGTTTTGTGTTTTTTACGGTAAGCAAGAGTTTTTCCGCTGCATTTCCTGTAAGAAACGCGTGCACGCGAAGTGTGTTTTATGGCCGGACGCTGAGCTTCAGCTCCTGAGATCTGGTGCTCGGCCGTTCAAGTGTATTATTTGTGAAACGGCTGAGGTGGCGGCTAGGCCTAGCGTAGCCAACGACGACATCGGCAGGGCTCCTTCCCCCTCCCTTCGACGAGACTCGCCGGCAGTAGTCAAGAAAGCCTCGCCGCCGCCGTCCCACTCGGTTGACCTTGGAGGGAAAGCTGCCGGTCTTCGCGCAGAGGTGCGCAGGGGAAGCTGCCGGTCTTGCGAGCAGAGGTGCGCTCCTTGCGTGCCCAACTACTTCACCACCCCGCCGTGTTACCGGAAGGAGTGCGTCACAGCTCAGGGCAGCCTTCTTTTGCCCAAGCTGTAAACAAGAAAGTGTTGCCTTCGGCTACGTCTGCTCCGCTGCAGTCGGTGTCTTCGGCTTCTCCTGCACTGCCTCCTACTCCGTCCCAACTTTCCCCGGTGCATTCTCCGCCTGTGCTTGACTGTCTCCATCCTACTGTTGAGAACAAGCGTCGAAGCCGGGCATGTGTAGGTGCATCGGACACATGTGGACTGGTCGTCGTTCCGCAGCCGAAGCCCCCCAAAGCAATGTTCGTTTCAAAGCTTTCTCCGTCCACGACCTCTGCTAGTCTTAATGCCCATCTGTCAACCTTAGGTGTCTCGCCCTTGAACTGCCGACGACTGAAGACTAAATATGACACGTACGCATCCTTTTATATTTCCGTCAGTGAAGAGTTTTTCGAGCGCTTGAATGACCCCGCTGTTTGGCCGAAAGACTGACTCTTTAAGGAGTGTCGAGGCATGTTTCGCGAAGGCATGCTTCACAGCTCTGAGTGCAACACATCAGAAAAAGTATAATGACTAGTTTAGATGTTTTTTATCAGAATGTGCGAGGTCTTCGAACTAAGGCGACTGAATTTTTTGGTAATGTTCTGGCTTCTTGCTTTCCGTTAATAGCTATATCTGAAACTTGGTTGTGCCCTGATATTCTATCCAATGATTATTTTCCTCAAAATTACCATGTATATCGTAATGATCGTGCCTTAACGGGATTCAAACAAAAGGGGGGCGGGGTACTTCTCGCAGTTAACAAATCTCTCCCGTGTGTGCTACGTAGCGATATTGAAAACGCAGGTGAGTCTTTATGGGTCGAAATTCATATCTCTAAAACTGAAAAACTTCTAGTTGGTGTTTTTTACGTTCCTCCTGATGTAGTTCCTGACGCGTTCAATAAGTTAGTCTCCTCCATTGAACAGGTGCTCACTACTCATTGCGACCTCAAGGTCCTCCTCCTTGGAGATTTTAACGCTCCTAGCGTTCAGTGGAGCCACCTCACCTGTTCCCACTACAACCACCACTTTCAACAGAAGGGTAATAGGTTACTAGATTTTTCGTCTTTCACTTCCATGGCACAGCGTAATCACATAAAAAACTGCAGTGGAAACATTCTGGACCTGTGCTTTTCAAACTTCAATGGCGTTAATGTGTCGCGCTCTGATTGTGCTTTAGTAATACCCGACAAATATCATCCTCATCTTTCTATTTCCTGTTGCCTTCCTACAATGCTCCACCGTTCTGTAATTCCAAGCAATGCGCAACCTCGCTACGCTTTCGCCCGGGGAGATTACGTTGGGCTGTATGGCTGCTTTTCTGCTGCCCCTTGGTCAACAGTCATTGACCACTCTGATGTCGATGAACAAGTTGACCGTTTTACTGAGATAGTGCTTTTGGGTATGAAGAAATACATCCCGCAATATTTACCAAAGAAGTTCAAGTTCCCACACTGGTTTTCTTCTGAATTGCGGGATGCCCTGAAACTCAAAGAACGTGCGCACAGAAAGATGAAGCGCTCTGGAGCGAATCAGTTCGCTCAGGAGTTCCGGCGCCTACGTGCCCTATGCAAAATATTGCACAAGCGTGATCATGCTTTGTACCTGGCGTCAGTTGAAGCTAAAGCAACTCATCAGCCGGGAGCCTTCTGGAAGTACATTCATTTTAGATCTTGTACAACGAAAGAATCTATTCGTCTACTGGATTCCAACGACGATGAGGTTGCAGATGCGGCCGACTGCTTTGCTCGTCAGTTTTCTTCTTTGTTTGGGCTTAGCGGTGGTAGTGATGACGGCAGCGTCTGTTGTCACCAGGACGGTAACTCCGCTTGTTTCCGATTGTATGAGAACATCGTGCGGACCAGCATCAAGCGGCTAAAGCCCTCGTTTTCTTCTGGGCCAGATGGTATTCCTGCTGCAATTCTAAAAACGTATGCAAATATATTTCTTCCTGTGTTCACCTCAATATTTAATAACTGTCTCCGGTCTGGCACGTACCCTCGCTCATGGAAAAGCTGTCGTGTATTCCCTGTTTTCAAGTCAGGCCCAAAAACCGACCCCATGAACTATAGGCCAGTGTCGCTTCTTTGTTCTGCCTCTAAAATATTCGAGTTATCTCTTCATACGGTCTTGTCTTTCTCACTTAAACATGTCCTCATTCCTAATCAACATGGCTTCATGCGTGGTCGCTCAACTTCCACAAACCTCGCATGCTTCATGGAGCAGGCTGTCCCAGCAGTCGTTGGTAGAAGCCAGCTTGATGCGGTCTA
Organism: Haemaphysalis longicornis; assembly: GCF_048455015.1. Taxonomy (NCBI): domain Eukaryota; kingdom Metazoa; phylum Arthropoda; class Arachnida; order Ixodida; family Ixodidae; genus Haemaphysalis; species Haemaphysalis longicornis. The sequence continues at coordinate 14,624,652 of NW_027526203.1, read as the reverse complement.
CTGTAACATGAGCAAGGCCTTTGATGTAGTCAACCACTCGTTATTGCTTGCCAAGCTCATTCTGTTAGATGTTCACGCTTCTTTAGTGGGTCTTATACGTTGCTATCTCCAGGAGCGATATAGCTATGTAAGTGTTAATGGTCAAACATCATTTAGGTACAAAGCAACCAGTGGTGTACCCCAGGGCTCCGTTCTGGGCCCCCTTCTTTTTTCCATTTTCATTAACGATGTTGCTTCTGCCATTAAAAATTCCTTTTTGTTGTATGCTGATGATATGAAAATCTTCAGAGAAGTGCGTAATGTTCAGGACTGTAATTCTCTTCAGGCTGATATCGTGTCATTCCATCGTTGGTGCACCAAAAACGACTTAATTTTGAACCCCTCAAAAACGAAAGTTGTTTCCTATAGCAGGAAAACTCAACAGCTGCAATACTCCTATAAAGTAGCAAGCACTGCACTGCCGAGGGTGACCGAAATTCGGGACTTGGGAGTACTATTTGATTCTTCTCTGAATTTCTCTTCCCACGTTACACAAATTACCGGACGCTCTCTTCGATGTCTGGGTGCTGTTTGCAGGTATTCTAGAGAGTTTAAAAGTCCTCTTCCTTTCTTAAAGTTGTATTCAGCTCTCTGCTTACCTCTTCTCGAATACGGTTCTGTTGTTTGGAATGGAACTTGCAAGTCCAATAGTGACCGCATCGAAAGGGTTCAAAATAAGTTCCTTTCTATCTTTAGGCACCGTTTCCGTCATGTACAAGAAGACGCAAACGGCAGCATGTCTTGTCTCAAAAGTATTCCTTCCCTTTGGTGTCGACGAATGAGAGCTGACATTATCTTTCTTTATAAACTTCTTCATGGTGATATTTTGTGTGATGACTTGGTTGCACTTATCAATGTCAACTTGCCGAACAAACTTTTCCGAAGATTTCGAACTTTCAGAACAGACACTTTCAGAACTTCAGCATTAATCGAACCCACATCATTGTCACGCGAACGCCCCCCTCACGTTTTCGCCAAGCGTCAAGCGCATCGTGCGGGCACAGCATACTGCCCCTTCTCTTCTGCAACGCACACTTTTGGAGAGCGATGGCTCGCGCCGCCACGGTAAACTGCCCTCCCCTCCCAATTTCGCGACATTCTCCTCCTTTGCTTTGTTTCACTCGTCGGTCTTCCCATCGTTCGCTCGGTCACGATGACGCCGACGCGGCTGAGCCCAGAGACGGGTGCAAACGGCTGCGCGCTAAAATGTCTTCCGAGAAATTCATCTCTGTTAGGAGGCGAAGCAGGCTTTAAGGAGATCGTTGTAAGATTGATCTTATTAAGGTGGCTTTGTCAAACTTCGGAAAAAATACCATTACAAAAAGTCTGTAACGCTTGTTTTATTGACTCTATACCGAAACTATACCAAAAATGACAGTTAGCCGCTAACGACTCCAACACAACGCCGGGCTTTATATAGTTTTGAAAATTGCATGGTTCACAGTGAAGTTGTAAATATTCTGTAATTTTAGTCCGCTGTCAATACATATGGGATTATACGGCAGGGAAACGGACAGCCTCACGTTTGTCCACCGGAACAAAACTCTAGTTCGTCAAAAGTTCATTTAGTTAATTAACCAGGAACTATGTTCAACCGCAAATTACAAACAAACGTGTTTTGCTTCGTGCACCCGTTGGACTACCACACAGACAAAGCTCACGTTGAGGCTGGCCACCGCAGCTTTCCTGGTTATCCTTCTTGACAGAGTGGAAGGGCAGTAATTTTTTTCTTCAAGTATGAAGCAACTCGCTCAGCAACAAGCTTCGTTAAACTGTTGCTGGCGGTCGGTGCACCGGTTCACCGCGAAGGCGACGTTTTCATAGTCACGCCAAAAATATTTTCAAGCATTTCAAACAACTTATTATTATGGTAATAATGGTCTAATAAGTTTCTCCAAAATATTGACATTGTTTTTAACTACCAGCTTGGCCTGTAGAATAGTAGGCACAACCGTTCCGGCAAAAATACGCTTTACTTTCCTTTTTCTTAGCTTTAAAACAGTATGTTTTAGATGCGACTGCATCTCATTCACTCGCCTTGTCCATGCGGCGTCGTCGGCGTTGTTGTTCACCCTTCCCCCATTCTCCTTGCAGCGCGAGCTGCGCTCTCCACCGCTCACCCCCTCTCCTCTCGATGCCCCTCTCTCGCGAGGGGCATTGGATTGGATTCGAATGGATTGGCTTCGCTTAACTTGGCTTGGATTGAATTGGATAGGATTTGGATTGAATTGGATTAAAGTGGATTGTGTTGGATTGTGTTTCGTCATAGCCGCGGCAGACACACTGGCGCCGGCTCATGTGCAGTACTCTCTCTTCCGCGGTCTCCTCTCCTTCGCGCGCGCTACGCATATAACCGGTGTGCCACTCTCCGGCGGCGTTTCGGTCGACGGTTGCTCTCCGCTTGCGCTTGAACCCCGTCAGCGTCGCATCACACCAGGGTTCCCGCGATTGGAGGTGGGCGTACTTTTTATTTTCCACTTATATAATAACACAACATTATTGGAATTTTTGTGGCACTGTGTTCGAACATACGTAAACAAAAACGTTTCAATCTAAGCCAATGATGAAACTAAGGCGAGCTCATGGTATCATGGCGGCCCATGACGACACAGACGGCCTCGATGTGAGCCGCATAGACGCTAGCGCCAGATTCCTCTCTAGTGTATGTAGTAAGAAACTCTATGCGCCAGTGGTCTAAATGAATTCGAAATGCTCTACTACAGCGCAACCTATAGCCAAGTTGTAGCTAGGGCACGCAAAACCGCGAAAATTAAAAAGGAAGCTGTTGGAAATATTTTGGGCGTCGTGAAGCTGTTGACCGATTGCATAGATAATTAAATATACTAAAGTTATCAATAATCATTGTGATCGCAAGGAAACAACGTCAACGCACCACCCATTATATTCGCATCAATGAAACGCCGCTACAAAACCACGTATAATTATGGTCCAAGATTCCAAAAATCATTTTCGAGAGTATCCGAGAAACAAATGGCCACCCAACAAAATATCTGTTGACAGTTGATCTCGAGTGTAAGAATATCTTTGACTTCTCAGTTTAGACTGCTCCTAAAGGCGTCCGAGTTGGGCTGCTGTATTGTGTTCGATAAAGTGATGCGTCTTCTATTCCCTAGAAAAATAGTGCATACCCGAGAAGACCTGTTGTCCCTACTTTAACGCTTACTGCAGCTATTGGGACTGGTGGTATTCCGAAAACAAATTAATAAGCCCCCTAATCCCTGAGCGTATCTCTCGGTTCCTCACGCTGCTATAAGTGAAAAAAATCACATGCCGTCTCCCATAGCTTGATGCCACTTACAGGCAGGTGCTGATGTATGTCAGTGCGAAGATGATTATTTTGGAATCATAACACACAATATGGCAAAGTGGTCTCTTCAAAATGAAAAGCAAAAATACTTAGCGTGACCATCTGTCTCGTAACAATGTTGGCACTACTGGCTTGGGTCAGATGACTCAGCCGATATACTGAGAAAACTTTTATGTGGCCATTTTTAGAAATTCCCCCGTGGAAATTTGTCGTATTGCCGCGAACCATACATTGCGTTTGTTTATTTGTGTTTTACTTTTACCGCCCGGCCGCGCCGGTCTGTGTTATCTCTGCGCCAAGGAAAGCGCGTGTTCCATTCTTTCTTTCTGTGCCGCATGTGTTATCTGTCGTGATAGGGAGAGCATTTCGATCTAACGTGAACAGCCCAGAATAATCTTCGTGGATCTACTATGTTCTCGATGTGAATCGACGTTTCGAGAACCACGCGCGCCGAAAGATAAAAAGCCTGCAGTGCGGACGCCGCACCGCACTGATGCAAGGAGTATTACGCTACAGCAACACGGATCACCGAAGAACGACGGCGTACCACCCCCAAACGAACGGACTAACAGAACGTCTGAACAAGACAATCGCAGATATGCTGTCAATGTACGTTGACGTTGAACATAAGACTTGGGACGAAGTGCTCCCGTATGTCACGTTTGCGTACAACACGGCTATCCAGGAGACGACGCAGCTGACGCCGTTCGAGCTTGTCTACGGTAGAAGGCCGACTACGATGCTCGACGCCATGCTTCCGCACGTAGAAGACGACGACCTCAACGCCGACGTCCACGGATATCTTCAACGTGCGGAGGAGGCCCGCCAGCTCGCTCGAGTTCGTAAAACGGACCAGCAGCTGGTGGATGCGGGCCGCTACAACCTCCGACGCCGAGACGCCGAGTACCAACCAGGGGATCGTGTGTGGGTTTGGACTCCCATTCGACGACGCGGACTCAGTGAAAAGCTCCTGCGACGGTACTTCGGACCGTACCAGATTCTAAGACGTGTTGGGCAATTAACCTACGAAGTGATCCCCGATGGTGATTCCGGAACATCACGACGACGCAAGCGGCCCGAAGTCGTCCACGTGGTTCGCTTAAAGCCTTTCTACGGACGATAACGAATTTTATTTTTATTTTCGGACTGTCACTTATGTTAGCATCGGGTCGATGCACTCTTAGAGGGGGGGTAATGCCGCGAACCATACATTGGGTTTGTTTATTTGTGTTTTACTTTTACCGCCCGGCCGCGCCGGTCTGTGTTATCTCTGCGCCAAGGAAAGCGCGTGTTCCATTCTTTCTTTCTGTGCCGCATGTGTTATCTGTCGTGATAGGGTGAGCATTTCGATCTAACGTGAACAGCCCAGAATAATCTTCTTGGATCTACTATGTTCTCGATGTGAATCGACGTTTCGAGAACCACGCGCGCCGAAAGATAAAAAGCCTGCAGTGCGGACGCCGGGGCATTCGATTCTGCGACGCTCGCCGACGCACGTACGTCACTTTGTTGACCGCTGCTTCGCCGCCTCTGTATTCTTTTCAGTTGTTAGGGGAGCACAAGTTCGCTCCAATAAACTTGTTTCTTTTCCAAACAACTGCGTCGTCCTTGGCTTCGTGACAGTATTGTCGTATATAAATTGTTCTTAGTTTTGGCTCTGGTGCAGGAGAGTCGTGTATTTTGGTGTTTGGAGTGCCAGTGAAGTGAAGCATATGAATAATTATCAATTTCGTCCCGCTTTCCGCGCCTAAAAACAGGACAAACAATTAATAACAAACCTCGCAATTTAAATTTAGCAACAACACCTTGTTGCCGGTACTTCTTATTCTCATTTAAAGGATGGGGCCTCAATTCCATGAATTCCAATCCGGCTAAAGCATGTCGTTGTTAAAATGCGCAAGTGCCTGCGTGCCGGCAATAAACACACGGCGGCGGATACACGCTGAAAACAGCAGCAATAATGGGTTATTAGCGAATCCACCCCCGCCGCCCCGGCGATCGCTGTAATATGCACTCTCCTGTTCAGGAGCAGCTGCCGTGATGAGGATTTCGCATTAATTTAATTTTTATATGTAGACACTGCATACTGTGCACCCTATGGGAGGATATCTGTACCTCTTGCTAACGATTTACTGGTACTTTCGGCCTCACGTGGCGATGTTGGATTGAGGGAAAAAGAAGCCTGTGCTGCCTGGCAATCCTATCCACTATCCAGGCGAATGTACTCGCACCCTACAATAGCGGACGGCAAAAGATAGCGCAAGTGCAGGCGGTAGTTAGGCATAGCTGACATAGCATGAGTTTTACCAAATGCCGTCTATCGTAAATCTATCAACAGTAATATCCAGTCCACTATCGATAGTCTTACACAGAAAGCTACGAGAAGAACCATAGAGAAAGAGGTGCCAATTTATTGATAGCTTGTTGTAACTAGTGAAATGTCGAGAACATAAATAGCACCAAGCCACAAATCTGCGGCCAGAATGAAGCAAGCAATTGTTCTTCTGTATTCGCCTACAATATGGCATTGTGAGGAAAGGTTTACGTGACAAGACGGCTTAAAGTCCGGATAACTCCCCAATTATAAAATGCTACAAAACTTAAAAAAAACAAAGGTCGGGGTGTATTGCCGCTTTTGTCCCTTCATATAATTTTTGCTATAAATCATAACCTACAGTGAATAGAACTTTCTTTGGGTTATGTATTTCGCTGTAGATAGTGTACGTGCAGTACTGCTCTGAACTACCAAGAGTCCCTTATCTTGGTAGCCCGCCCAAAACCCTCCCCCAAATCCGCACCCAAAATCCTCCTGCACGCGGGAGCTCCAGGCAGTACGCAGACAGGCCTGCAGACTTCATGCTTCTGAGCGCTCATAATCTTGGTTCAGGCTTGGATGGCAAGTGGGAATACAGACGGATACAGTTTTGGTGGACAAGATGTCTATTGAGGACGCTGTTGCAAGCAAGCATTTTATTAATAACACCGAAGCATGCACGAATAAACTGCCTCTAACGTGTACTCTTTCCTGTTCTGCTTGAAACCCCCGTTCAAGATGTAGAGCTGGACAAGCGTTGCGAATTAATCGAAGCGTGTCGCAAAATAGGGAAAAATGACCCGGAAGTATGTGAACACATCCGGCTCAGTGAACGTTACCAAACCCCAATGGGGGCACGCGTAGAAAAATACACGTCGAGTAAAGAATGAGAAGGTAATGTAGCCGCTTCATTCTCCCGCAAGGTCAATTTCAGGCGCTCTTGGATCGATATAATCGATAGCGAGAGCTGACTTTTGATGAATACAAAAACAGTTTCGCACTGGGGCGTGCCCCCTCCACCACATTTTTTCTTTCACATCTAGTCAATTTCACGATACACTGGGGTATAAAACAAAGAAACCTTGAACTCGATGAGCTTTCCTTTTTTTATGATTTTGAGAACCTTCATTATCGCGAACTCCGTTTTTGCTTTCTGTAAAAAAGTGCCAATGGCGCGCTCGTGCTTATTGTATAAAAGAGTGCCGGTGTTCATATCTTTGATTCGGCGCTCTTCTACCAAGGTACAAAAGAAAACAGGGAAAGCTTTCAGCTCTTTGTGTTCTTTAAGGTACAAAAACAAACCTTTGACCTATATAATGTATCGTTAACTGTAAATTACAATCGAAGTCTACCCGAACGAAATGGAACCGGTTTAGAACAATCTTAATATCAGCAAGAATGTCCGGATCTCGGGAAATGAAATTGAGCGCTATTTATTTATTTATTTATTTATTTATTTATTTATTTATTTATTTATTTATTTATTTATTTATTATTTATTTATTTATTTATTTCGGTACTTCACTGCCAAGAGGGCGTTGCAGAAGGGTGTAGGTTTTTGGACAGGTAGTGGAAAACCAACTATAAAGGAATCGAAGATGTACGGCAAAAATACAAAGCCATCAATGCAAAAAACAGAGAACTCACGGAAAATGTATCCCAAATAGAGAAAAAAACACCAAAAACAAGGGAAAGAGTGCAACAAGCAAGGGAACACACAGAACGACACGTGCAATATATCTAAATAAATGGTCATTGCCATCAAAATATATACAAACATACAAAGCGCTACAGTCAGACCCGATTATAACGAACCTGGATAGAGCGAATTATGCTATATATCGAATAAAGAAAGATCAGTTATGAAAATACACGCGAAAAATATTCCTTATAACGAATTTCACATCTGGTATATCGAACTCAGCGCGCCTAGAATTGCCTCCAAAATGCATGTTCTCGGAGCGGCGATGGAGATTTTGATTGGCTGCGATGGATATTTTGAGCCTAACATTCAGCGACGTGACCCCCGGCAATTTCCATAACTGTTAAATGCGCGACTGCCTCACGATTAAACCCACCCAGTCAGCGAGTCCGCACCAAGATGGAAACATCGGCGAACTGTGGGGGGAGCCCGCCAACGTTTCCGGTGCTGTGCTGAAAGGACTGCACTTCAAGGATTGCCTGAGTGTCGACGACGACGTTACCCTCACTGTGAGCCCCTCGGACGCCGACACCGTCGCAGAGGTCATGGCTGCTGGCGCCGCTGGAAGCACCGAGGAGGCGGAGGATGTCGCGAGTTAAAGCCGTCCGATGCTTAATGAAGCGCTCGCTTTCGGCAGTCAATGTGCTCCACGAATATTTCTTCGAAATTGGAGGACACGGACTGCAACTGATGCAAATGATATCTCATGAAGAGAATGCTGTGCTAGTTGACGCCGCCAGAACGAAAGTGAAAACAAGAAGAAGGTTTATTTTTCTGAAATTTTCATATATACAAGTGCTGCGATGAGCATCTGGATACATAGCCCCAAGGCTAGTTTTGGATCCATACAAAAAATTTCACATTGTTTTTTTTTATCCAAGTCAAGAACAAGAAACATATCAGGGGTTCAATACATGTGACAAGGAAGATGTGTTGATATATTACAAAAATAAACGCCAAACTTTGAACAAGAATACCTGTACATACACTTGGGAAATATACAAGGTATCAGGGAAAATACGTATTATGTGCTGCAGAGCAGACTTTCAACTAGATGAAATATATGTGTCAGACATCATGTATGTTTTTATTGACTGATTGTTTTGTGTCATACATTTTATTGTTGGTGGGAGGCTATTCCATATTTTTGTGCCAATAAAAGGAAGGCTTCGACACCCGTATACATTTGATATCTTCGGTAGGTTCAGGTTATTATTGTTAGCATGCCTAGTATTTCTACTAGGAAAGCTTAAGATAGATGAGTGGTAAGGAGTGTTAGTACTTATGACCCTCTTGATCAGTATTGCTGTTTTGTAATCTCGTGCTTTATTGAAGTGCATGATGTTCAGCTCCTTCAAAATTGGCGAAGATTTTGCAGTTCTTGCTGCTGATGCTATTATGCGCACGGCCCTCTTTTGCAAGATGTTGATGGGTGTGCAGTACGATGTGTAAGTGTATCCCCACGACTCTACACAGTAGGTTAAATGTGAGTGAAAAATACTGAAGTAAATTTGGCGCAGTGTTCTCTCGGTGAAGTGTTTCCGTGCTTGGATAAGGGTAAAGCATCCAAAAGATAGCTTTTGGCAAACGGTTTTTATGTGCTGTGCCCAGTGCATTGATGTGTCCAGTGTTACGCCTAAGTATTTATATGCATCTACTTGGCAAATTGCTTTTCCCTCTACTTTAAGGTTGCAGAGGTGGGATAACTGTTTTTGACGCGAAGAAAAAATAATAAATTTTGTCTTTTTAATATTTAGTACTAATTTGTTTGTGTTGAACCACGTTAATGTTTTCGCGAGATCTTCATTTGCCAGAGTTTCAGCTTCGGCCACAGAGTTACAGCTGATTAATAGCGCTGTGTCATCAGCATACAGGATTGCTTTCGCGTAACTAAGAGACGTAACATAGTCGTTAACAAATAAAGAAAATAAAATAGGACCCAAAACCGAGCCTTGTGGAACTCCAGACTTGACGTCTTTCAGTGTTGACTGTTCACCTAAAACGTCCACAAACTGTTTACGGCTGGTTAAATAACTTTAAAGGATGAACTTGCTGGACCTCGGAACCCATAGCGCTCTAGCTTACTCAGTAAAATTTTGTGGTCAACACAGTCGAACGCCTTTTTGATGTCAACGAATATGCCTAGGGTAATCTGACCTTTATCGAGTGCTTGGTGAACTATTTCGGTAACAGAATGAACTGCGGTGCTCGTAGAAAAATTTCTGCGAAAGCCATGTTGCTGTGGTGCTAATATTTGGTATTTTTCAATAAATTCTATCATTCTGCGAGCTATCAATTTTTCAAATAGAATGGTAACGGCTGGTAGAATTGTAATTGGGCGATAATTTTCCACGTTGTTGGGATCATCGCCTTTATAGATTGGGACAACTCCCAATTTTCAATTGATCTGGGAAAACACCACTCATAAACGACTGATTAAATATTGTCTGTAGTGGATCGCTCAAAATATCGATATTGGCCTTCAGTATATTGACAGATATCTCATCATGCCCTACGGATTTATTCGAGGTCATTTGTTTGGTAACAAGAATAATCTCGTCTCTAGTTATTTCTTTAAAAACAAAGCTGTTTTGTAAAGGACTTGGCAGACAAATATTCTCATTCTGATCAAGATTGGACGTAATACTGCTGCTTATGTTAACGAAAAAATCATTAAATTTCTCTGCAAGAGCTGCCTCACTGCAATTAAGAACGCCTATATCAGGCAATACGTGCCTTTTCTGGGATGATTTCGTAACTGAATTAATGATGTTCCATATTTCTTTTTAATTTCCTTTCGCTTTCAAGATGCGGGTGCTGTAATATTTCTTTTTTTGTTTGCGCATTAAGGCGAGTGAGAGGTTGCGTGTAACTTTGTACTGTTCTTTATAGTACGTACTGTCTTTATGCTCCCTCATTTTTTGTCGCCAGTGTTCTTTTAGTTTTATTACTTCCAGTATTTCTGCAGTCATCCAAGGGCAGATCGCGCGTGTAAAATAGGAGGTTCTGTGCGAGTTAAAGTTTACCTTAACACAGCTAGATTTTAAGGTTTCAGAAAACTGTTCGTACGCCTGGTTAACATCGCCGACTATGGTTTGAGTGAAGTCTTTTTCCTGTATGAGTTCTCTAGTTTTTTCGATGTTTACTCGTGGCATATTATTTGTACGGGGTCTATCGGGCAGTGGCTTAGGGTTAGCAGCGATAATATATACTGAAAAGTGGTCCGCGACGTTTTCGGGAATAACTCCGGCTTCTATTGGTTCCGTATCGAAGTTTGACAAAATGTGGTCAATTGTAGAGGAGGAGGTTTGGGTTACCCGAGTTGGGTCGAGAATATGGCTATGAAATCCATATGAAGCTATAAGGTTCAAATATTCTGTTCCAGAGCTGTCAGCTATGTTTGTGTTAAAATCACCACATAATATTTCCTTCTTATTCGAAACAGAAAAGCGCTGAAGTGTGTTTTCTAGTTTAAACAAGAACGCCTGCATCCGAGGGGTTGGCGGCCTGTAAATTACACCTACAGTGACTTTGGTATTCAGTTCAACAAATAGCATTTCGTATTCGCCAAGTCATCCAATATTTCATAGCTTGTTCCTTCAGATAGGTAAAACGCCACGCCACCGCCTCTCGAATCAGACACCCTTGGTAATGATAACAACCTGTAGCTTGGCAGGTTCACAAACTCTTCACCCTTCAGCCATGTTTCCGATAAACCTATTACACTAAATCGAAATTTCAGCCGAGTTAGCAAGGCTGCCAGCGCGTCGTAATTTCGATTGAGACTTCTAACGTTGCAATGAAGTAGATTGAGTGTGTCGATTTGGTCACCGCGCATTAGCCTTATTTCGACCAATTTTCAGCGACACAACCTCAGGGGAATTTACACAATCTTAGCAAGGTCATCTCTGGTGGCAATGTGCACGACGGTTCCGTTTTCAGCTTTCCGCGCAAGAATTTTTGACTGAGCGACCCAGACAAATTTCCAATTTTTCTCTTTCTTTTTGGCGATCGCCATGCGGAGTAGGGCCTTGTATTCCGGGCACAAGTGGTCATTCACATAAATTGGAGTTTCATGTTGGAATCCAATTTGCCTAGCGATCAAGCGTTTTTTCCTTGCTGCTTGCACTAGATTCTCTCGTGCTGTTTTGGACACAAACCGTACTATGACGTTCGTACTACCACGCTCCTTCGTTGGCACGCGATGTACAACGTCAATGTCAGACGGTTGCACTTTGACTCCTACTTTTTCTCCAATCTTCTGGACCACTTCTGCCAGGGATTCGTCTTTTAGTTGTGGGATGGCCTTGATTTCAATGTTATTTTTCCTTAAATATTGTTTGAGCTCCGTGATTTCTTTTTGCGCTTTGGCGAGTGACTGCGTTAGACCTTCTTTTCGGCTATAAGGGCCTCGTGTGCTTTTTTCAAGGTGCCCAGCACTTCCTTTGCTTCACGAAGTTCCTCAAAAGTGGTATTCATGAATTGCACGCTTTTAACGACTTCGTCTAATTCCTTTTTCAAGGCATCATTCGCGTCGTTCATCTCTTTTTTCATCACCTCGTGAACGTCTGTCATCAGCTTGTACAACTCTTTTATCGAAGTTGGCGCTTTCTCCCCCATTGCAAAAAAAAACAGCGAGCGATCCAAGGCTGGCCTAAGCTTCAGAAAAAGAGTAAGCCAACAAACCTGCAAGGCGTAGACGAGCAGATTAGCGCTGATGCAGCGACCCATTCCTGCCTGGATCGCTCGCTGTTATGCCCGGTCCCCGGTTCCTGCTGGTCTTTTATAGGTGCCGTTGAAGGCTCCTCGCTGCGTGGCGCATGCGCGATGTTGGGCTGTGATGCGGCAGTTTCTGGCCCTTCTTGTGGCTGTAACGTGCCGATGTAGTTGATCTGCGCTTGCCCGAACTTTGCTTCCAGGGGCCTGCAAGGCGTAGACGAGCAGATTAGCGCTGATGCAGCGACCCGTTCCTGCCTGGATCGCTCGCTGTTATCAAGAATCACCGCTTTTCGGTAAAGTAGGTAGTTACAGCGGAAAGTAGCTTTATTGCTTGCACTAAAGATAGTTTTCTGTATGGTAATGGGATACTTTACTATGTTCGTTTCTGCTTGCGGAGATGGCAGGAAGAGGGGTGGGGTCCCGCGTATTGTGAACTCGTAACAAGAAACTCGTTATTGGCGCGTTCTGCTATTTGGAACCTTTGGATTTATCGAACTAATCTTGACGCATATTGCAGTTCACCATAACCGGGTTTGACTGGTATACACACCAAAAGTAAATACTACAGAGTATTTAAATGTCGTTAAATTCTTGAGCGAAATGCGCTCGCATCGGTGATTGGGGCTATCGCAGCTGCCAAGCGGTTCAAGTCGTCCGATGTTTTAGGTATGAAGGAATGGAAATACAGATTAATACGGCAATGAGGGACGTTAACTTTGAAAGGGTGATCTAAGCGCGGCGGTACGTTTGACGGACTGGAAAGAGGTTCATGTTTCAGCTGTGGATTGAAGTGGTACATATTATGAAACAGATTAAGCCGTGACAGTTTTCTCGGGAGGGAAACAGGAGGCAGGTTTAGTGTTCGTTTCACTGAAGATATACTGACCTTGCGAGCGCAGTTAGTTATAATAAGGCGTGAACTGCGGCTGTGTGCTCATTGTGAAGCGTTATTAAGGTAGTACTGCGCTGGATCTCGCTCTGACACAGCGCACTCTAGCTTAGGACCGATTAATGTCTTATAAAGGACTATTTTTAAGTTTAAGGAGCTATAAAAAGAGCACGTCGCCGGTATCTCAGTGTTCGGTTTGCATTGTTTAGAATATAATTACCATGTGTTGCCCAGGATAAGTTGTTAGTTATCTGTGCCCCTAAATACTTGTAAGTAGCTGCTATTTCAAGTTGTTCGCCGTGAATGGTGTATAATGTTGGTAGTGTTTCACCAAGATTAGTTCGTCGCAAAATTCTCATCATTTTACATTTATTACCATTTAAGCCCACATTCCAAGTGCCACCCCAATTTGATACTTCATAATGGTCAGACTACAGTGTTGATGATAGAGCCATACAAGAAATCACTCTGTATAAAACGCAGTCGTCTGCAAATAATATGATGTGAGAAGTAATGGCGTTAGGCGGGTCATTTATGTAAACCAGAAACAAGAGTGGGCCGAGCATGGAACCTTAAGGTACCCTTAAGGTGGCTACTGGAAAATGGGGTGATTCATAATCATTCGCTGTAATCAACTGTGGTCGGTGGGTTAAAACGTATTCAGTTAAGTCTAGAATACGGGGGTCAATGTTTACGTTACGTAGCTTCTGACTGAACTGGGGATTAGGAACGAGGGGAAACGCTTTGGAAAAGTTCAAAAAGATGGAGTCAATAAAATTCTTATCGTCAAGTGCGCAAAAAAATTTCATTTCTGAAAGAAATCAACTGAGTTTAAGAGGAAGAAGATTTTTGAATGGCGTGTTGGCATGGCGAAAAAAAGGAATTATTCTCAAAAAATGTAACCAGGGTTGTGTGAATGATACATTCAGTGTGAATGATATGTTCATACAGCTTGCAAGGAACGCTAGTTAATGAAATGGAACGATAATTAAGTGGGTTATGTGCATCACCCAATTGGAAGAATGGTACCACTTTGCGAATTTTCCAATATTCTACCCCAGTCTACTACTAACGGTCCCATTGGAGGAAATGTTGCGGTTCTGCAGTGATATCAATGTGTACGTGGGGCGAACTCAAAGTGCTGCTGTGGGCTCACTGGTGGGCTCGCTGGGCATGATCGTCGTCTCGATCTCAGCCGAGATTCGGGAGTGCTTTCAGATGTCTCCTACGGTGTCTCCGACGATGGCGAGTGGCGAGACAGCGACCGAGGGGCGCGCGGGCCTCCACAGAACGCCGGGAGGGGGGGGGGGGGGGGGGCAGTATGGGAATGTATCCCAAGGATGGTCATTGCTCGAACGCGGGGTAGGACCCGCGTCGGCTCTTCCGGGTTGCGGTGCACGCTTCGGCTGCCGGTAACAATGTCCGAATGTCACACGTTGGCAAAAACACGTTTTGCACTTCGGATAGCACTTCCAAATTGTGAGTTGCAGATACGATACGCGGATCACGTTGTTTTGTTATTGCTGTGTCTTGCTTTTCGGAAAAACCTTTTATTTTTATTGAGGACATGTTTGAGGGAAATGTTGAACGAATAACTCGTAAAACTATGTACTTATTGATTGAGGAAGGCACTTCTCTTTGAAGAGTACCAATTTTGTTGCGACAGATCGCTTAAAAAATGTGGCCATATAATCTTTAAACAATACCTAAGAGTCTTTACTGATCGACAAAAAGAAGGAATTTCGGTAATCACGGACGCCCAGCCGCCAAATGTTTTAATGTTACCGCGGCAGCGTCGACTGCCGGGTCGGTCAGCGCCTTCACACGGTAGCAACTGGCGACACGAGCGAGAATAGATCGCACAGTTCGCAAGCGCAGAACGAAGCCGCCAGTGCCAGTGCACCCGCCGTCTGCTAGGGTATTCTCGCAAGTGCGACACCCTGTGGGAACAGCCTAGCAGATGCCGGTTGCACTTGGCAGATTCGTTATGAGCATGCGAACTGTGCGATCTATTCTCGCTCGTTTCGCCAGTTACTACCGCGTGAAGGCCTTGACCGACCCGGCAGTCGACGCTGCCGCGGTAACATTAAAAAGTTCGGCGGCTGTACTTTGGCTTACCACTTCTTCTCTTTGCGATCGCGTTAATATGTAGTAGATGAAGCAGTAGTCGCTCAGCCCTGGCATACAAGCGAGCTAGTGAAAAAGACCTGGCGAAGTGGTAACGACTAGACTAGTGTCACGACCATAGGTCAGCAAAACGGAAAGAACTCACTCAAACTCAATCACAATTTTTTTTCATTAACCCTGTACTCATTCAAACTGAGACTCAAAAAGCGCGCCTGTTCTCAAAATCACTCTTACTCACTCATAACATACTCTTTGAAATCGTACTCACTTGTACTCAAACTCATTTCTCCTCACGAGTATTCCTACTCAATCTGTACTCATGAGTACGCCATATGTTATCATGAGTACTCAGTCTACTCTTGAGTACTCGATCTGTACTCATAAGTACTCAATCTCCTGCGCTCATGAGTACTCATCTATACTCATGAGTACTCAATCTGTACTCATGAGTACTCAGTTTGTGTCACTCCCGAATACTGAACTCAATACTCAATAGCCCCAAGCACAATTAAGTGTCCACGTAGATTGACGCCCGGTCGTATTCAGATCACTGTACGCTTATTCGCAGTGCTCGATTCTGGAGTTTGTTTTTTGTTGTTCCGGATACTAGAAACTTCGTTACAGGGCGTTTGTCTTCATGAGGCTCAGTGAATATCAAATCGGCGTGTTGTTTAATGTGTGCCGTCGTATTCACCTCGTCGGACCTGAACTTGACAGCGCTTACGACGTTGCATTAGTCGCGTCGCTTCCGTCGGTGATTGTGTTCCTGTAGATCGTTCGGTGCTTGATGCATGTGGGAGCGTAGACGGCCGTTTTTTCCGCTGGCTGCGGTGCGCAGGGATGGCAAAGTTCGGTGCGTTGAGGAGGTTGCTTTGATTGAGGTGTGCGTTGCGTACGGTGTGGGAGCCGGTTGGCATTTCATTTAGCGTGCGGTGGCGTGGTGTGGTCGTAGGGGGGCGTGGCGGGTCGATCAAAATCGTTGCGGCTCCGTGCTCGCTTCCGCCGTGGTTGCTTCGAAAGTGAAACCGTTCTGGTATGGAAACGGGCGTAGTTCGTCTCGTCCATTCGGCCAACATTCCTCGGCGTCGTAGGCGTCACTTCATCGGTAGAGTGTTCGATGCCTTCGTCTGGATCGGGCTCATTTGTTGGCGTTCTTACAGTGTCCGTGCCGTCGCTCAAGCTCTCCTCTTTTTCCCGTTGTTATGAGAATGCTAAAATCACTATCTCTCCCGTACAAGCAAGCTCGAAAGCATTCCGTTTGTCCCCTCTTGCGTCCTCTTGTATTAAATGGGGTTTGTCGTGTGAGTCTCGATCGGAGCGCGGGTGCCGGTGATCTTGTACGTTCCGGCTCGGGTGTGCCGCAAGCGCTGGCCGTGTGGTTGCTCGTTGGAGGACCTACCTGCCCGAGTGTAATGTCGTTCGTTCGGTGGACTCGGGTTGGAGCAGCGGGTGCCGCAGAGCTCGTGCGTTCCGGTGGGGTTGAATGGCGTGCGCTGGGTTATTTTTTGTTTGTGCCAAGGTTGATTTCTGCGGTTGTGACATTCGCTGGCCAAGTCGGATAGCAGCACCGGGAGCGGAGGATGTCGCAAATAGCGGTTTCCTGCGTGTGGGCTGGCGTTCCAAGCGCTTTGCATCTCGTTCGCCGTGGTCATCTCCAGCGGTCCAAGTTGGATGTCGTTCGTCCCCTCTGGTGCGTTTCATGCACTGTGCGGGTCGTTTTTGCTGGGAAACTCCCCTAACCTTGGTGTGCGGTCATTCTCCGGGTATGGTGCGTTCCATGCGCTGTGCGTCTCGCTCGTCGTGGCCTATCCACCAATACGAATGAAGTGTCCTTGGTTGCGCGGAGCGGGGACGGGAAGGCACGTGCGGAAAATGTACGTACTAGCCCCGTTGCATTCCGCGCATTCAGCGTTTCGTTCGTTTAGGCCTGGACCGGAAGAGCAGCCCTCGTAATCGTCGTGCGCTCACGAACTGCTGTTTGTTCGTTGAACATAGGACCTAGCGTTTTGTTGTAGTCAGCAGTGGGTCGACCACCGTTGACGTGGGGTCCGTCGGTGCCCCACGTTTGCGTGCCGCTTTCTCGTAGTCGTGGTGCGGTACGTCCGCGCCGTTCATCTGTACGTCCGTTCGTCCTCCCTTGGCCTCAAATCCTGATCCTGTTGACTACGCCATGTTAGCTAGGTCGTGGCTCGAATGAAAGGCTAAACAGGAATTTTTTTTTAAATGTTTAACTAATTAGAAATACTGGGGTTCACATATACATCAGGACAAAGGAGCACGGGAAGAAAACGTCTTGCACTGTGTACTGTCGTAGGGCGACGCACAACGCGAAGGCGCGTCCACGAGAGGGCGAAACGGAACGAATGCAGTCTCCTCGTGTTCTCAGGAATGAAGCAGCGGGGTCTGGGGCGCGTCATGCTCTTGCGGGAATCAGGGCGTCTCGGCGCTACCGTGGCCGTAAATTGCGATTTTCTGCGTGTCTTCTGGCGGCAGCTTTTCTCGTCCGTTTGCGTTTCTCGGTGCGCTAAAATTCTCCGAATCATTGGAGCTTACGGAAAGTACTAACTTCTACTCAATCTGTACTTACCTGTATTTCCTTGTACATGATCTGCACTAACATTTGATCGTATTCAACAATGTTTCTACTAATTTGGTCAATTATGCAAGGTGGTAAATATCATCGTTACACAGATATCGTTATCATCGTTAAATATCATTGTTACAAATATCATTGTTACCGTTTGGTGCAGTGCAAATAAACTCCATCAACGCTTATTAAAACAATGGTAGCCTTGCACAGGGGACCAAAGTTGCCAAATATTTTCGTGCTCTCGAGGCACATCGTCTCTCTCAACTTTCGTCAGCATGTTTCTTTCTGCGATTGTCATTGTTTGCATTTGATTTAAATATCGTGTAGAAAATTCCTGTCTTAGTGAGACTAAGTTTTCGTCTGTTTCGCGAGGTCAAATCAAGCCTCAATGCTCGCTGTAGGGAATAAATGTAGTAGGACCCACAGCTCTGTCGAGCCGTATCGGCTACATCAAACCACATTTTGAACTCACCCCTCATGTAATGCTGTCGACCAGGCCTTTGAGGAACTAAAATAAATAAATAAATCAATAGCCTCAGTTATGGTTAACGCAATGTTGCATCATACGAAGTGGTACAGCTGACGCAATGTTGCATCATGCAATGTTGCGTCATCCTCGGTAGCTATTTGCAACACCTGCTAGGCAAGTAGTTTTTCGGAGTGACTAATTGGTGAGCACTCTTTTTGGGACTTCAAAATTACTCGTCTGACACCTTGTAGAACGTGACCACTGCCATTCAATGGCAATATTGAAGCCAGAAAAACGATGAGTGATCACTGTGACGTGGTCTTTTGTTCTATTTGGTGGTGTTGTTTTGCGCGAGAGGAGGATACGGAGGAAATTTCCGGAGGAGGAGTTGTAACAAAAACAAGGAAAGAGCGGTCACAAGGGTATAAAAGGCCCAAAATTTGAGGTATGCGCAGTATGCGGATACGGACCGTGGAGGTCCGTGAAAAGGTGTTGCTCTGAATATTGTTTGTAAGCCCAGCTATGGCTGCCGGCAACACGCACTCAGCGGGCGGCCTAGTGATAGCGCAAGGTTTTAGTACGCCAGAGATTTTGAAGGACCACTATGATTATCGGCTCCAGCAAGGATTTTTGCAACGTGACCTATCGCTACAAGTACTGCAAGAAAAACTTAAGGGGCAGGAAGCTCCCATGTATACAGCAGGGCGGGATATAAGTTGCAATAATAAATTATCTTTATGACACACAGAGAGACAGACAGACAGACACAGACAAGCCAACATTGTGGCGCTCGAGTAGCCAAAGAAAGACTATCTCCTTTAAAATTAGCTCCAAAGAGACGCTGCCGCCACTGTTACGCATGCTGCAAACATTGCGCAACCGTACCCTCGCCGCCGCCGCCAACCCGCAAAATAAGAGATACTCAAAAACGAAAACCGGCAAGCGCGTGAGGAGCCCAAGAGGAAGGTCCCGTCGCGAGAAAGGGACAGGACTGGGGTGCTACGAGTCATTATGTTTATTTTTGTTAAGAGGCCGGGCAAACCCACTCGGGTCTGACTTTAACCACTCATTTTTGTATGCGTGTGTATGTTGTGCCAGTGCGCCCGACACAAATTCACTGCACCCGCCGACGTGCCGACAGCGGAGTTGATTCGCGCCTAGGTCAAACCGCCCTCGGCAAACATGCCGCAACTTGTCAGGAAAGGCGCCGTCGAGTCTGCTCTCCTTTTCCCATCGTGAAGGCTGGACGAAATCGTACCTGGAAAAAACGACCCCCGCAGACATGCAACCAGTAGCGCCTGGAGACGGCGCCGCTGAGTCGCCTTCCATTTCCCTGTCGTGGCGGCTCGGCTGACGCAATCGCTTCGCTTCCATTCGCCGGATTTAAACTGTGGCTAGTGATAGTCCTCATCGGAGGGATTCGAACTGCTCGTGGCTGCAACGGAACCCCGGGGGTATAAAACCATGCCCGGAAGCAGCTGCGATGCGGCGCCATCTCATCCGAGTCACTAAGTTGAGAAGTGCTATCGCCTTTGTCCGAGGCGTGTAACGCTTTGGCTACCTTTATATGTTGTATATAAATACAGCTTCAAATCACCGTCGGCTCTACTACTTCGTCGCTCTGCTCTGCGCCGTTTCGATAGCGGACTGAGCAGCTCAACGTCGCAACAGTGGGGACTGAGCTGGGATGGCCCAGTCCCAACAGTGTGTGTGTGTGTGTGTTGGGGGGGGGGGGGGCGTGGAGCGGGTACTTCTCGCAGTCGAGGGCCGCAGTGCACCCAGTTGCTGCTGGTGCTTGGCTGCCGTTACAGCACTAACTCTGTCTAACTGCTGTTTCGAGCTTTGTGAACTCGAAAACAAAGTTTGCAGACGCATTTTTCGGAGGCGTGATAGCTTGCACTGACGTCGCTTTATTGCCGTGTTGGTGCGTTGGTTTCACAGTGAAAATCTGCAGCTCTTGACTCGAGCAGCGCTGACGAAGCTGACAGCTATCGATCAAAAAGTGCGGTGGCGTCGTTATGGGCAAGCAACATGTTTTACGAGACGTTCCAAGATGCGAGCTTAAGCTAAAAACCCAATGTCTGGCGTTGCCATTCATCATATAAAAAACAAAAAATTCCCCCGCATTTCCCCGAGGAGGAGAATGTGAAAGTGCGAATGCACGGTTGTCGGCCCGCTTGCGGCGCTTGCGCTCGGCCCCCGCAGCCTACCGCCTCGCCGCCTTCTCTTCCATCTCTTCCATCGGGTTTGTAGTATCACGTGTACACCACGCAGTTATCAAGCCGCTATAACGCCGCTGAGTCGCCAACGCACGCCGCTGACGACGTAGTTTGAATGCGTTAAAGATATAAGGCGCGTCACTAACACTGATATCAGCGTCGCGTCCGTGGCTTGGTCGGTAGAGCGTCGCGCTGCGGCCGCAAAGTCCTCGGATCGAAACCTGGCGCCGGATGCTGTTTCTTTTTTTAATTTAGAGGAGCACTGCGGACGCCGACGCCGACGCCGCCGCCGCCGCCGGTGGATGGTTTGGGGTCGCTTATAAAGTGCATTCGCACTTAAAACGCTAGCAGCACCAAACAGAGACAGGGAAAGGAGGGATGCGCAGTTTTCGTTGCCTGATTTTAGCAAACTTGAGAATTAAGCTGCACACCGCTAAACGTTTGCGACACGTACCCGCGCGTCCGTACTCGAGTTCGTGATTGAACTTGTTTGCGCTACTGTACTCACGAGTGCAAGCACTCAAAAATACAGTATTCATCAGTATTGTACTCATGAGTACTGTGCTCACGAGTATGAGTACTCATGAGTACATAGTACTCATAAGTACTACTCATGAGTAATGTACTCATGAGTACTCATACTCATGACTACTGTATTCATGAATACTCAT
Organism: Haemaphysalis longicornis; assembly: GCF_048455015.1. Taxonomy (NCBI): domain Eukaryota; kingdom Metazoa; phylum Arthropoda; class Arachnida; order Ixodida; family Ixodidae; genus Haemaphysalis; species Haemaphysalis longicornis. The sequence goes on along the minus strand of NW_027526203.1, from coordinate 14,603,585 downwards.
ACTCATGAGTAGTGTACTCATGAGTACTCTACTCACGAGTAGTGGACTTACCCCTGTACTCACTCGTCATCATACTCACTTTTTTAATCTGGGTGTGTACTCACTCATCATCATTCTCACTCGTGAGTTTGAGTACAGATTACAATCAAATGAGTACAAATGACTGCAAATGAGTACAAATGAGTGTACTCACGAGTGAGTACGCCGACCTATGCACCAGACGTAGTTTCTTAGAATATACACTAGAGAGGAACCTGGCGCTAGCGTCTATGCGACTCCCATCAAGGCCGTCTGTGTAGCCAGAGACCGCCTTTAGATAATGGCCCCCCTTAGTTTCATCATTTGCTTGGATTGTTGGATTGAAACACTTTATTGGCCGTATGCTCGAACACGGTGCCACAAACAATGCAAGAAATGGTCTGTTATTACAGTGAAGCGCCGCTGATACGTTACCCAGACCTACGACGACCCGCTTCTTACGACGTATCATCGTGGTCCCGGCAAACTCCCCATAAAAACAATGCATTAAAACCCCGATGATATGATACTCGGGTGCACACAGTCCGCTTCATACGACAGACCCTGGCGCGGATAAACAGGTGCTTTTCTCATCATTTAAACCACTTCACCGCCTCGTCCTGACCTTTTTCGGCTTCACCCCCGTTGGACGCTGTTTGATGTGGAAAGGTCAGCAGGCGGACCAGACCAAATACCGAACAGACGAAAGCAAGAAGGCGGGTACTCGTGAGCGGGAGGTAACCTGCGACGGCCCCACGCGGCAGCAGTACGCCAATGCGCCAACTGCGAGAAGTCGAAGTTCAGGTGTCAGGTGGACCGTGAATTTAAAGCTCCCGTTGAGCCACCGATGAACGCCAAAACACATACGATGCAACCCCACGGGGATGACCGAACAGACGCTTTCCCCACCTGCTCGATCGAAGTTTATTCCTTTCACTACGCTCTTTCTCCCTATATCTCTACTCATCAGTGTCTTTAAAAGCCGGGTTGTCACTCCGCTCTTTTCTTTGCTAGAGTGCCTCAATTCATGCGCGTCTAACGCAGGGGTGAAGCAAAATACAGGAGACGATGGGTGGAGACACGTACCCGCTGGTACCGCCATTTTGGGTCAGTGTAGCGAGTCAGTATAGCGAGGCGGCGCTAAGATTTTGGCAGCACGGTTTACTCGCGAAGGTTGAATTATCTTATCTATTTGGCGTTGCTGGGTCTTATGGGAAACAATAAAAGCTATGTGTTGAGCACTATTATAGCGACGGCACGGGACTGTTCAAATGATGACCGCACCATGTATGGCAATCGCGTTTTTTATTCATCTGGGCCATGTACTATCGTTCGTTTCGCTTGGCCTTAGCATTTTAACACTCGTCATTTACCCCCTCGATTTGCTCCACCACGTCGGCCTTATATCGCGTAGCGCTTGGCGCTTGGTTGGTTGGCTAGCTAGACGCCATAAAGGTAAGGGGGCACAACATAGGCGTTGCTTTTTTTAGATGCGGCGCATCTCTTGCTCTCAGGCATGTCCTTCCTGCGTCGTCGTCGGCTACGGCGGCGTCCGTCCGCAGCCCTCCTCCGTTCGCCTCTCCCACAGCTGTGTGCAACACTCTCACTCCGGCGCATTAGCATAACGACAGCTGGCACGCTTGATTGGCGCGTGCTTCGCTGAGTTAACGCTGCGTTAACAGCTGCTCCGGTGCGCATGTGCGCGCATGCGCGACTCTCCTCCGCGGTCTAGCTCTTCTCCTTCAACGGCGCATTAGCATAACGACAGCTGGCGCGCTTGGTTGGCGCTCGCTTTGCTGCGTTAACGCTGCGTTACAGCTGCTCCGGTGCGCATGTGCGCGCATGCGCGACTCTCCTCCGCAGTCTCCTCTCCTTCAACCCAATGGAAACGCCAATTGAAACCCCAGATGCGCCGCATCACACCAGGGTTCCCTCCCGGGAAGATGGAGGCAATTTTACCTTGGTATTTCAGCTAAACATTTGCAAATCACTAGAGAAAGCACTAAATGTAGCAGTTTTAATAGGTTCTTAGCCCACCTGTCGCGTGAGACCGTCTTCTAGCCCGGCATTTACCCGCACCCCGTTGTACGACTCCCGGTCATACGACGCTTTCTTGCGGTGCCTTGAAAGTCGTATTATCGGGCTTCTACTGTATATAAGTGGACAATAAAACAGACTGTTTTAAAGCTAAGAAAAAATGAAGTGAACAGTATTTTCGCAGGAACGGTTGTGCCTACTATTCTGCAGGCCAAGCTGGTAGCTAACAACAATGTCAATATTTTGGGGGAAACGAGTTTGGAAAGCTTTTTGAGCGCGCCTGTGAAAACATCGTCTTCAAGGTGAACCGGTGCACCGACCGTCAGCTGCAGTTTAACAAAACTTGTTGCTGAGCGAGTTGGTTCTTATTTGAAGAAAAAAGAAAACGTGGCCTTATACAGTCGCGGACGAAGACAGATAGGAGAGATACAAGCGCCCGCATCTGTCGTATCTTGCCTTTGTCGAAGTACGTTTTGTTTCTTTTTTTCGTCAGCTGCAAATTTCGCGGCGGCATATTACCCGCTCAGTCATATACGTCCTTCAACTGCGGCATGACCAACGTCAGGCACGATCACGCACTGCCTGCCATTTCACCGAACACGGCTACCACGGAACAGGGAGGATTTCGGCTTCCTCGTAGCTCGTAGATGTGATAATGCATAGTGAAGCAAGCAAATCCCAAAAGCCGCTCAAGAATCTACTTGTCTGCCAAGCCTAAACCACAATTGGGGGTCTTTCCATAAACCCCCCCAACGACATGGATTACCAGGTGCAGCTTCCTCTCTAATATACTTACTAAGAAACTCTATGGTAACCAGATAAGGTTGCTGAGTATCAGCGCTGTTTTCTCCTATTCTTCCGTGCCGCTGCCGTGATCATTGGTCAGTTCGCATCACGTGACCTTTGTTTACACTGCGACGGTTCATGGGTACTGCCATTTTGTTGTTTATGCATTTTGTGCCTGTCAACTGTGGTGATCTCCGCTTGTTCTCCTCTCTCTGCGGCTGCGCGCGACTGGCGTCGTTCCGAAGTCGAATCAAACATAATGCGCATCGGAGCATTTCGGCTGCAGAAGTGTGTCCGAAGATGCCATGTTACTGCGTCTTCCGCAGTCTTGTTTAGAAATGACATCGTCAAAGTTAGCGGTGAGGACGCAGAGCGGCAATGTGGCAACAGTGATAAATACCAAAATGGCCGCCGTTGCTAACTTGCGTGCCTCAGTGAAGCTGCTGTGTACCTCATTTAGCGACACTAGACTAGACCAAGCATATCACGCTTGTTAATGACATGCGGATTGGTTAGGCTACAATTTGTGAAAACTTAAATGTTTGACACAAATCAACATACTCAGTAGTTTGGCGTGACAAGCTTCAAACACCAAGACAGTATTGTGTACAAACTATTTTGGGATAGTTAAAATCCCCCAGAAGAAAGAGGAAGGATTAGGGAAACCTTACGTCAATATTATTAAGTACGGCATGAAGGTACTACAAAATAATGAAGTGGCGTTTGTTGGTCTGTGACAAAGGCAAAATATTGCGTCATGGTGTTTTATGCGAACGCTGCGCAAACTCTTTCCAAAGGAGACGAAACTGGAGCGATTGCAATGATCACTTCAGTTCTCACCCCGATCTTGTGCCTTGATGACAACGACGAAAATGAAAAGACTTTTGACAGTGTAGAATTTTGCTACACGATAGCTGCGTAGATAACCAAGTGTCGGGTAGTGCCACAATATCTGCGTTACATGCATCAATGAATGATGATAGATCATCCCACTTATTTAGGACACAGCGGATATTTTAAAGCCAGCAACTAATTTCACCACCTCGCTACGACGGTGGTGTTCTGAGTGTAGCGGCGTGTTCTTTGGAAAGAGCATTGCGTACAGGGGCATCGTACAGGGGCATCAGTGGGAAGATTAATTTCGTCCACACTATCAGAAGGCTGTACATTAACGTAACATTTCTTCTTTATAGAGACTTGGTTGTGGTGAACTTCAAACTGCTGTCCGCAGACTTCACCGAATTCAATCAACTTCTTTTAAAACTTTCTATTTGCAACACAGAAATGTTCAGTAATGCTTCTATTAGAGGGCTTCAGTTTCGACCGAGAAAACATACCTAGTCTTTCGTTTTGAAACGTAAAAACTCAGCTATAACTGGTCTAGGCTTCTTACGGACAAACGTTCTAAGACTATAGGCGTGTTCGATTACCCCTTTGCAAAGTGGCTTTTCTAGAATAGAAGAAAGCACTTCGCGAATTTTATTTTCGGATTCATCCCATGGCTGGCGTTGGCTATTAGGCAACCAATAAAAAATTAAGTTTTCACGACGTGACCTATTTCCAAATTTTTCAAGGCCCGCTTTTTTGATGGAGGCGAAAAGCAAAAACGCCCGTGTGTACGAGATTTCGACGCACGTTAAAGATCCCCAGGTGGTTTAAATTAACCCGGAGCCCTCCACTACGGCGCACCTCATCGCCTGGGTTACGTGGGCGCGTTAAACCCCACAATCAATCAATCTAATTCTTCAAGGCAAGGCGTGAGGCAACCTGTTAAACAGCGTACTGCTACAGCGACGAAACAAGAAATGTCGGGCGGTAGACGTCCTTTCGGACGTAGCCATTTTTTCTTCAACTGCTATAACTCTTTGATATCCGTAATTTCTTTTCGAAGGTTTAACTGAATTTTCTTCACCTTCATGTGATTTTTTATCAGTTTTGGAGCTTAGCGACTTTCTCGAAAACAGAACATCATCAACATTCTCGCTCGGATCATCGGGGGGGGGGGGTAGTTTCATCAGAATAATTAGAAGGAACAGGATTTTCCTCGATATCCCCGCCTAAGAGTAACAGCATTAAAATAAAAATGCGTTCCCAAACAATGTTACATACAACGCCGGGGCTTGGTAGGAGCAGCAAGTTGAGCGCTGAGCAAACGAAGAAGGTCGAGGAGCAATTTGTACAAAAAAGCGCAGAACTTGAGGCAACCGCACGGAAGCTGCACTCCTAAGCGCACTGAAGGAGTGTGCGGCCGGGTCGTCCTTATATGGGTGCCGAAGCAGTGATGTTGACGACAAGGGGGGTTGTCAGCGAGCAGTCACAGGCAGAAGATGCTCGGGCAAGGAAGTGGGTGGCGCCGTGCATCGCTCTTCGTCACTTGCGTACCAAATGAGCCCGAAGAATCCAGTGGCGCATCGTGGCATCTCAATAACGGTAGGCACGTGCCGTTGATTGACAGGACCTGTGCAAAGGAGTACAAAACTTGATGCAACCGCACGGCAGCTGTTCTTCCAAGCCCACTGAAGAAGTGTGTGACCGGGCCACTTTTAGAACTTTAGGTTGAATGCGCCCGTCATGCCATCTGCCCTTCATAGAGCATTCTGCGAGTGCTCTCTGCGATGATAAACGTCCACACAATAAATGTGTCGTGCTTCTCATAGCGTGCTTTTTTGCTCGGTCCCTTATATTCAAATGGCCTTAAATACAAAAATGTGGTAATGGTGACTCCTAAATGGTGCTGCTACATGTCACACAATGACGTGCTTAACTGGCAAGGCCGAAGTTGTCTTGAGAATAGGCACTATTTTGTAGCGAAAGCTACACTACGCTACCTTGAGCAGTCTTCGCGCGGTGATCAGTTTTGCCCTTGAGACCTAGAGGTCAAACGAAAACCCCTTCCGCAAGCGCTCGGGACGGGCAAGACGTTTGCAGTTAGTAGTTGAAGATATGTTTGGAACCCATCAAACGTGTGGCATAAAGGGCCGTTCGATTACAAGAAATATACATGCAGCCAATTCATCTTGGACTGTTGGGATAAAATGGATCGAGCAGTGTCAATGCTACAGGTACATTTAGAGAAGGCATTTGAGAAGGTGTCACATGAAATAAGGATTAAAATTCTTGAACGCATGAATGTAGGAAAAATAATTATTGAAGGAGTGGGTATGGCGTACAAGGAGTGAAGGGCAAGTATTATAATAAACAAATCTGTTGGCACTCCCATTGCAGTGAGGCGCTCGGTTAGACAGGGCTGTTACCTGTCATCTTTGCTCTCTTCCATTTACAATGAATCGTTTTGTGCCAACATCGTCCACAGCCTTAAAATTCGAGGCTTTGCTTTGCAAGCGTGCGAAGCGCGCCTACTTGCTCACGCCGATGATATGGCTTTGTTCTATACGGATACAAGTACCATAGACGAGAGTATTGATATTTTAAAACAGGTTTGCAAATATAGCGGTAGCAGTGTTAACTGCGATAAGTGACTTCGTTTTTGGCATGCTAAATGGCAATCGGGGCCCAGCGTATTTGCAGTAAACTAGGTAGCCACGCCTACAACGTACTTAGGCATCCCGCTTGAAAATTATCGCTACAGTGACCCGTACTGGCGAAGCAAAGCAATCGAGATACGAGACAAGGCCCAAAAGTTGGGGGGAAAGCAACTATCCGTTTTTGCACGTGCTACTGTTTGTAGTTTGTTTTTCGTATATGTTGTCGTTTGTGGTTGGCGGGAGAGGAAAAGGAAAGGAAAGGCACTGGGGATATTTTGAGCTCGGCAGGGAGCTCACCTGCATACAACCCAGTGCAGGGGAAGGGAAGTAGAGGGGGAGTGACAGTATAAAGTTGAGAGAGAGAGAGAGAGAGAGAGAGAGAGAGAGAGAGAGAGAGAGAGAGAGAGAGAGAGAGAGAGAGAGAGAGAGAGAGAGAGAGAGAGAGAGAGAGAGAGAGTACAAAGAGTCCTAGAGTCCGTCAGTCAGTCCTAGAAAGCTGTCAGTCTGGGCACATAAGTTCTGGCACTGCACTCCGGGCTACAGCCGCTCCGTGAGGCCGGTCATCTCCAGGTAACTGTGGTGCGTGATGCAGGTATTACAATGCAGGCGTGCTAATGTACAAAGATTGCACCGTGTGTTTGTCGTGTTTTTATGTGGTTCCACATAGGAGCGAACGAGTCGGACAAACATGTTTCGTTGTGTCCGCTCCGGTGGACTTCCTTTGGGGCACTAATTATTGCGCCGAGTTGTAAACGGTTTCCTTTTTCTGCGATATGTACGCGACCTTTTTTGCGCACCAGTGCCAGGTTCTCATGGGTGCAGAGCTGTCCGAATTGGTTGTTTCCTGTTGTGTTTCTGGTGGCGGAATCCATGGATACCTACGTAAAGTTGGAGATGCCCCAACGTTTCTTTGTGCCCACTTCACCTTGGAATACTTACCTCATGTGCCGAGGAAGAAATTGTATAAGTATCTCGTGGATACGGTCTTTCCGATCCCATTGTACAAGTCCTTATACCGTGTGAGGCCGAGACGCGATGTTCTTCGGCGCGTGGAAAGAACGCCAGCTCCTGGCTATGTTAAATCGTTTTTCTTTAAATTGCATGTGGCATTCTACCAGTAAAAACATGAATGATAGAGAAAGATTTATTTGTGCCTTAGGGCCCTTATTGCTTCCCATGCAAAAAGCCAGGGATAATCAAACACGTGTTCATAGATTGTTTGAAGGGGGTCTTCCTTTCGGACACGTTACAGCGTGCGTTAAAGAAAGATTTTCCGTGTACAGCCCCGCGAATTTTTTCAAATAATTGAATTTATTAGAGCGCAGAGATAATCCTGAGGCCATTTTTTATTTGCTATGACGATTCGTTAAAACTTTATCAGATGTGCAATATATTGCACACTGGGGCTAAGTTGTGAAAAATTCATGAAACACGATGTCATAGACAGTGTGCTTGTATGTGTGTAGGTGTGTTGTGTGTGTGTGTGGGTGTTGCGTCCATTGTTGCGGAATGGGCGTCCCCATTCCATTCCAATTCCATTCCGGGGAATTACAAGTTACCTGAATTCCATTCCTTTCAATTCCTCGGAATGCCGGAACATCGCCCATTCCCACTCCGGGAATTTCCAGGCAGTTCAATTCCATTCCTCTAATTCCTCTACGTTTTATCGCGGGATTATCAACTTACCAATCAACTCACCATTAAGCTGATGTTATTACAAGCGTTAAGAACTGCTAAAATACGGAAAACACGTAACCAAGGTCCAGGGATAGTGGCTTTGTGGCATATCTCGTTCAGTGCCATCACCCTACTAATTCCCACAGGGGCAGTTCTCCAGGCAGTTATTATAGTATTTGCATGGTCAGCACGTCTTTACGAGTTGTGATGCTTTATTATTGTTTAAGTGTGAATGTATTAATGCTAACCTGACGACATGTTCTATTTTTGTGCTGACAAAAGTATGGTTGAAGAAGACAGTGTATTCCTTAAGCAGTTAACACGCGTATGGAGTGGTCGTGAGCATAGTTAGAACTATGATTTTGTTAACGAGGAACAGAACCTCCGGATCTAGTGGTATCAGTTGGAAGAATTACCGCTCGAGCACCTTGTCCTGTCTTTGCACCAAATACAGATCACGGGCCGCACACGTCGTCAGCACCCCCTCATGTCAAGCTCGCCTGAAAGCACAGATAGGTTCAGAACTTCCTGTGTTTGCGTGTGCGCAGGTATGCAATATCGCCCTTGCATAAAAGCTTAGTTACGTGCGTCAGGTATCATCCACTGCGCACGAGCGAAAGTGAAGGCTGTGCTTAGAGTATGCGCGACCTTTGTATGGGTGTCTCGATGAGAACCAATGCGCAGGGAGAATTCGTTTTTCTCTCGTTAGTGTATACTGGGATAGTGCATTAGTTCGTATACTAATCTGTGTCTTGTTTTTTTTTTTTTTTCTTTTACAAATTGGGAGATTGTTCAAACTTTAGCACCACGCAACCTTTGGCTCTAGCTAACTGAAGAAGGACTTAGAGAATGCGTTGCGGCCTCGGACGGAGCAAAACTGAGTCCAAGGCCTGCGTAACTAATTGTATAACTGAGGCCTGTATAACTAATTTGAGGAGTTGCATGCAGTTGAGTAGCCATGAAGGTTCCCACAAGTGTCCTCTGGTCTGGGCAATCAAACGAAAGAAAAGTTGTAAAGAAAAATGATAACGGTAATAATAGAAGGACACGTTCGGCAGCCGGTCAGTCTAGTGTTGTGGAAATCCCTACGCCAGAAAAAAGTGCGTAGGTGTACTCGTTGATATATTGTAGGCATTAACGCGCCGACGCAACGCAGGCAATGAGGCGCGCTGTAGTGGAGGGCTCCAAATTAATTTTGACCACCTTAGGGCGAAATCTCATACACACGGGCATTTTTGCTTTTTGCGTCCATCAGGAAAGCGGCTGCTGCGGCCGGGAATCGAACCGCGACCTCGTGCTCAGCAGCGCCATTAGGTCTTCTCGTGAATTTTATATGCTGAAATAAAGGTTCCGTGAAAGGTCGAAAAAAGTTTTTGTTTCACTCATCAAAATAACGTAACAAAATGGTGTGAGCCAAATGGGCGCTTCGCCGTTCAGTTCTGAAAACAGGAAGTGTAAATTACGGCTGCTTCAACGACCAGTTCTAAAAACAAAAAAAAAGTGAACTAATACAGTTGCCTTCTGCATGTGTGTTGCGCTTCACAAACGAGCTGCTTAAAAGAGGTGTTTGAGAGCCGGTTTCGCTTCGCTGTCTGTCACTAAAAAAGATGCCGTGGAAAACACGCGTTCCACGTCAGCTGACGTCACATTTACAACGGAAACTGCCCTTGCGAGTCGGGAAGGCAAGGGAAAGCGGCTAGCGTTCGCCTTCCGTTAGGTCGGAACCGTTTAAGAACAAAGCTTGCAGCGTGCAGCTTGCAGGCGCAGGCGTGACCGCAGTTCCTATCACATGGGCTCTCCTGTTTCGGGTGGATTCTCGAACCAATATTTTAGGCCTTCGTAGACGCTGCTTCTGGCAAAGGCGTCCGAGTGCCTAGACAGGAGGGCCGGTATCGCAAAACGTCCTGGGGGAGGAGGGGGAGCGGGAAGGAAGATGGGGCGTAAGCTGATATGCGAAATTTCGCAGTGAACACAAGCACCGCGCCAGCTTCCCCATGACGGCGAGTTGGTATGCGATCACCGACGGTTCCGGACGCAAAAAACAAAAGTGAAGCGTGGGGAGACAGCTCGCAGCCGTGGTGAAGGCGCCGCCAAGGTAAAAAATCACAAGGCGCAGTTGGTGGGAGAGATAGGGGGGTGGGGGGATGCCACCGCGGTAGTTCCCCACGACGGATGCCAACGGCTTAGAGCCGCGTTTATTAGGCGTAAAATCGCGACGAACTTCGTAGCAGCGCTGTATTTAAGGACATAATTGTAGTAGAATCGCTGCTTATAAATATACCGTGCCTGTAATCAGCCAATCGATTTTAACAGTACTGAGTTATTGTTAAATTCAAGGCACCGGCTTACTAATGTTTGAACTTGGGCTGGTGGGATCTTTTGCGTATTTTTGCATATTTTGACAAAAAACAGCGCGTAGAAGGAAAAGTGCGCTTTATTTTGGGAAATATACATGTAATTCCATTCCCATTCCATTCCGGGGTCGCGAAAATGTCGAATGATTCCGGATTCATTCCAATTCCGGACTGGTAACTCCGCAACACTGGTTGCGTCTTGGTTGTGTGTGTTTTTCGTATGTGTGTGTGTTGTGCGTGAGTTGAGTTGTATGTGTTTTGTGCATGTGTGTGTTCGTGTGTGCTGTGTTTTGTGTGTGTGTGTGTGTGTGTGTGTGTGTGTGTGTGTGTGTGTGTGTGTGTGTGTGTGTGTGTGTGTGTGTGTGTGTGTGTGTGTGTGTGTGTGTGTGTGTGTGTGTGTGTGTGTGTGTGTGTGTGTGTGTGTGTGTGTGTGTGTGTGTGTGTGTGTGTGTGTGTGTGTGTGTGTGTGTGTGTGTGTGTGTGTGTGTGTGTGTGTGTGTGTGTGTGTGTGTGTGTGTGTGTGTGTGTGTGTGTGTGTGTGTGTGTGTGTGTGTGTGTGTGTGTGTGTGTGTGTGTGTGTGTGTGTGTGTGTGTGTGTGTGTGTGTGTGTGTGTGTGTGTGTGTGTGTGTGTGTGTGTGTGTGTGTGTGTGTGTGTGTGTGTGTGTGTGTGTGTGTGTGTGTGTGTGTGTGTGTGTGTGTGTGTGTGTGTGTGTGTGTGTGTGTGTGTGTGTGTGTGTGTGTGTGTGTGTGTGTGTGTGTGTGTGTGTGTGTGTGTGTGTGTGTGTGTGTGTGTGTGTGTGTGTGTGTGTGTGTGTGTGTGTGTGTGTGTGTGTGTGTGTGTGTGTGTGTGTGTGTGTGTGTGTGTGTGTGTGTGTGTGTGTGTGTGTGTGTGTGTGTGTGTGTGTGTGTGTGTGTGTGTGTGTGTGTGTGTGTGTGTGTGTGTGTGTGTGTGTGTGTGTGTGTGTGTGTGTGTGTGTGTGTGTGTGTGTGTGTGTGTGTGTGTGTGTGTGTGTGTGTGTGTGTGTGTGTGTGTGTGTGTGTGTGTGTGTGTGTGTGTGTGTGTGTGTGTGTGTGTGTGTGTGTGTGTGTGTGTGTGTGTGTGTGTGTGTGTGTGTGTGTGTGTGTGTGTGTGTGTGTGTGTGTGTGTGTGTGTGTGTGTGTGTGTGTGTGTGTGTGTGTGTGTGTGTGTGTGTGTGTGTGTGTGTGTGTGTGTGTGTGTGTGTGTGTGTGTGTGTGTGTGTGTGTGTGTGTGTGTGTGTGTGTGTGTGTGTGTGTGTGTGTGTGTGTGTGTGTGTGTGTGTGTGTGTGTGTGTGTGTGTGTGTGTGTGTGTGTGTGTGTGTGTGTGTGTGTGTGTGTGTGTGTGTGTGTGTGTGTGTGTGTGTGTGTGTGTGTGTGTGTGTGTGTGTGTGTGTGTGTGTGTGTGTGTGTGTGTGTGTGTGTGTGTGTGTGTGTGTGTGTGTGTGTGTGTGTGTGTGTGTGTGTGTGTGTGTGTGTGTGTGTGTGTGTGTGTGTGTGTGTGTGTGTGTGTGTGTGTGTGTGTGTGTGTGTGTGTGTGTGTGTGTGTGTGTGTGTGTGTGTGTGTGTGTGTGTGTGTGTGTGTGTGTGTGTGTGTGTGTGTGTGTGTGTGTGTGTGTGTGTGTGTGTGTGTGTGTGTGTGTGTGAGGCGCGCGCGCGCGCGCGCGCCTCGGTGTTTCCGATGAAGATACAGAAGCCGATCGGCTATGGAAAGTCCGTCCTCTTCTTGACATCATTAGAAACGCTGGCTCCACTCTGCAGCGCTCCCTGAACATCTGCGTTGACGAGCAAATGATTACCTTCACCGATAAGTGCCCAGTTAAGTAGTTCATTCCTGGGTAGTCCGGCCGGACAGGCGTGAAGAACTTTATTTTGGCAAGCCCTTAAGGACTTGTCTTAGATTCTGAAATCTTTCAGGGTGAAAGGAAGCCTATAACAAAAGAAAACACACGGTGCTATCGGTGCTGCTTGTACCCATTTGCCGCAATCCTCTAAAGAATTTCGAGGGCAGAGGCATCGGCGGCATCTCAAGAGATTTTTTTATTATTAATTTACAATAAAAAAAATCCCGGGCCATCTCGACCAGTGTTGCGGAGTTACCAGTCCGGAATTGGAATGAATCCGGAATCATTCGACATTTTTGCGACCCCGGAATGGAATGGGAATGGAATGGCGACAACACTTCAAGGAATGGAATTAAGCGCCTTCTGCCCGGAATGGAATGGGAATAGAAGGACATATATATTTCCCAAAATTAAGCGCACTTTTTCCTTCTACGCGCTGTTTTTTGTCAAAATATGCAAAAATACGCAAAAGATCCCACCAGCCCAAGTTCAAACATTAGTAAGCCGGAGCCTTGAATTTAACAATAACTCAGTACTGTTAAAATCGATTGGCTGATTACAAGCCCGGTATATTTATAAGCAGCGATTCTACTACAATTATGTCCTTAAATACAGCGCTGCTACAAAGTTCGTCGCGATTTTCCTCCTAATAAACGCGGCTCTAAGCCATTGGTATCCGTCGTGGGGAACTACCGTGGTGGCATCCCCCCACCCCCCTATCTCTCCCACCAACTTCGCCTTGTGATTTTTTACCTTGGCGGCGCCTTCACCCCGGCTGCGAGCTGTCTCCCCACGCTTCACTTTTGTTTTTTGCGTCCGGAACCGTCGGTGATCGCATACCAACTCGCCGTCATGGGGAAGCTGGCGCGGTGCTTGTGTTCACTGCGAAATTTCGCATATCAGCTTACGCCCCATCTTCCTTCGCGCTCCCCTTCCTCCCCCAGGACGTTTTGCGATACCGGCTTTCCTGTCTAGACACTCGGACGCCTTTTCCCGAAGCAGCGTCTACAAAGGCCTAAAATATTGGTTCGAGAATCCACCCGAAACAGGAGAGCCCATGTGATAGGAACTGCGGTCACGCCTGCGCCTGCAAGCTGCACGCTACAAGCTTTGTTCCTAAACGGTTTCGACCTAACAGAAGGCGAACGCTAGCCGCTTTCCCTTGCCTTCCCGACTCGCAAGGGCAGTTTCCGTTGTAAATGTGACGTCAGCTGACGTGGAACGCGTGTTTTCCACGGCATCTTTTTTAGTGACAGACAGCGAAGCGAAACCAGCTCTCAAACACCTCTTTTAAGCAGCTCGTTTGTGAAGCGCAACACACATGCAGAAAGCAACTGTATTATTTCACTTTTTTTTTTTTTTTTTAGAACTGGTCGTTGAAGCAGCCGTCATTTACACTTCCTGTTTTCAGAACTGAACGGCGAAGCGCCCATTTGGCTCACACCATTTTGTTACATAATTTTGATGAGTGAAATCAAAATAAACTTTTTTCGACCTTTCACGGAACCTTTATTTCCGCATATAAAATTCACGAGAAGACCTAATGGCGCTGCTGAGCACGAGGTCGCGGTTAGATTCCCGGCCGCGGCAGCCGCTTTCCTGATGGACGCAAAAAGCAAAAACGCCCGTGTGTACGAGATTTCGCCCTAAGGTGGTCAAAATGAATTTGGAGCCCTCCACTACGGCGCGCCTCATTGCCTGCGTTGCGTCGGCGCGTTAATCCCTACAATATATCAACGAGTACACCTACGCACTTTTTTCTGGCGTAGGGATTTCCACAACACTATACTGACCGGCTGCCGAACGTGTCCTTCTATTATTACCGTTATCATTTTTCTTTACAACTTTTCTTTCGTTTGATCGCCCAGACCAGCGTACACTTGGGGGAACCTTCATTGCTACTCCACTGCATGCAACTCCTCAAATTAGTTATACAGGCCTCAGTTATACAATTAGTTACACAGGCCTTGGACTCAGTTTTGCTAAGTCCAAGGCCGCAACACATTCTCCAAGTCCTTCTTTAGTTAGCTAGAGCCAAAGGTTGCATGGTGCTAAACTTTGAACAATCTCCCAATTTGTAAAAGAAAAAAAAACAAGACGCAGATTAGTATACGAACCAATGCACTATCCCAGTATACACTAACGAGAGAAAAACGAATTCTCCCTGCGCATTGGTTCTCATCGAGACTCCCATACAAAGGTCGCGCATACTCTAAGCACAGCCTGAACTTTCGCTCGTGCGCAGTGGATGATACCTGACGCACGTAACTAAGCTTTTCTGCAAGGGCGATATTGCATACCTGCGCACACGCAAACACAGGAAGTTCTGAACCTATCTGTGCTTTCAGGCGCGCTTGACATGCGGGAGGGCTGACGACGTGTGCGGCCCGTGATCTGTATTTGGTGCAAAGACAGGACAAGGTGCTCGAGCGGTAATTCTTCCAACTGATACCACCAGATCCGGAGGTTCTGTTCCTCTTTAAAAAATTATAGTTCTAACTATGCGCACGACCACTCCATACGCGTGTTAACTGCTTAAGGAATACACTGTCTTCTTCAACCATACTTTTGTCAGCCCAAAAATAGAACATGTCGTCAGGTTAGCATTAATACATTCACACTTAAACAATAATAAAGCATCACAACTGGTAAAGACGTGCTGACCATGCAAATACTATAATAACTACTTGGAGAACTGCCCCTGTGGGAATTAGTAGGGTGATGGCACTGAACGAGATATGCCACAAAGCCACTATCCCTCGACCTTGGTTACGTGTTTTCCGTATTTTAGCAGTTCTTAGCGCTTGTAATAACATCAGCTTAATGGTGGGTTGATTAGTAACTTGGTAATCCCGCGATAAAACGTAGAGGAATTAGAGGAATGGAATTGAACTGCCTGGAAATTCCCGGAGTGGGAATGGGCGATGTTCCGGCATTCCGAGGAATTGAATGGAATGGAATTCATGTAACTTGAAATTCCCCGGAATGTAATTGGAATGGAATGGGGACGCCCATTCCGCAACACTGATCTCGACTAACGTGAAACCTCTGGAGGGGCGAAGCATATATACAGAGTATAAGTGTATTCCTCGCGTCTTGGCGTTTTTGCCAATGGAGATGAAACTGTTGGGAGGTAGAGCTACAAAGCCTTGCTGTAAAAGTATCTTGTCTTTGAGGCACAAAGCTCTCTAGCGCGAAGCGTAAACGAGTGTCCCGGTGTTTTTTTTTAGTACTCGTTACGAAGCGCTTCAGCGTGAGGCGAACGAGTTTCCCGGTGTTTTTAAATGCAGAGCATTTCAGTAACTCACGATGTCACCCGCGTTGACGTGCGTAGTCGTAGTCTGCACCACTCCCCCTACACTATATAAAAAAATACTATCCGGCGCCTGGTTTCGATCCCTCGACCCTGCGGGCGGAACGCAATGTACATGGTGCTCTATCCACCGCGCCACAAAGCCGACACAGAATGGGAGGCTACGAACGCGCCTTATATCCTTGACTCATTCAAACTACGTCAAGAAACTGCTAATACAACGCATTCACTACCACCAACTCCCCAAACACTAAACATTAACGCAATACACCCACCTCCTATGCGACGCATTTACTCGAGTCCCCCTCGCGGGGAGGTGGGTCCTTTTTTTTTAGTACGCGTTACGTTCCAGCGAGGGGCGTAAACGAGTTTCCCGGTGTTTTAGTACCGTGACTACATAAGACGACGATTCCAACGACGACGATAGGAGACGCCAACAGCCTCAGCCTTTAAAGCGCTTCGCCCCTATAGTCCTTAATTTCAATAGAAAGAAAGAGCAAATTAGGATAATGGGTTCTGCCAAATGCAGTTACAAAGAATCAACATTGTCTTGACGTGCAACCTATTGCACATCGAATTTACGAGTCAAAAATCATGGCAGAAATAATAGCGGTGAATGATACGTTAGTCTTTCATGAGCTCGTAAAACAAAAATGAAGAGTCGCAGCATTTTTAAACACATGAAAAGGATTTACTTTGGCCGCGTAGGTTGAAAGCGTCCGCACTGAAAAACGCCATTTTTGTTTGTTAGCATGAGCGGAATCTCCCAGCTAAAGTTGTATGAAACAGACAGATTGCAGCAGCAGTTTATACTCTAGCTTTGAGAGACTGTTTTTGTTTCGCTTTCAGCCAATTTTGCTGACGGGGCGCTGAAATCTGAATGTGCAAAATGTTGCACGCGGTGTCTTAAGAGGATGAAAAGCTCGCATGGCCCGTCGGTACAATGATATAGATGTGAGTCAGGGAGAGAATATTTTTGTGAGATTGTCCGTTACATAGTCGAGGTGTTGAAAGCCCAGCCTAGTCTACCCGAGTGCGTGACTGGGCTGGAGAGTGTGTAGAGGCTACTGCCTTTTAAAGACGATAGTCTTTTTTTAGCTACTTAAACGCAGAAATTTTGGTCTGTCTGTCTGTCTGTCTGTCTGTCTGTCTGTCTGTCTGTCTGTCTGTGAATCGATTCGGCCAGCCGGACAAACGTCTAAGTCCGGTGTCAGTGTTTATACTTGCCATCATTGTTGAACAAGAACAATATATTACGTTAATATACGACAGAAAAACAATATATAAGCGATATTTGCGGTGTTACTTTATGAATAAAATCATAGATGCTTGATTTTTGCCAAATGAAATAGTACACCCACTGCAGAAAAAAAAAATCCACTCCGTAGCCTGCTGTCGCCCAGCGCCATTATAGCTTCTGGCGAAATTTTAAAAAATGAAGCCGTAATAGTTACAAAAGGTTCCACTAGACAGGTTCCACGTTCTGCTTTGAACGCACGTGGAGCAAGGCAACGTAGTTCTGTTAACGTTGGAGTAGGGCGCCACGGTTCACGCGGGTCGCCGCCGTACGGCAGCTCCGGCATCAAAGCACCCGGCATGGAGCAGGGGAACACGGTAAATTTAAGTGGACTTGAGCAAACCTTTAGCGCGTTTACCTTACGAGGAGAGCGACGGAATAAAAACAGCATGAGAGGTGAGTGGGAAAGTGAAGGGAGGCCTTTAATGGGCAAATGTCGAAAAAGACTATAGTCTTTTGTCGACATTTGCAACGAATGGAGCAGAAACGCAGACAATTTTTTAAACCTGACACACTAGTAAGGAATATGCTAGTGCCTTTCGGTATAACTCTGTTGTGATGTTTTGCATGAATGTATTGACCCAAACAAGCAATAACATCTAGTCAGTTGAATGCGCGCGGGAGCGGGCGATGCAGGGGCCGTCCGGCAAGCAAACCGGTTCCCGAAGCGGCAGACGCACGCGCGGACGCGTGCCTTTCAGCTCATTCGTCCTTTAGTCTAAATGTTAGTGCTACCTAGCGTTAAGCCTAATAATGGCGATAGCACATACCAGCAGAGTTGTCTTGGCCAGTGCTTAGCTGCAGGTGTTTAAATGCGAGCATGTGGACTCAACAAGAAAACCGGTCTGTAACACTTTATGTGCCATGCTTTTGGCGTGTTAAAAATTGTTTTATTAATGAAAATAATCTTGCTCTGTAGATATAAATCATTCAGCTACAAGTGAAAATTTGCTCTGATTTGATGCTGTCATTACTGGGTTTGAACTCACCACACTACGGGACCGTTCTCGTAAGCTGTGCCAAAAATTTCTGTGTTGCAGTCAAGAAACATCCCCCTCGCGAGGGGCACGATCAAATGCAGAGCATTTCCGCGGGGGGCGCGCCTGCAAGTCATATGGATTACGTATTGGTTGTTGTTGTTGTAATTGTTGTCTTCCCCCGCGTCCTCCTCCCCTTCTCTCCGCTCGCCCACCCTCTCTCGCCGCGTTCGGTTCGGGCGCACAACAGGTGGGGACGTGCGCAACACCCTCTCTCGCCGCGGTCGGTTCGCGCTTAAACAACGCCACCTAGACTGGAAAGAATTTCCTCTAGGTGGCGCTGGCTTAAACCACGTATGTCGTTCGCGCCTGCTCCGGTAGCTAACATCTGTGGCGTGCTCGTGACGTCAACATCAAGCGTTCGTGTGGTGGCGCGATTTCGGCGCTATAACACTCTCTCGCGAGGGGCATTGGATTGGATTCGATTGGCTTGGCTTGGATTCGATTGGTTTGGATTTGGATTGGATTGGATTAAAGTGGATTGTGTTGGATTGTGTTGCGTCATAGCCAATGTCGAAAAATACTATAGTCTTTCGTCGACATTTGCAACGAATGGAGCAGAAACGCAGACAATTTTTTAAACCTGACACACTAGTAAGGAATATGCTAGTGCCTTTCGGTATAACTCTGTTGTGATGTTTTGCATGAATGTATTGACCCAAACAAGCAATAACATCTAGTCAGTTGAATGCGCGCGGGAGCGGGCGATGCAGGGGCCGTCCGGCAAGCAAACCGGTTCCCGAAGCGGCAGACGCACGCGCGGACGCGTGCCTTTCAGCTCATTCGTCCTTTAGTCTAAATGTTAGTGCTACCTAGCGTTAAGCCTAATAATGGCGATAGCACATACCAGCAGAGTTGTCTTGGCCAGTGCTTAGCTGCAGGTGTTTAAATGCGAGCATGTGGACTCAACAAGAAAACCGGTCTGTAACACTTTATGTGCCATGCTTTTGGCGTGTTAAAAATTGTTTTATTAATGAAAATAATCTTGCTCTGTAGATATAAATCATTCAGCTACAAGTGAAAATTTGCTCTGATTTGATGCTGTCATTACTGGGTTTGAACTCACCACACTACGGGACCGTTCTCGTAAGCTGTGCCAAAAATTTCTGTGTTGCAGTCAAGAAACATCAACCTCGCGAGGGGCACGATCAAATGCAGAGCATTTCCGCGGGGGGCGCGCCTGCAAATCATATGGATTACGTATTGGTTGTTGTTGTTGTAATTGTTGTCTTCCCCCGCGTCCTCCTCCCCTTCTCTCCGCTCGCCCACCCTCTCTCGCCGCGTTCGGTTCGGGCGCACAACAGGTGGGGACGTGCGCAACACCCTCTCTCGCCGCGGTCGGTTCGCGCTTAAACAACGCCACCTAGACTGGAAAGAATTTCCTCTAGGTGGCGCTGGCTTAAACCACGTATGTCGTTCGCGCCTGCTCCGGTAGCTAACATCTGTGGCGTGCTCGTGACGTCAACATCAAGCGTTCGTGTGGTGGCGCGATTTCGGCGCTATAACACTCTCTCGCGAGGGGCATTGGATTGGATTCGATTGGCTTGGCTTGGATTCGATTGGTTTGGATTTGGATTGGATTGGATTAAAGTGGATTGTGTTGGATTGTGTTGCGTCATAGCCAATGTCGAAAAATACTATAGTCTTTCGTCGACATTTGCAACGAATGGAGCAGAAACGCAGACAATTTTTTAAACCTGACACACTAGTAAGGAATATGCTAGTGCCTTTCGGTATAACTCTGTTGTGATGTTTTGCATGAATGTATTGACCCAAACAAGCAATAACATCTAGTCAGTTGAATGCGCGCGGGAGCGGGCGATGCAGGGGCCGTCCGGCAAGCAAACCGGTTCCCGAAGCGGCAGACGCACGCGCGGACGCGTGCCTTTCAGCTCATTCGTCCTTTAGTCTAAATGTTAGTGCTACCTAGCGTTAAGCCTAATAATGGCGATAGCACATACCAGCAGAGTTGTCTTGGCCAGTGCTTAGCTGCAGGTGTTTAAATGCGAGCATGTGGACTCAACAAGAAAACCGGTCTGTAACACTTTATGTGCCATGCTTTTGGCGTGTTAAAAATTGTTTTATTAATGAAAATAATCTTGCTCTGTAGATATAAATCATTCAGCTACAAGTGAAAATTTGCTCTGATTTGATGCTGTCATTACTGGGTTTGAACTCACCACACTACGGGACCGTTCTCGTAAGCTGTGCCAAAAATTTCTGTGTTGCAGTCAAGAAACATCCCCCTCGCGAGGGGCACGATCAAATGCAGAGCATTTCCGCGGGGGGCGCGCCTGCAAGTCATATGGATTACGTATTGGTTGTTGTTGTTGTAATTGTTGTCTTCCCCCGCGTCCTCCTCCCCTTCTCTCCGCTCGCCCACCCTCTCTCGCCGCGTTCGGTTCGGGCGCACAACAGGTGGGGACGTGCGCAACACCCTCTCTCGCCGCGGTCGATTCGCGCTTAAACAACGCCACCTAGACTGGAAAGAATTTCCTCTAGGTGGCGCTGGCTTAAACCACGTATGTCGTTCGCGCCTGCTCCGGTAGCTAACATCTGTGGCGTGCTCGTGACGTCAACATCAAGCGTTCGTGTGGTGGCGCGATTTCGGCGCTATAACACTCTCTCGCGAGGGGCATTGGATTGGATTCGATTGGCTTGGCTTGGATTCGATTGGTTTGGATTTGGATTGGATTGGATTAAAGTGGATTGTGTTGGATTGTGTTGCGTCATAGCCAATGTCGAAAAATACTATAGTCTTTCGTCGACATTTGCAACGAATGGAGCAGAAACGCAGACAATTTTTTAAACCTGACACACTAGTAAGGAATATGCTAGTGCCTTTCGGTATAACTCTGTTGTGATGTTTTGCATGAATGTATTGACCCAAACAAGCAATAACATCTAGTCAGTTGAATGCGCGCGGGAGCGGGCGATGCAGGGGCCGTCCGGCAAGCAAACCGGTTCCCGAAGCGGCAGACGCACGCGCGGACGCGTGCCTTTCAGCTCATTCGTCCTTTAGTCTAAATGTTAGTGCTACCTAGCGTTAAGCCTAATAATGGCGATAGCACATACCAGCAGAGTTGTCTTGGCCAGTGCTTAGCTGCAGGTGTTTAAATGCGAGCATGTGGACTCAACAAGAAAACCGGTCTGTAACACTTTATGTGTCATGCTTTTGGCGTGTTAAAAATTGTTTTATTAATGAAAATAATCTTGCTCTGTAGATATAAATCATTCAGCTACAAGTGAAAATTTGCTCTGATTTGATGCTGTCATTACTGGGTTTGAACTCACCACACTACGGGACCGTTCTCGTAAGCTGTGCCAAAAATTTCTGTGTTGCAGTCAAGAAACATCCCCCTCGCGAGGGGCACGATCAAATGCAGAGCATTTCCGCGGGGGGCGCGCCTGCAAGTCATATGGATTACGTATTGGTTGTTGTTGTTGTAATTGTTGTCTTCCCCCGCGTCCTCCTCCCCTTCTCTCCGCTCGCCCACCCTCTCTCGCCGCGTTCGGTTCGGGCGCACAACAGGTGGGGACGTGCGCAACACCCTCTCTCGCCGCGGTCGGTTCGCGCTTAAACAACGCCACCTAGACTGGAAAGAATTTCCTCTAGGTGGCGCTGGCTTAAACCACGTATGTCGTTCGCGCCCGCTCCGGTAGCTAACATCTGTGGCGTGCTCGTGACGTCAACATCAAGCGTTCGTGTGGTGGCGCGATTTCGGCGCTATAACACTCTCTCGCGAGGGGCATTGGATTGGATTCGATTGGCTTGGCTTGGATTCGATTGGTTTGGATTTGGATTGGATTGGATTAAAGTGGATTGTGTTGGATTGTGTTGCGTCATAGCCAATGTCGAAAAATACTATAGTCTTTCGTCGACATTTGCAACGAATGGAGCAGAAACGCAGACAATTTTTTAAACCTGACACACTAGCAAGGAATATGCTAGTACCTTTCGGTATAACTCTGTTGTGATGTTTTGCATGAATGTATTGACCTAAACAAGCAATAACATCTAGTCAGTTGAATGCGCGCGGGAGCGGGCGAGGTTATGGCTGGGCTCGAGTGGCGGACGCCACCGCTGTCGCCCGGCGGTGCGTCAGCAGATACAAAGCGGAAAGCGGCGTCTTTCGAAGAGTGAGACAGCGGAACCTAGCCATCCTGATGTGCTAGCTCGGGGCTACACCACCGCGCAACACAAGCGCAGACACAGAAACAATGCGGAATGTGAACTTAGCGATTTCTATTTATGCAAATTAAAACCAGCTAGTTTAGTAAGTTTTAGAATTGCGAGAAAGCTGAGGGGACTTTTATAATCGCTATTTATCAGACCCAGTTACTCCTTTCGCATTTTGTAATACCTCTTAAAACACAACCTAATCAGTATTCACGAACTTAGAAAATGGAGTCCCACTCGTGGCAAGCAGTGCGCAAAGGGTAGCGTTTCTCTATAGCGGCCAGATGTCTGTATGTTGTCTCGACAGTTTTCTTTCCCGCCCTGCAAACCAATCCTTAACGTATCTTTGCCGACTGACAACTTAATTCCGTCGGGTCCGGGTTAACCAGGAGGTGCTGTCAAACAAGTTAATCAAGCCGTGCAAAGGAAGCTATGGATGTGAAGCTGCAGCAAAACAGGCCCAAAAACAACCGTCACTAACGCAGACGACAAAGCCGTCCCGCCAACGCGCCCGCTGGTGTGAGCAGCACGCGGTGAACGCTGGGTAACCATTCCCCACCCCATCTACACTCTGATCCGTGAGTGAAAACCACTCTTCTACTCATCAGCCGTGTTGGGAGTTTCTTGTACCGCTTTTAAAAAAAATTTCCAAAGCGCTTTCCAAAAAATTTGAGTTAGATTAACAGTTATATAGTTTCTTGCGCGCTGATTCCGAATATCACATTGAAATTTATCGTACACGAGTCCAAGTGGCATTTATCTTGCAAAAAGTGCGGCCCCGTTTGAAAGACGCGCGCTTTTCGTCTTTTGACGCCCCTGATTGGTTGCGCCCGTCATGACGTCAAAGGAGGACACCTTTCGGCCGCGCGGGTTGTCGGAAGCATTGCGAACGATCGCACGGTTGCCTTTGCGGCAATTTAGCTTGCAGTTTAATTTTCGCATATGACTGGAAGTTTGTTTTATAATTTCCCGTGCTGTTGGTTCAATTATCTTGGAGCTTAAATTTGCTTTACACGCCAGAGAACCCCAAAGCAGTGACTGCGACGTCGACTAGTGGGTTTCATCAAAATATTTTTGAATTAGGCAACCAGCATAGGGAGATTTTATACCTTATGTTAATATTAGGTACTGCCTTAACTGTTTCTTATTATACACAAAACCATTTATGCCGAAGATTAATGGGCGTTTTATAAACAATCTACCAGCGAAAAGCACGTACGTGCACTGCGCGAAAAAATAGCGTTCATGCGCTGTAAACGTATATGCGAGAGACATCTTGCCGGTACACGCATAAACCAACAAGCAGACTCTGCTTCCGCATTTCCTTTGTTCGTTGTCGCCCACCCCAGCCCCGTTACTCATCCCCGTACACAGACCCACACTCGCGCGCCATTTCGGCACCGGCGCTACGGCGCCTCCGCGATTGCTAGCTGCACTTCGATGAGTGGCGTCTTACTGTTTCACATGCATTTATTCTGAAAACACTGCAGCATACTAGTGCCTGCTCAGCATTTTTGACTGTAGTAGGGCTTGATTTTCGCTTGTGCGTTGCGCATTCGGCTACAATATTACGGCCACCTCGTTATAATTAACAGACCAGTCGGACAAGGCAGTTACGTTGTAGTTACGTTACTTTAGGTAACAATCACCAAACGTTTGTGATAATGAATCGTTGGCCCGTTTCAGCATTTCTAGATTTAAGCATTTACCGCGATAGTCGGACAGAGGTCGTATATTTACTCTTCGCTCCTAATTTTTTTAGTATCATCATTATATATATATCACCGACTATCACTGGAGCACACTTGAGGTTCAGTGACAAGTGTTTGCCAGGTTATAATATGCAGCCACACGGAATCTTGGGCAAAAGATTAGGCCCCCGCAGTCAACACAAATTATGGCACAGTGGTGGTTCGGAGTGGTGTTTTTTTTTTTAATTCCAGACAAACATCACCTTATCGTGACATGTATACTTGCAAAATAAGTAATCTGGTTGTCTTGGTTGTTTTACTTTGTAGGAATACTGTTTAGCTCTTAGCCGGGAGAGAACTTCTATCAGGATTCGCCCCTTGTTTTAGTTTCGCCAAAAAATTGTTTCTTTGAACACTGTCGCGTTTAACGAAACAAGTAGAACAAATGTGACTTGGCTTCTGGATTGGAACGAAACATCCCCGGCCAAAGTACAGCAGTATTCCCCATCCTTCCTAAATCTAGAATCTAATGTGAACATTCACGTCTGTCGCATAAAAGAAAACCGCATTGGAGCGGTTTACAAAGTATTTAACGTAGTGTAGTATATTCTCTGTCATGGAAGCTGTCGCTTCCGTATGTTATCAAGCATCCCGGCGTGGCATTCTGCTTAGGAATACGGCATGATAACGTATGCCTCGTTTGGCGTTCGTGCATACTTTTTAAACACGAAAATTGTACAAATGAGTGCTATCAACCACAACAACAACAAGTATCATTCACGAGGAAACACGTCGAAAAGAGCATGGACGAGGCGGCCGATCCGGCCGGAAGTCCAGGTATGACGTTTTTCAGGCGGTTTTCGCCCGCGCTCTTCGGTCTTCAGGCATCGGGCGGCGAGGTGGGGGCGGGGCATCGGGCCACTTTTGTTTGCTCAATGCGCCGCTTCTATTGCATGTATTGCGAAAATATTTCGTACACATGAACTATTCAATGTGTACTTGCTGCTAGTCAACTTTTCTTTTAATTCTAAAACCGCTTCACCTTCCCTTTAAGAAAGGATCTTCCCGATGGCGGAAGAGATAGGCGGCAGGGAGAGAGGGAATGGAAACGTGCGCAGGACACGTGTCACCAGCTGGAGGAGAAAGGCGAGGAGGCCGTTGCCGCAGCGATAAGCGCGCGCCACCAGAGCCTTGTGCGATGGAGGAAGACGAACATCCATGTGGGGTCGCTCGTACAGCGGCGAGGCTTAAGCAACGCCATGAGCCAAAAAAGAGGAAACTCGCTACAATTGCATACAGAATCGCCACCTTAAAGAGTTGCGCGTTATTGTGAGCTTCCTTCATTTTTGAAGTAGAACAGCATTATTAACTAGGTCGGAATTATTTGAAGTCAAGAAGCAGCTCGAGTGCCGTATTGCACCATGCCAAAAATTTCCACAAGCAATTTCTTCGGGGATACGCTTAGAGCGTATTATTGTACCAACTTGGTAATTTATTAGGACCTAATAACTATTGTATACCGTTTTTATAAACGCGGCCCAGACGATGTGCTCCTGGAACTTTCCTTTTCTTGTTTTCCCCCGGGAGCCTTCCAGCAATTTCTCGAACAGAGCGACTACGAATCATCGCTCAGCCACCAGCGTCCAGCGTGAACCGGAGACAAGCGAGTTCACGCGTGTCAGAGCGCGAAATAAATAAACAAAAGTAAACGACCACTGCTTCCTGACCATAGGAAGGCTCCAGATTGGCCTGGAAGACGCTTCGCTTTACCAGCCTCGAACAGCACCGGACCTTACAGAAGGCGAATAATCCCGCCGACGGTGATGGGAGTTGTTTTTTTCTCGTGTCCATCCCCAAGCGCACCAGCAACATA
The DNA here is from genome assembly GCF_048455015.1 of Haemaphysalis longicornis. Taxonomy (NCBI): domain Eukaryota; kingdom Metazoa; phylum Arthropoda; class Arachnida; order Ixodida; family Ixodidae; genus Haemaphysalis; species Haemaphysalis longicornis. The sequence continues at coordinate 14,577,976 of NW_027526203.1, read as the reverse complement.
CTGCAGTACTACTGGATATCAATAAGATTCCCGCCACCCCACACGAAGCTAACTAAAGAAGCCACAAAATTTCCAAGCCTGAAGACAAACTCATTTTCTCACGCCACGCAGCTGTCGAATATACACCCTACGCTCTTATGCTACGACTGCAACTTTATCTCTGGGACGCCCAACACCCTGTACCACATGGTGTGGGACTGCAAGCGCGTCACCGAACAACCAGAAGTCATCGCAACCACAACGGAGCAGTGGGGGTCCTGCTGACAAGCGATGTCCTGAAAAACCAGCGTGGCCATTCCTGACCAGGGCCATTCGAGCTACGTGACCAGGGCCATTCGAGCTACAGCTGGCCATGGAATCCCCGACAAGGGACGCCACCCACCATGGATGACCGAGGACCATCCCGCGTTTCTTTCTTCCCATTCAATGGGAGCAATAAACGTTTTTTCATCCTCCACTGCGTATCCTCCTCCACAGCACATCCTCATAAGCAAACGGTGACAGTGCGAGTACTGTGGACTTGTTGCTACGAAAGCCATATTTTTTTTCTGCAATCCTAGGGAATATAGGGAATATACAGGTAGAACAGACCCCGAACAGTAATTGGCCATTTCTGTTGTATGTAATAATGTCAATTGTGTTAGCATTATTACATACAACTGTTAGTTATCTCCGTAATACACAGCGAAATTCCAACCATAAACACGTAAATAAAGTATGGGTAAAACACTGTGCTGCAATTTAAATGATACATTTCACAACTTTTATTTGAATATTGTAGGCGTCCGCAGCTACACTATTGCACGAGTCAGAAATGCAACTACAAGCTCGCTGTCAGAAATTCGCTCTGAAAATAAGGTTGTATTAGTTCGGGCAATCAGAGGGGGTCAGAGTGGCAGACCGTAACGTCACAAACTGATGGCATGTATTCCACAGAAGTTGGCGAACTCACTCATGAGTCCACTCACTCGGACTAATTTGGACTCAAACTCACGCGTGAGTTTGAGTTTGAGTGAGCGCGAGGCTAGTGTGGCATGGTGAGTTTGAGCTTGAGTGAGTTTGAGGTGAGTGAGCCCGACTGAGTTTGAGTCCGATTGAGTTTGAGTATGCCTGAGACCTAGTGAATTCTGAGTCTATTTTGAGTTTGAGTCCATCTTGAGTTCTGAGTCCATCTTGAGTTCTGAGTCCATCTTGAGTTCTGAGTACATTTTGAGTTTGAGTACATTTTGAGTTTGAGTACATTTTGAGTTTGAGTACATTTTGAGTTTGAGTACATTTTGAGTTTGAGTACATTTTGAGTTTGAGTACATTTTGAGTTTGAGTACAGTTTGAGTTTGAGTACATGTTGAGGTTTGAGTCCATTTTGAGTTTGAGTACATATGAGTAGCCTAGCAGGCACCTGTGGTTGGCTGTTTAGTTTCATGCGTCGCTGTGGGCTCGTAATTCAGTTTACCTGCCGGTAAGGCACCCTTCGCGATCCGCATGATCGGTTGGGAGGGAGGGGGTGTCTGATTTTTTTTAGTTTCTTGTTGAATTTTCATGACCTTAAGCACTTGCTGTATACCAAGTTTTCGCGGCTGCGCGCGGGAGTGATAATTGACTGGTTAGGTCATAAAAAAGGGTTGTCTTAACTTTTCCTCCTGGTGGATCCACTAAGAGGGTGGGAAAGGGTGGCGGGAAAGCACACGGCGGCGCATGCTTGCTGTTTGTTCGCCTGCTACTGTTAACGGCTTGATATACTAGGGGTCACAAAGGAAGAGGTGAGAGCCGGGGGGAAAAGGGGTCAGGGGCTGTCCCTTCTGCTGTTTCAAATAAATTAACTGAATTGACTGGGCAACGCCCCTTTAGACAGAAAAAAAACTCCCACCTCGCCTCGCGGGAACCCCTGTGTAGATGCGACGCATGGGGGTTCACGTTGCAGCGTTGGACAGCGGAGAAACGGCGCTGGAACGATGGAGCGGAGCGGCGCAGGCACCGCGTTTTATAGACGGTTTCGCTGTTTGTAAACAAACATGAATGCGCCGAACGGTTCGCCCCAGAAGACTTCCGGTGCGGCACTTCCGGGAATGGTTTCTAATGGTCGCGACCGTCGCGGCGGTGTTTGCCTGGTGTGTTTGAGTTTGTTGCTGCATTATTTCTGGCACATTCCTTAAGATGTGTTTACAGCGATGTCTAGCGACTACATGAATACTACTGTGACAACACTATTAACAACGTCGTAATAATGAACACCACTTTTTCACATAAGAAGGGGTGTGTACGGTACGCCACTTCACATAAACGGAACCTACGCTTCATCACACGTATTTTAGGCTGTATAAAACGGGCTAGTTAGTTAACACACTCAAACGTTTGGCACACATCACGATAAATCGCTTTCTACCGCGCCTGTGTCACAATGGGCAGTTTTGATATAGATCGGCGCCGATCGGAATCGGTCGCGATCTAAGGTGTTCATTGTGACTGAGATAACAAAACGTACTCATTATGTGATGACGTCAGGTGCGGCTGGGTCACGAGAACAACTATCGTTTGCTGACTAGTACACTATTCATGAATCAAACTTCCAAGTTAACCCGCCTACATGTAGTCCGCCCTCACACGGAAAGGTAAATTAGCTGGGGTGCGACGATTTCCATTGGCGGCAACACGACAAACTACGAGTCAGTTGCTCGCACCGATGAAAACCCAGTCGCAAGCGTCGCTCTCATAAAAAGCCACTGTAATTAGCAACAAAACGTGGGCAACGCGACGTACGCTGTGCTGCGATTCATGCGGAGCGCGGCTACTTTGGTGTCCCAAGTGTTGCTTCGAACAGTACACATCCCTGATAACTAAGCCTCTAACTACAAGAAACACCTTTACAGTGTATTTTCGGCGTAGCATGCAGCTTTGCTGTCCAACTAAATCGTCACGGCGGTTACTGTTATGGGTGGAACACGAAGGCGTCCGACGTGATCCTTGTAATTGGGGACCTTAGACTAACGTCTGAGCATCGCCTCTGTGCAATTGAAGCACACGTTGGGCTTTACTTCCCTTTGATGAAGTGAGCAGAACAAATCTGCGCACTCTTTGTGGGAGCCCAGTTTTTCCTCTTGATAGCTGCAAGCCAGGCGCTGCTTCTGCCTTCATCTCTCGGGAAACAGAACGTTCTGACTTCCGATAGCAAATTTGTTCCCGAGCGCAGACTGCATCCCGGCACAACACAGCAGTGTCCGAGTCGCGAGCGCTTCATCGGAATAATTTATCCGCCGAAATTATCGAAACACAAGCAGCTGCCGCCACCAACGCAGGCTTAAGCCACGGTAAAACAATGTAAACAGGAAGCGTTCTAGGGCACGTTTCCGGTGAACGCACAATGTTGCCAGAGAGCGGCGAGCACTGGCGAAACCGTCTATAGCGCATAACGGTGAGCGGACGCGCCGGCGCCAGTGCGTCTGCCGCGGCTATGACGCAACACAATCCAACACAATCCACTTTAATCCAAATCCAAATCCAAATCCAATCCAATCTAAGCCAAGCCAAGCCAAGTCAATCCAAGCCAATCCAATCGAGTCCAATCCAATGCCCCTCGCGAGAGAGTGTTCGCTATCGGAGAGGAGAGGGGGCGAGCGGCGGAGAGCGCAGCTCGCGCGGCGAGGAGAATGGGGGAGGGGCGGGCGCCGACGACGCCGGATGCAGGGACAAGGCGAGTGAATGAGATGCAGTCGCATATAATAATGACCGCATTAGATTGGGTGAAAAGTCAAACTGATGACGGTAAGGCGTGTAAGGTATCAAACGAAAGGTCACGATTAACGGAATCACGCGGGGTAAATAAAAAAATGCTTCCTGATTGCAGTCATCAGGCAGTCATAATCAGTCATAGATTGGGTTAAAATTCAAAATGACGCTGCGAGGGCATGGCGGGAATCAAATTCAAGGTCTCGATGAGGGGAATCATTCAGGACAAAATTGCGTTGTAGTTATATCATGACGTAGTCATAGTGAGTCACAGATTCGGTTAAAATTCAAGTTCATGACGCTAGGGCATGTGGCGTATCAAATTAAACGTCTCATTGAGGGTAATCACGTGCTTTCTGATTATTATTATGACATAGTCAAGGTGGGTCATAAATTAGGTTAAAATTCACAATGACGCCACTGGGTGTGCGGGGCATCAAATTGAAGGTTCTGATGAGGGAAATCACGTGGGACAAAAATACGGTATGGCTATATCATGAGATAATCATAGTTAGTCATTGATTGGTTTAACAGTCAAATTGATTCCGCTAGGATGGGATTGGTATCAAATTAATGGTCTTGATGAGCGGAATAACGTGGGAGAAATTCAAAAATGCTTCCGGGTAATAACCATGAGATAGTCATGGCGAGTCTTATATTGGGTTAACATTCGAAGTGACCCCGCTAGGGCGTGCAGGGTATCAAATTTACGGTCTTGATGAGGGGAATCACGTGGTACAAATAAAAAAGGCTTCGTGGTTCTAATTATGAGATAGTCATTATGAGTCATAGATTGGGTTAAATTCAAGGTGAGGCCGCTAAAGCATGTGGGGTGTCAAATTGAAGGTTTCAGTAAGGGGAGTCACGTCGGACATTTAAATAATGCGTCCTGGTTACAGTCATCAGAGTCATGGTTAGTTTTAGTGGTAAGAATTCCATATGATCCTTCTAGGGTGCGTGGAGTATCAAATTAAAGGTCTCGTCGAGGGGATCACGTGAGACAAATATACAAATCTATATGGTTATAGTTATGAGGATATAGCAAAAGGTATATTTCTTTAATTGCTGGGTCGGGTTTAACCAAAATTTCTTGCCAACCTGTAAGGAAGTTGTGCTTATACATGCGAAGGTTTGTCCAGAGATGTTTATCGATGCGGTATATAGTAATAAAAATATTGGCGTCTAATTGCTGAATCATCGAGGCGGGATGGCATGGGGTAAAAACAAAAGCGATGCCAAGCTCTCGAACTTAAATCACCAGACTCAAAAACTCTCTGCGAATAACTGCCATTCAAACGTTACTTCCTCCATTTCCCCGTGTCCCAACAAACAAGCAAATCCTTCGACACATATGGTGTCGTGGAAATTGTGGACGACTATAGGTAACAGGGGGCATCACAGCTTATCAGAAAGGCGATTTTCACATTTTTTATGAATAAGCCTCGCGGCCGCGTTTCGTGTGCGTAATTTCCTTCCCAGAGTGTACCAACGTGCACTCGAATCCAGAATTGGCCAATTACATGTGAGACATTAACTCCTTGTGAGAGTGTAGGAGATAGACAGGCAACAGAGCCACCAAGACAAACAGACATTGCGACAGAAGGAAAACACTTCAGAAAAATAAGCAAGCGCAGTTTGTGTGTGCGCTCGAACTGATTTAATTACAATAAGAAATCAGCCCAAGATATCAAAACTAGCACATGATAACAATGTAAAGGAAAAGAAGTCGGGCTCGGCAGTTCTCCAACGACTACATGTCAAACACAATGAAAGAACAGATGACTGACGCAAAACACACACACACACACGCGCGCGCACACACACACAGACACACACACACAAACGCACACGCACGCAAACGCACGCGCACAAGCACACGCAGACGCACACACGTGCATGCTGGAAGTCAACAGCTCGGTACGGTGGTGGTAATTGCTTACTACGATAGCGTGGTGCTTTTCCGAGCTACGAGAGCTCATCCCACCTAGCAAATGCTAATAAAAACTAATATAAGTGCCTCGGCAAACAACGAGGCACTTTTTTATTTGTCCCACGTGATTTTCCTCCTCGAGACCCTCAATTTGATACCCCACATTTTTTAGCGCCATACAGCTCTGAATTTTAACCCAATCTGAGACTATCCATGACTCCCGTGTTACACGGTTCGCCGTTTTCGATATTTTTTCTTATTTTTTTCTTTTTTTTTAGTTTTTTAGCATTTAGTTTGATCATTTCTCTACATTTACGCTTTATAATGATTACAGGTTGGACTCCCGTGATATCGGCATTTTTGTGTAAATGCAGGACGTTAGAAAATCCTGGCGGGGGGAGAGGCAGGGGGGTACTCGGCAAAGAATGCTACGCATTAAAAAAGCAAAGGCATATCCATGAACGACTCGCGCTAAAGAGATTCGCGGGGACAGCTCGCTTTGACACAAGGCGTTTTTTCAAGATGCAGAGCAAGAAAGCACGGAACCGCAACCCTAAACAGCTTCGACGTAAATGAACGGAGCAGTGAGCGCACGTCCCCTCGCCCAATCTTGCTTGTTTCGACCCAGGGAACCAGCACACCCTCGAGTCTGCAGCGCCTCTGTCATGAACACAAACACGGAGCCTACATAAATAGTTTGGTATCCAATATATATGTACAACTGCTTGCAACCAGGGCTAGTCATCATGGGCAGCAGGTATAGCTGTATTAAATCTGCAACAAAAATTGTTTCCCACCTCACAGGAGCTACGGTGTCATGTCGTGCCCAATGCAAGAGTTTGAGCTCACGAATTGGCACCCATAATATTTTTACCACGCGTGAATTTTAAAACACTGAATGCTAATGAAATCAGAGTCCATCTCAGCCCGAGTAAGTTCCTAGCACTAGAGTTGTGAGGCCATTTGAGTTCTGAATTCATTTTGAGTTCTCGGCCCATTTTAAGTTCTGAGTTCGTTTTGAGTTCTGAGTTCGTTTTGAGTTCTGAGTTCGTTTTGAGTTCTGAGTTCGTTTTGAGTTCTGAGTTCGTTTTGAGTTTTGAGTTCGTTTTGAGTTTTGAGTTCGTTTTGAGTTTTGAGTACGTTTTGAGTTTTGAGTACGTTTTGAGTTTTGAGTACATTTTGAGTTTTGAGTTCACTTTGAGTTTTGAGTTCACTTTGAGTTTGAGCCCATTTTGAGTTTGAGTACATTTTGAGTTTGAGTACATTTTGAGTTTTGAGTACATTTTGAGTTTTGAGTCCGAGTGAGTTCTGAGTTTTGCGCTCAATGTGAGTTTGAGTTTGAGTGAGCGCACATGTGCTGCTCAGCATTGAGTCTGAGTTTGAGTGAGTGGTGATTCGAAAAAAAAAATTGTGAGTGAGTTTGAGTGAGCCGCGCCAACTTTGCCGAGGTATGGTTAATGGTAAACAAGTCTCCGGTTCACATCAAGTAGCTTGAAGCCCCGTTCTTATGCGTCATTCCATACGTCGTTAAAAAACACGATTTGGCGGGCGAATAAAAATGTTAACTTAAATTGATTAATTTCGCTGTGAAAAAAGCATCCTTTTCTTCCAGACAAGCGCTAGGGGCACTATAAAACTCGAAATCTTTCGAATAAAACAAACTTGTATTTTGTCTGCATGGCTCCGTTAAGTACTCTCTACGAACGGATACTAAGTGAGGAGTAATGTGTCTGTATGAAAATTGCGAACGCACTTATGTGGGTGTGCTCGGGAATTTTGCTTTGTAACACCACATCATATCCATTAAAACGTTTATCCACCCTATAAAATATTCCACGAATAATTTTCGCGTGCTTCAATTCAAGACGGTAGGCCCGATTTATTCATCTGGTGTCTAGTGCAACGCTCTCTTCGTACCAACACTACACCAAAGGCTTGCGCTTCCACATCCTCACATCTGTTTGCTGTGCACAAACTTTCCGGTCCAATAGAAACAATTGTCTCGTTGGCTTAGCAGTCTTGGTTCCTTAATAAGCATAAGTGGTGACCGGTGCTTGTCTGGTGGTTCCTATCCCGTCTTCCGGGACAAACTGGTGTTAGGGCCCCTTCCCTCCTCCACGCTGAGCCCATACCACGTAGAGGAGGAACCTTTCGGCTTCGCCTCAATGGTGGACAGATTGTATTCCGATGCGGTGTTGTCGGGGCTTTTACCAAGATAGGGTAATGTGAACCGCTGGGGCATAGATAGCCTCCCTGGTTCACTTGTAATGGAGGCGAGAGCAGCCACGCTGCTGGTAACCACCCTACGCTGTTTCTCGGCAGTTAATTTTGCAGCCTCGGGGGCATTCCCGGGGATAGTATATTTGGTCGTGAATTTGTAGATGCTGGGAATGGAAACTCCTGAAAAGGCGTCGCTGCTGTTGTTTTTGCCGGCGCCCACGTCGCCCTCCATGTGCAGTTCGACAGCTGCGCTTCCGTCCTGTTGACTGCGCCCCTCTGCCTCGCGGAGGAAGCAGACGGAGGCGATGGATGCCGTCATCGCCAGCGTCACCAAGATGGCGGACACCTGAACGATCCACACGGTAGGCCTGTAGAGCGGCAGAAAAGCTGGGTTACAACGTTTTCATCGATGTACTCTGTGCAAGTGCTCTAGATGCCACACCTGGTAAAATCCCGTCTGTCGCTGTGTAGGTATGCGGACTACGTGTCCCAAATAACACGTACAAATAATTCGCGCGGGGAAAACGCAGCATGTTACGCAGAATACCGTCGCTGGGTAGGCTAGTAACCTTGGCTCTTTTATCAAGGTTACCGAGTAAGATGCTACCGCCCGACTAACGAAGACGTTTATGCTTTCTAAATTACCCTGGAGGCTTCGCACAACACGGTGAGACACAATACGTTCTGGCCCCGGTTCCTTCCACGAGCATGTGCTTCCTTTTCAATGCTGAGAGTATGCTACTACGAGGGAACTGGAAGGGACGATTGTGTTTTACGAACAGCTTACTCCACTCCCAAGACCATGCAGCGCCGATTGTGAGCGTCCTTTGAACACCAAGGTACGTGAAATACAGATTGACCACCGTCGCAAGGGAGAGCTTCAACGAGGCCGTGCTTCCTATCCCTAGCGCCTAAACTTCGCGTTACATAAAACCGCCACCTGAAAGGCTACATTCGCCAGGCTGCACATGTCGAACATAGCAGCCCCTAAAAGCGTTGTAATAAACAATATACCGTACACGTACCTTAAAAAAACTGAACGAGGAAATTACTAAAATAGATGCAGTCATGTACTGTGAAGAGTTAACTTTTCCGGGTGTATTTAAATTACTAATACTATAGTGATAGTCTGTCTCACTATATTGTCTATCACTATAGTGATAGACAGTTGTGAAATCAACTAGTGCAAAATGACTAAATTAACCTTATTGTAAAATAGTTCTTCCAAAACCACTCAATGGTTGTGCCCGCCAACACGATGAAACGTTGCAGCTCTTCTCTCTCAGCAAGACCCCGTCCTCCTCAAATAGCTACAGAAAAGCCAAAAACTAACTTAAGTGCAAAACCCCAGCGACGAAGTTCTCATCTGCAGGCATTAGGAAACTTCTTTGAACAATATTTAGGGCTGGCAACAACAAGCAGATTTACTGTTACTGCAACATGTATGCACAGGAACGGGATCACCCAGAGCGTAAGTTCCCGAGCATAGCGAGTTCCCGAATAACGAAGATCACAGAGTACGATGTGCGTGCAATCCATTGCCTCCGGAGTGTTGCGAGCAAAGCAGAAATGCAGGCTGTCAGAAGTGTTTCGTGGCAGCAGGATGCAACTGCGCAGCAGTTTTAGGCGTCGGACTGGCGGATACGGGTGATATTACAGGCTCGCGTGGGCCCTTACGTCGCCCCGTACTTTTATGAACCTCAACTACTTCAAGCGGAAGTGAATCCCGGGGAGTAGGTTCTTCGACTAACGCTGTTTGGGTAGCCACCTGGCTCCCAAAACCAGATCAGAGTGAGCACCGAGAAATAAAAGGCTGCCACCGCTTCGTGTGCCTCATGGTTCTGGCATTCCGCCGAAAGCCAGAACTTAGAAGTGCAAAACCTAAGAGGACCATGTTCTGTAGCCAATAGCTCTTGCTACCTCGCTGCTGCGTTTCTAAACGCTAAATATCTTCAACGTATGCACACTCAGAACGTCAAAATAGTGGTGTCAATCACGCACACAGTTTAAGGCGCACAATTGCGTGAAGTTTTTGCAAATGCCTCGATAAAAACATTTTGTTCGGGTTCCTGAATACCCTATGCAATGAGATGCAATGAGAGTATGAGATGGTAAAATAATTTGGATGGCTGAAACCTGACCACCTAACTTTTGTTTCCAAGTTCGGATTGCGTGTCTCCTTTTTTTCGTCCCTGCAGCGTCATTTTCCACGGCGAGACAAAACGTGTTGTTGACGGGTCTTCATTTTGGAGGGGGAGCAACATGTTCACATCCAGGGGGAGCAGACTCCGCCTTACCTAGTGGCCGTGGGAAGAGAAGGCCTGCGCCGAGGAAGCTTGACGCGTCTATTGGGCCGGTAAGCGTGCAGTCTCTCTCCGGGAATTACGACCACATGGGAGGGCGATGGCGCAACACAATCCGAGCCCAGAGTGTTCAGGAGCAATCCGGCTTGCTCTGTCGCGCCGTCCTCGTCCTTGGTTTCCTGGATCAGCTTGGCACCCGAGGACATGCACCACTCGTCCTGCTCCTCGCTTTTCTGCAACATGATCAGCGATCCGGCGACTGAGTTTTCTGCTTCTCCCTTTCAGGTCACCTCCAGATACAAATTCGGCCTTTGGGTGAAAATTGAGTGTTACGTACAACACAGCTTTCCTGGCAGGACTCAATTTTTTGCGAATCACCGTGAAGGTGTCTACGCTTGCCAACGTATAAGCCTTGCTGTGCAGACGATACGCATGTTATGGGTTTGCGCTAGGCACCGTTGCAGACAGCTGTGTCTGGAACTCCAACACCCAGCAGTTAAGAGCTCCAAAAAAATGTGGGCTAAAAGAAAATCACTAGAACAACAATAAAAGAATAGGAAAACGGAGAAAGTGAAGGCTGAAACAAAAACGCACAAGGGAAAAGTGAGGGTAAAGGGGGAGATCACGCCACCATAGAGCTCGTAAATTGTATTTTTTTTTCTGAAGCTTCTTTCCATGTGCATATTTCCGTGATTGAAAATTTGATTCCCGATCCTTGAACGAACAGTGCTCGGCGCAAAGTAATCGCCGAAATAGTTTCATAGCCTTCCTCGTCTGTAGGGCGCACCTCACAAGCTCTACTTCCCATTCGGGAAGTGAAGCCCTCAATACAACGCATTATTTATTCAGTGTCCCTGTGTGCTCTTACTGAGCTGTGGCTTGCTCTGTGCCACTGGAAGGGCATTTACTGGGCAATCTCTTTCCAGGACAGGCTGGATATCCGGCTTCCCGATTACGCCAGGGTGATTATATGCCCTCAGGAGTGTCCCCCCGCTACAAAGGGGCAGCCAACAAGCCATCATCATCAACAACACTGTCCAACAAACGTCCGTGCAAGATAATTTTGAAAGAATTGTCTGTATCTCTCATTTTCGTGTTGACTTCCGCACATGGACAATCGCGCAAAGGAACCTGAGCGATTCCCTCTAATCAGTTCCTCCACCCTGCAAATAAAAATTTTCCCTTATTGTTTGCGACGACGATTTGTTTACGTTTACTCTGAGGTTTATATCTTACTATGAAGAAGGGAGTTTCAAAATAGCCTAATTACTTGCGTCGAAGGAATTCATGTTCCGAAATTCTAGTGTACGGTGCGCTTTTGTTCAACAGTAGCAAGCTAGCACGAGCTAAAGGGTACACCCCGACAAAAGTCCACGTCGCCTGCACAGAAGCACGGTTAACTGCACAACGAGATTCAAAACATTCTCTCAACGCAATACGCAGATACCACGCTAAAAAAATTAAGTATCCGTAGCATTAAAAACAAAAAAGGGCAGTGGCCATCTCCCCCAGCTGAAGCGCATCATTTAAATACATTTTCGAACAACACGTTATGGCAAGCATGGCGCGGACCCATATTCTTTTTTTTTTTTTTGCCGGAAATATCGGAAGGAATCAATATTTGGACGGCAAAACACGTGATCCCAGCACCTTTTTACGCTCGCGACTTATTAGCCAACCTATCTATTTGTTAAGCCCACTTGCACCGGCTCCATCCCGACGGCGGCGGCGGCCATTTTATGATGGAGACGAAGTGAAAATTCGCGAATGTCGAGGTTTTCCGCGCGCTTTACAGATACCGAGGTGCGGGAAATATATAATCAGCCCTCCACGAAGGCGCCCCTCGTAGCCCACGGGCATCTTCGGAGTAAAAAAACCACGGGAGTAGACTTTTGTTACGGCAGTGTCTAGAATGCCATCCGCCGGTACAACAGTCAAACCCGTTTATAGCGAACTGCAATATGCACTTCGATTAGTTCGATATATCCAATAGTTCGATATAGCCGAACCCGCCTATAACGAGCTGATTGTTACGTTGTTACGAGTTCGCAATCCGCGGGAGCCCTCCCCGCTCCCCGACTCCACCATACCCGCATGCAGAAACGAACACAGTAAAGTACCCATTACCACACCCAAAGTAATCCACCCGAAGTAATCTATTGCAAGTAATAAAGCTACTTTCTGCCCCAATTTCCTACTTTGTAAAAAAAAGCGGTGATTTTTGTTTTCACTCTTTCATTTTGGCGGCTTCAACTAGCATAGCATTCTTTACACGAAACATTGTTTGCACCAGTTCGAGTCTGCGTCCTCCAAAATCGAAGAAGCATTGGCGGAGCACATCGACTGCCGAAAGCGATTGATTAGTATGTGTCGGACGGCTCTCACTCGCGACATCATCGGGAACATTGGCGAGCTCTTCCCACAGTTCACCAATGCTGCTGTCTTGACCCCGACTCACTGACTGGGCGGGTTCCGTCGTGAGTCCCGCGCGTCGGAAACAGTTACGGAAAGTGTCGGGCGTCACGTCGCTCCGTGCGACGCGCAATGTCTCAGTCGCGGCTCTTGCTCCGTGTTCGCGGCCAATCCACATCTCAATCGCCGCTTCGAGACCATGCATTTCGGCGGCCATTCTAGGCGCACAGAGTTCGATATATCCGATGTGAACTTCGTTATAAGGAATATGTTTCCCATGTATTTCCGTAACTGAAATATTTTTGTTCGATATATAGCATAATTCGCTCTATCCGGGTTCGTTATAGCCGGGTTTGACTGTATAAGCACTCCACTAAAGCGACATCCACCGGTGTTTCGATGAATAAATGCCTGGCCTGTGATCTACTTCACCCTTAATGTAACGTAACGTAAACACAAATGAACATAACCTTGAAAACAAAAAAAGAAACATTTAAACACCGAAAAGTATCCTTAACCACGAAAATTATACTAAATTTTGAGATAAAAAAAAATAAACGAGGAAGGAGCAGGACTATAGGCACCGCCCTTACTACCACGAATATAAGATTGAACCTCCACGCCACAATTGCAGACGCGATGGCGTGTGGCAGTTTACTCTAAAAAAATCGAATTTTGTCGGACAACGCCCTAGAAGTAGCCGTAGTACTGAGCTGAAATGCCGTCGGATGGAACTCCAGACACTAGATTTTTTTCCCTGCCCAACTACCCTTTTTCGGGTACACGCTTGTATAGCCCCTGGGCGACTAGGCAGACGTCTTACCATTGTGGGAAGTTCCTTTGCTAGCGGTTGTCGGAGCTGGAACAGGGGGCGACCATGCGGATGCACACTCCACAGCCTCTTTCTCTTCCGCCTCTAACGGCTGACCGGTTTGTCTGCAGGCTCTAATCGGAAATTCGGTGTTCTCCAACTCCAGTGGTTGATATTACTGTTGAATGAGTAATAACATTTGGGCGATTCCCTGGAACTAGGTCTTGCGGATCCACCGCTGTATCAAGCATTGGTAGATTCCGAAGATGTGGTGACCACTAACGCGTATGAGGGTACATGGCCATCTCATCGAAGGCCACATCATCGTCATCGCTGCCACGACCACCCCGTCAGGTAATAACCTTGAGAGAGTGGATGTGGAACGAGTGCCACGGAGAACTCAAGTTCAGTGCAAACATGGGCAGTAGTCACCGCAATACACAAGTCGTCAACTGGAGAGACGGCAGCTGGTCTTAAGAGAAGTCAGGCCGACTTCCCTATACGTACGTGTGGGACCTCCAAATGCCTGCCTCAGCACACCGCACTAGGAGTGAACACTTCACAGGAAGTGCGTGATGTTGAACTTTTGCACGAAACTGAACAAATCTTTCTAGAAGGACTGCACCATCAGGTTGTGGTTTCAGTCAAACTATGTACAATTCAGATTTAGTGAGAGAAACAATTACATGAAGCACTACCAACTTTTCTCAGAAGTACCCTGCCTCGATCTATCAAGAACTCTATTACACGCTTTAGTCTCCTTGCGGAAAAACCACGAAACTCGTATATTAACAGTGAATCTGTTTAGAAAATTGTAATTTTTCGTGTCTGCACTTAAAAATACATAACAATTGCCGAGCGCACGCACGTGAGCGCGGTAGTAGCAGGGACCTCTCGACAGTTAAAAAAACAAGAAAATGCCTAGCGCTCGTGTGTGAGCACCTTGGGACGGCCGTCCAGCGTCCCCTGCGCATGTTTGGCATGCCAAGCATGCCCACTTAGGGAGTTTCGCCAACATTGCGGCGACCACCCGGCAGCTAAAAAACGAGAAAATGCCGGTGTGCTCGTGTGTTTGTGTCTTGCAGCGACCGCCCGGCGTCCCCGGGCACGTTTGTCAAGCCAATTATTCCGGATTAAAGAGACTGAGCAAGATTGAAAAAAAAAAAAACTCCAGCATTCGTGGTAATCGTGGCAACACTCGCTGTGAATGACAGAGACATCATGGCATGCGTCCCTCCAAGGGGATGTCCAATGATTATCACTTCCAAAAAATGAAAGAAGCTGAGACTTCTAGCGCCAATGATGGAGTAGAGGTCGTCGCGCAGCAAAGCAGCAAATCGGCTGCAATCGGGAACTTAAACCATCGTCATGGCCGTGAAGGTTGCATACAGTTTTGCTACCTTCAAGCCTTACGCGTTAGTCTGAGCTTTCTACATATTTTTATTTGGCGACCGCAAAGTTATCTAAGGAACCCTTACAAAAGCCATTCAACCTGAAAACTGACGTAAAGGTTCCTTCGAGGTCCCACGCAGAAATTCACGAGGTGTTCCCCAGATTTTACTGAGTGAGGTGGTATTTATCCGATGCAGCACAACTGGTTTATCCTAGTCTGAGTTAATTTATAGCCTTAACAGTTTTCTACGTCTGCATGTGTAAAGGTTATAAATAAAGCTTCATAGCTGCGTCAAGCTTTGTACTGATTCTTGTAACTACCAGCGTAAAATGCAAGCGGTGCTGCCCCCGTATCTTTATCACAAAAGAAATCTGAAAACAGATCTCTCCCCTGAGAGTCATAAATGCGAAGGAATTAACGTCGAATTGATGCCACTAACTGTCTAATTTAGCGCTGCCGGGCACGCTGCGCCGTGCAGAGCTCCCTCACGTTTCCTCCCTCCCAGAGCTCCCTCACACTAAAAACCTTGCTGTTATTGTGCGTACGTCTGTGCATCCCGATACGTTCCTTTTATTTAGTTACGAAGCATGCGCCATGGGGCAGTTCACAGCTAAGTTCAATTTAGGTTCCTGCTGCAGACACCTACGTCGGTCTCTTTGAGCCATCAGTGATTCCGCATTAAACCATTACACTTCCGAGGTTCATGCAAACGAAGCATATCGGACACAAAAGCTTTAAATTACCTTAATATAATATCAGGTGCCCAGTTTTCAAAGAGACAATAGGCAGCTGATAATAGGCAGTTTAAAACAAAGGTTTTGAGAATAAAAAAATTCCGCTGCCAAGCTGGTTGACCTTTTTGCGGTGGTGTTTCCAATTATATTTTTCTTGGCATACCTCGCTGCAATTGCCGCGGTGTGAAGGTTCAAAAGAAAGTGAAAAGGACGAACGCATTGTCTTTTCCTAAAGCCTGGAGTTGTAATTATTAAACATAACGCAGTACGTTGTAAAGTTTCAAACTGGTCATATCCGAAATGTCAACAGAGAGGGACGCCACCAGTCGATTAGGGCTACCGCCCTGCCTACCTCCCTGCCCGCCATCTTCACAGCAAGGCCTTGAAGTGTTCTCGATGTCTTCTCTTTCTGGCTTCTACGCTTCGTGAAAGTAAAAATTATGGTTTCCTTGAAGACTCGCTTATCGCAAGAGAAGGCAGGCCTGCTTTTGTGCCACAAAGGCTCTTTCATATTTTCGGAAAATAGTGGGGAGCCCCAAAACCATGAATACTTTTTCAAACCCGGCTATAACGAACCCGGGTAGAGCGAATTATGCTATGTATCGAACAAAAATAATTCAGTTACGGAAATACATGGGAAACATATTCATTATAACGAAGTTCCCGTCCGATTAATCGCGCCTAGAATGGCCACCGAAATGCATGGTCTCGGGGCGGCGATTGAGATGTGGACCACGGAGCAAGAGCCGCGACTGAGCCATTGCACCTTGCACGGAGCGACGTGACGCCCGACACTTCCCGTAACTGTTTCCGACGCGCGGGACTCACGACGGAACCCGCCCACTCAACGAGTCCGGACCAAAACACTACCATCGGTGAACTGTGGGGAAAAAAAGGGAAAAAATTAATGTTCTGGGAAGAGCTCACCAACGTTCCCGATGATGTCGCGAGTGAAAGCCGTCCGACGCTTATAATGAAGCGCTTTCGGCAGTCGATGTGCTCCGCCAATGCTTCTTGGACTTTGGAGGACGCGGACTCGAACTGGTGCAAACAATGTTTCGTGTAGAGAATGTTATGCTAGTTGAAGCCACCAAAAAGAAAGTGATAACAAAAATCACCGCTTTTTTTGCAAAGTAGTCAGTTAAGGCGGAAAGTAGCTTTATTACATGCAACAAATGGATGATGTTGGGTATGGTAATGGCTACTAAATTTACCGTGTTCGTTTCTGCAGGCGGAGATGGCGGAGTTGAGGTGGGGGGAGTGGGGGGGCTCCCGCGGATCGCGAACTCGTAACAATAAGCTCGTTATAGGCGGGTTCGCACTATTGGATATATCGAACTAATCGCGGTGCATATTGCAATTCGCTATAAACGGGTTTGACTGTATGTTACATCCTGCACATGAGAAGGTTTTCGTCTCGAAAACGCTTGCAGTACTCAAGGCACTACTCCCCTTGTGGCTGTTGGTAGTTCAAAACAAAACGACGCGCTCCGCGCCGTGATCTCCTGAAACCCGTTCACCAAGATAAACAAGCACTATAAATTATTATTGTCAGTTTTCGCAGCATGTTGCAGAAACCAGTTGAGTTCAGTAAACTGGCATAACCCTGTTTCCGCTGTTACTGTAGTGCTTCAAGACGCGGCGCCGATTTTGATATAGATACCCTGGCGTGGTGGCTCAGTCGACATGGCGTTGTGCTGCTGAGCCCAAGGACGCAGATTCGATCCCGGCCGCGGCGTCCGCTTGTCAGATGGAGACGAAAAGCGAACACGCCCTCGCGTCGAGATTTGGCGCTCATTAATGAAACCCCAGGCTGACAAAATTAATCGCGAGCCATCCACTACGTCGCACCTCATAGCCCAGGTGTAGTTTCGGCGCATTAAATCCCCGTAACTTGATTCTGATATGGACAAAAACAAATCGGTCCTCTCGAAGCCTACAATTTAGAAACTGCATGTCGGTCGCACTAGGTGGCGGAGTTGTAGTGGCATGAAAAATTTACTTCGGTGCTCGTGTTGCTATCCTAGAATTAAACACGGTAATTTTGCCAAAATCGCTTCCATTCTGCCCCTGTGTAACTCCTGCCCCGGAAGTTGCGCGCACACAACCTTTTCCGTATTAAAATGTTCTGCATTTTTAATCGTCCTGTGCTGATAATAGAACAGCAGCAACATCTCCAATGGAGTATTCTGTCTCTGTCAATTACGAGGGAGGCATGTACAGGTGCCGGCAAAGGCAGTTATAAGTATTCGGGAATTTCATGAAATTTTGCCATAAGTGGCTTTATGGCAGTCCTTCCCGGTTTAAAGGAAGTTCCATCTATGTGGGAGGACTCCCTTAACCGCACACGAATGAAGCCAGACGAAATCCGATAGAAGTGATTCGTGTAAATTCATAAGACCATTTTCCAATTCATTTGGCAGCACCTGCGAAGCTGAGCTTCGCACGAATGAAGGAATAAGTATATTTCACAGGGGTGGTGCGCAGATTCACAGTCTTCCAATTGTTTTTTTTTTTTTGTAGAACCATTTCTTGAGGCTTCGTACTCGCGAAGGCTTGTGCTTCTCTAGGAAGTATGCCAGTTTCAGGCAAGACCAGCGGAGATGGGTAATGTTCGGCGGTTCTCTGTGACACTGGAGGAAAAGGAGCATGTCAGGAGGAATTTGCACGCTTTTGTGTTGCCTGTAGTGCATCCAACGTGCCAATATATCGTGAGTGATGACGTAGCCAATCCATGGTTTGGTAAGGAGCACTTCGGCCACCCTCGGAATGCTGCGCGATACGGGATGCTGCAATTTGGGAATGGTAGTTTTGAGCTCCTCATTGCCGATTGGCTTCAGTGTCACTCGTTTTTATTCCGCCTGCGGCTGGTATTGAACGCAAGAAACCGCTGACCCCGAAAGTTGACAGAGAAGGGCATCCCCCGAGACTCTGTGCGATTCCTTATTGCCCGTGTTTCCACTGTGGAGGGAATCCACCTGATCTGATCTTCAACATTGAGGTTATGGCGACTTTTTGTTCCACTCTTTTATATTATGAGGTGTTGAGTTTCGTTTAGGTGTATTGAGGAGTCTCTCGTTAAGGAGGAGCAGGAGGAGTACAATTTTTATTGTTCCGAAGAGTCTTGTGGGCAGAGCCCTCAGTCCAGGGCGCCATTGGGGCAACCCGCCGTCGTCGCCCATTCGATCAGCTGCAGCTGTATGCTGGGCAAGAGCTAGCGAGTTCTCTCTCCCACTGCTCTCGGGAGGGGTTTGGGATGGAATCATTGGGGGGGGTTAACTTGGCATTTTCATACCATGTGATAAAGCGTGGGAGGGACGCCGCAGTGTCTGCACAGGGGATCATAGAGGCTGGGGTGTATAGCGTGCAGCCTCGTAGGGTGTGGATACGTGTTCGTCTGGAGTTGACGAAGAGCAGCCTGTTGGGACCTGGTTAGTTGCTCAGAAACTGGAGGGTATCGCATTCGGCGAAGCCAGTAATGCTGTGTGATGTCCTTGTACGTGAGAAGAGGGTATACTGTCCTTTCCTATTCTTCTAATGGTGCTCGGCTGACGAAATCTGGGCGAAGGCATGCGCCGCCTGGTTTCCGCAGAGAGAAGAGTGGGCTGGGGTTCAGATTATTCTTATGTTTCTCCGAGGTGGGTGTTGAAGGATGATGCCGAGAGCGATCGTGGAAATTCTTCCTGCCGCATAATTTCTGTATGCCGCTTGGCAGTCCGTGGTGATGGTGGATTCTCGGGTTTGGGCGATCGCGGTGGCGATTGCCGAATCTTCGGCTTGCAGCGTTGTTGCCTTCCGTAATGTTAAGCTATTTAGGAGGGAGTGGGGTGTGGCGGTTACTGCACCTTTTACTTTATACCGGGCATAGTCCGCGGCGTCAGTGTATACCACCTCCTCGGATTTTACGTATTGACGTTGAAGAGCTTCTGCCCTGGCCGCTCTTCGTGCTTGAGGGTGTTTGGGATGCATGTTCCTCAGCAAGGGGTGAAGTTTCAGTCTTGTCCTGATTTCTAGAGGGACTAAGGCCGCGTCTTCCGCCTCCGTGAGAGCGTTAGGCTTTAAAGAGGTCAGAACTGATCGACCGGTGCTTGTGAGGCCGAGGCGGACTTGCTGCGCCGTGAGATGGGCTTCTACGATTTCTTCTATGGTGTTGCGTATCCCTAGTGCTGCAAGACGTTCGGTGGACGTTGTCGGTGGGAGGGCCAAGGTTTGTTTGTAAGCTTTTTTAATAAGGGCTTTGAGGTTTTGTTTGTCTGCTGCTTGGAGGATCGTGTAGGGGGTGACGTATGCGAGGTGTAAAATTATAAATGCTTGAACGAGCTTTATCGTATCTTGTTCTTTCATGTCATACTTTTGAGTGAATACTCTGCGGATCATTCTCGTTATCTGAGCAGTGGATGAGTCCTGTTTTTGAAGTAGGCGGGTGTTCTTACAGTCTTCTTGATAAGTCATGCCGAGAATTTTGATGTGATAGGTGGGTTCTATGCGTATACCGTCCATCATTATGTAGAACGAGGTAGCTGGGTCATGACGACGTTTTTGCACCAGCAGGAGTTCAGATTTTTGGGGAGCTTAGGCGAGTCCGCATTCTTTCGTGTTCGTGTGTACAGTACATGCAGCCTGTTGCAATCTCTCCTGCATTTCCTCTTCCGACCCTTTGGCTATCCATATTGTGATGTCGTTTGCATAAAGACCACGTTTTCTGTCTGGAATGCTTTCAAGTTTTTGGGGCAGGTTTATCATTGCGATGTTGAACAGCATCGGAGATAATACAGCGCCTTTCGGCGTGCCTCTGCTTCCATATTTGTGTGGGTCAGACTGCAGGTCGCCTACTTTCACGATCGCCTCCCTGACTTATAAAATCTCTAACGTAGCCGTATGTACGTTCTCCGCAGTCTAAGGAGGCGAGATTTCCGAGTATGGCTGTGTGGACTACATTATCAAATGCTGCCTTTAGATCAAGTGCGAGAATTGCCTTGGGTGCATTTTTGCTTGCGGTCTCAAATATTTCTTTTTTAATTGTAGTAGTATGTCCTGCGTCGATAGCTTTGGCCGGAATCCAAACATTGTGTGCGGTATGCGATCGGTGTCCTCGAGGTAGTTCTGAAGTCTCTGTAAAACGACGTTCTCCATGAGTTTCCCCGCGCAAGATGTTAAAGAAATCGGGCGTAGGTTCTCTATACATGGTGTTTTCCCCGGTTTTGGCAAGAGCCTCACTTCTGCCTCTTTCCATTCTTTGGGAAGTTTGCTGCCGGTCCAACACTCGTTCATATAGTTAGTGAGGAGCTCTATAAAGTGTTGTCGAGGTTGATCAGTGATCTTGTCTTTGCCGGGAGTGGTGTTTCTGCGGTGTTTGAGAAGTGCTGCGCATACCTCTGTCGTGGTGATGGGCTTGTCTAGATCCAAGTTCGGGGATCCTGTGTAATCTGGGAGCTGATCGTGTTGTACACACTAAACTTTTTTACACCCTTTTAGCCAAAAAGGGTGTAGAATAAGTGGAAAAAAGGTGTTGGGAGGCCTTTACACCCTTTTTCTTGAGTCCCAACACCCTTTTCCGAGCTGTACGCCCTTTTTGTTTGAAAAAAAGGGTGTTGATCAACTTCAACACCCTTGGTTTTTCTTAGGGTGTTGAAAGGGTGGGGAAAAGGTGTTCAGCTGTTCATTGAATAAGGCCATGTTCGGATGCATAATAGCACTGTAAAGAAGAAGACATCCCCTCATATACTCCTCTACTCCGGGGGTGAGTGTGTTTTCGATTGACCTGAAGGACATGTACTACTCGTTGCCACATGCATCTATTTGTAAGGCTGTTGAGGAGGCAATTGAAACTGCAGGAACTGTTCGGTTCCAGAATGCATGCGGCATTACTGTGGGCAGGTTCCTTGAGCTGATGTCTTACTATTTGCAGTCTACATTCGTGGAATATGAAGGCAGCCTATATGTACAGCAAAAAGGTGTGTGCATTGGCTCGTGCTTAGCGCCCATCCTCAGCGACCTTGTTCTCGCCCGCTGCGATAGGCTTTTACAAGCCGCTTTACAGGGGTCGCCGGTCGTAAAAGTGTTTCGCTTTGTAGATGATTTCTTGATTGTCATCAAAGCTGCGGGTGATGACACTTGCGAGCTTGTACACGATGTGCTGGGAACCTTCTCTACCCATTTGATGGGGTTTGAGCTGACGAATGAAACGCCAAAGAATCAGGAGCTCCAATTCCTGGACATGAGGCTGCATATAGAGGAGGCACACTTATGCTGGAGCTACGCACCAAGATCAAAGAAGGCATTGCTGCCTTTCACGTCGGCTCACTAAAAGTTAGTGAAACGCAGTGTCGCCACGGCAGCTTTGAAAAATGCCTTGCACCGGTCGTGCCACCATCGCATTAGTGACAGCTTTCAGGCGCAGGTAAACCGGTTGCACTCAGCTGGGTTCCCTGATTCCGTCCTCCAGAGCGTGGGCAACAGGATTTGGCGGGAACTGCGCAGTCCTTCGTGTATACAGGAACTTGCAAGGGACAGTGACAAGACTGCTGTGATGCCTTACATTCATGGTGTTAGCCACAGGCTGAAGAAGGGTGTGGGAAGAGCAGGTGTGCGCCTGGTTTTCTCGGCCCCCAACAAACTCAGCAAGATGTGTGCGCGAGTTAATGATGGTTCGCCTTCCCGTAGAGATTGTGACATAAATCACGTGCGACACTTCACCAAGTGCAGGGCCGGCGTGGTTTATCCCCTTCCTCTGGACTGTGACCGCCAGTATGTAGGCCAAACTGGGCGGTGCCTGAACGTACGGCTTATGGAGCACGCGTCCAATGTCAAAGCCAAATCCGGTGGCTGGCTCCACTCGCACGTGTCGTCCTGCAAGTGCACTCCTAAATTTGATCACTGTAAAGTGATTAAGCACTACAGAAATCAGCGCACGCGTGAGCTGCTGGAAGCATACACGATTTATAAGGGAGGCGATGATTGCGTAATCACCCCTTCTGTTGCTTTGTCTGCAAAAGAGATAGCGTTTATTGAAGACGAAGCGAAATGACCGAACTAGTGATATGACTGCGCAAAGATGCTCTTTCTTGTCTATACTTTTAAAGTTTTATGTAATCTTTCTTGTTTCTGGATTCTTTCCGCACTTATAAACGAAAAGGTTACAGCAAGATATTGCTGAGCGGTAAATAAACACTTTGTTGGTAGTCAGCACTGTGTGTGTAGCCTCCTTCCTTCTGTCCCGTCTTGAGCGCTGTTTTTTGTGTGAAGTATGAACCAACAGGCCCAAACACTTCTAGTCCGGGACCTGGACCTTGAGCGGCTCTTTCCACCTCGGGTCGATGATTCCGAACGGCTGCTGCCTTGGGGTCTCCTGGTCGTACTCCTAGATCTTCGGGTGGTGTCGAGTTATTTCCGTTCTCGACGCCTTTGACGTGCAAGATACGGCTCTTTAAACCTCGAACGACAGCCCTTGGTAGCCGGGAAATGATCTCCTTGACAAAGCTCACACTTGGGGTTGCACAAATGATTCGGTTGCGGGTCCCGCATTCCACACTTTTCCCACGCTTTTACGTTCGGTGTGGGGCAAACGTCTGAGCGATGTCCGTGTTGGTATCACTTGTAACAGTAAGGTGTTATCTTCTTATATAGGTAGCATCAAGCTCCGTAGTCGTCACTATCCTCGGCCCAAAGGTCCAGAGGCGCAGAGACACGGCACGCTGCGATTTCGTAGCCTGACATCCGAAGGTAGTACAAAATTTCTCCTGAAGTGTGGTGGCTTGGGATGCCGTGAATGACTCCCTTACTTGAGTCGTGTGGGAAGAGGCCGCAATGATCGACGTAGCTTCAACTGCCCTGTAGCTTCAACTTTTCTATGCCGTCCAGTTTCCTTGCAGCCATCTCGTTCGGCGTGCTGATGGTGACAATGTTCTGTGCCAGGTCGATCCTGATTTTGATATCCGCTTGTTTCCGCGTGAGTTGTGGTTCTTGCAAAATACTGTCCGCGATAGTACAGGCTTTCCAGGCAGCACAGCCAGTCCGATTCTTGACTGGCCAACCTACGGCTGTTCTCCGGAATGCTCGGCCATCGGCAACGAATTGGCCAGCGTTAACTTAAGATAAACTGTTTGAATACGGCCAACCTCTCCGCACGTTTTCGGCAGCTAATGTTCTTAAGTTGATCAGCTGTCGCTCGTTAACCGTAAACACGGTTTCACCTGGGCGAAAGTTTCTCAGATGTTATCTGGCGGTTCAACCACCGCCGATGAACGGCACTTGCTCCAGCAACGTTCAATCAAAAGACAGGCGGCAGGTTTCCCGCCGCCGAGTACTCGCTTGTTGCTTGAAAGTGGGTTTACAAAAGATGATCAGCTTGTGCTCGGGCACGAGACGACCGCTTTGTTTCCGCTTGCAGGGGAACACGTTATGAATGGCTGTCATCCGGTTCTAGAGTAATCGTGTTTCGTCAGCAGCCGTTGTGCAAAAGTTGTTTTGGAAACGTACGTTACCCGGTCCGCTTATGAATCTTCACGCTCCTGCTCTTCGAAAGGTGGACGGCTGATGTCTGTCACAGGTCTAGCACCGCCCGTGCCCAATCACCGGAATTCAGAAGGCCATGCGTGGGCTTGCGCTCACCCACCGAACAGTGTGCTTTATATACATGTACACTCGTGGACAAATGAATGAAAACACGGAAATATTAAACGGAACGCTCTAGATGAAAGAATATGGATAGTGAATGCAAAATAATGGCTCGCTAGTGGTATATTTGGAAAGACACATTTTCAATTTTTGTTACTGTTGTATAGCGGCGCGTTTATTTCACTTGCATGGAAAGAAATCGCGCTATTTGTGTGTTCTGGTTCATATTTTCGTGTTGGCGTTTCATTTGTCCATTATACGTTTTAGGCCATTCTTTAGACTTGAAACTAAAAATAAATGGCGTTTTGTGGACTAAACAAGAAGTTGCGTAAAACAACTCGGGCTTTGCGAGCCTGTATAGACACCGACCGCATTGGAAAATACGCTGACCTCATTGGTATTGGAATTTTTTGGTACAAGTTAAGAACGTAAGCTTTGTGACGAACCGCGACGCCGAGGAGGTTAACGATCAATGCTCCGGGCGCACAACGCATATTACCTAGAGTAAAAAAGACCGCTTTTTTGGCGGTCTCTTGGCATTTTTTTTTCCTCGGGGCGTCAAAATCACTGTACAGAACATTTGTCAGCAAGTTTCCTTGCTCGTACAAGCCACCTAATACTAATTACTATGCGTAAATATGTATTCTATAGTGTCTGTATTTTGGAGAATTCATCGCGATAGCAGTAATTACATGCAACTGGCTCATGTCGTGCCATCAAGCAACCCTTTTCGTTCGCCGTCTGTGTTGATGGAAAGAAGCAAAAATCGTATGTGCTATTGAACGAGCTCCTGGCTTTAGCACCCAAGTAGCAGTCAAGTAATGCGCTAACATGGGCCCGAACAGCGGCGAAAGCTCGTGGCTTAATTCCCACGGACTCAGGAAAGGCCACCCACCGTGTTGTTGTTTTTTTTTTGTTTGTTTGTTTCAGTGAAGTGTAGCCGGCACAAAATGTGTCGCTCTGCGGACACTAAACATGACAGCAGATCTATTGGTCTCTTCGATTTGGCTCCACTTTCTGCACCAGTTGAGGCGGTGCAGCGCTCTCGTACTCGATTTGCCAGTGCAGCTAGCGCCACCTGCACTTCGGCCCTCGATTTGGCGCTGTGCTGCACGAGTTATACACTTCTGCACTAGCCTCTGTGAGAGTTCTCTCGTGCAAGGTGCAGCGTTATTTGGCGCGTTTTTTGGTGCGCATCGTAGCAGACGGCTCCAGCATGATACTTGTATCAGTAAACTGAGTAGAAACGACAGCGTTTCCGTTTTAGACGAGAATGGTCGTCACGTGCAACAAGATAGTGCATTTGAGTACGAAACACGGGGAGGGTGCAGGGTGATGCCATTTCGAAAAAAAAAAAAAAACGCGTGCGCGCAAACACGGACCGCAGTAGACGACGTTTGTGAACTTTTGCCCTCGATTCGGCCGCTGCACGGTAGCGCTAGTGTACGGCTGCACTCGCACTGAAAGAACTGGTGCTGCACTTGCACGACACTTTTGTGAACTGGTGCACAAAGTGCAGCCAAATCGAGAAGACCTTATGTACCGATACGACCTCCTAGTAAAAAAAATTGCCGAAATTCGGGTTAGAGATAAGTTTTTTTTTTTTTCACGCGTCAAGAAAACGAGAATTTCACCCGCCGAAGCCATGATAGCTGTCTAAATATGAAGGCAACGATTCATTAATTAGACCACGTGGACATCCTGAATTTTAGTTCCCTCATTGTTTCTGCAGAAAGCGAAGAAGTGGTCCCAATCTTATCTTTACAACCCCTCAGACGTCGCCAGTAAGAACGGTGCATCATTTGAGCGTATTTTATTATAGCCCTCATAAAAAAATTAACTGGTACGTAAATTTCTGTCATTGGTTTATTATGTGGCTTAACGCGCCGACGCTACGCAAGCGACGAGGCGCGCTGTAGTGGAGGGCTCCGGATTAATTTCGGTCACCTGGTGGTCTTCAACGTGCGCCGAAATCTCGAACACACGGGCGTTTTCGTTTCTGGCCTCCATCAGAAGTATAGTTGTATGACGAAGTCAGCAATGCAGTTTCAACGTTTCAGAAGAGCTAGCTCTTTATGTTTGATTTCTAATACTTATGATTGACAGCATATAGCTTCGTTTATAGAAAACTACCTTTAACCAAAGTTAATTGTTTAGAGGAACTCGTTCGTTTGGGGGTCTATTACCTAATATGCGCAATTACCGGGATGAGTAAGCTGTCACGCACATACAAAAAGCCACCGCTAGTCGCCGCTGCAGCTACAACTGCCAACCGACCACTACAGAAACGACCCCGCTTGGGCTTCCCGAATGCTGCATGGACCAGTTCCAGTTACTTTAACATGACCTACGGAATAAACGTGAGGAAGCCTCAACATCGCTTTCGCCAACGACTACCTGCATGCATAAGGCGAGACGAGTATCACCTCTCTGTCACTCTTTTAGTGTTTGTTAGTACATTGAACCTGTCATCGCCATTATGAACATCTTTATGTTTTTAGTCTATGGGCCCTCTACACCCATATATACAGAATTTTAGGATATATCATACTCATTTCATACGCATTTTAAGCTCAAACCTGACTATTGACGGACCGCTTAACATAGTTTTGGCGCTCTTTGGTCCTCGATACCCTTGCGTCAATAAACACATACATACATACATACATACATACATACATACATACATACATACATACATACATACATACATACATACATACATACATACATACATACATACATACATACATACATACATACATACATACATACATACATACATACATACATACATACATACATACATACATACATACATACATACATACATACATACATACATACATACATACATACATACATACATACATACATACATACATACATACATACATACATACATACATACATACATACATACATACATACATACATACATACATACATACATACATACATACATACATACATACATACATACATACATACATACATACATACATACATACATACATACATACATACATACATACATACATACATACAGTTTTTATTCTCTTGTGTTCTCTACCATCTTCACAGTTCTACTTCATACATACATACGTACATTGAACCTGTACTGTGTGCTGAAACTCAGCGTGAGCATAGGCTCACAGCAATCGACTGCGGCTGCGACAAGGGCCGCGAAGGCCTTGCCTTTCTCCGTGACCGCGCTTTGAGAAAATTCTGTGAACGTTTGCACTGTGTGCGCCTTTCAGTTTTTGCGTTTCTAGAAATGATAGTGTATGTGTGCGTTTTTGCTGTGCTGGTGTATTCATTCCTTTTCGTCATTTTCATTCATCAAACCATCTTGTTTCCAGGCTGACTTCTCCGTATCCTAAAGATATTCCTCCCTCCCAGTTTTCCTCGCAGAAGTTACGAAGAAAACACCCGACAAAAAAAAAAAAAGAAATGCTGGTGAATAGTCCTGCGCGAGTACAGTAAAGACTCACATAAACGCTGTACCTTTTACGAGAAGTTATAGCTTTACCAACCAAGTGGTTGTAAAAGCGTAAGGCGAGCGACACCTGCGACAAAGATTTCCCTCGGTAATTATTACGCACCCTGAAGTCTCAGATCCCGCCTTCAAATGATTGATGCAACATCACGATCCGCAAACGCGCGAGCCGAATGATTCAGGACTCCCGTGCAAGCCTGCGCTGAAGCAGGCCCAACGCCAAATTTTGTCCAAGCTGAATTTTCATTTGTCTGGTTATGACCGAGACAACTCCACGAGACCGCGTACGGCGCAGGGAATAAGAGCCAGAGATAGCGGCAGGTAAGACAAGTCCGAGGTAAAATAAATAGCTAAGACAGGTGAAATGGAACATGCCGTCACCCCCGATTCAAAGACTTTTACTCGTCATCATCATCCCCCTTCAAGGTTTTTTCAGGGCGCTGCCATGCGCCAAAAATACAGCCTGATTCGCTTAGATCTTCGGGCCAAAACTACCAGCCAATCGGAAAAAACTGGGATCAAGAAGGCAGCGATCGAGAAAGTTGCAATCAGGATTCAATTAAAACTGAAATACTTATGCAATAAAAATTTTGAATTTAATTGCAATGAATTGAATGAAAATTTGGAATGAATGATTCCTTTAAAGGAGCACTGACACCAATTTTCGGCGTTAATATTATTGCACAGTTCGCTTCCTTCACTCAACAGAATACCCTGGGTGAAATATGAACGGCCTGCGCGACGCGAAGAACATAGTTTAATTGGATCTCATTTATCGCGCCGACGGAGCAGCGCGCGGAGCGGCACTCAGCAAATAGACATCAGCGTGACATCATCCAGGGAGAGTAAAAGAAGTGACGCGGCAGCGCTCGTCAAACGCTCGTGACGTCACTTCATGCGCGCGGCCCCACGAGCGGCGAGCGGGCGCAACACCCTCTCAAGCGGGCGCCGGTGACGTCCGCACAAAGCGGTGAAGTCAGGCAGGGAGTCTTCATATGCGCCGTTCGGGATGAAAGCGCGGGAATTTGAAACAACCGATTTTCAGGCCGTTCAATGTAATTAACTATCGCGCGCTGAAGTATTTGAAGTGCTGTTTCAGGTTCGCCAAGCCATAAGCATCGATAAAAGCAATAAAAGTGTAACATAAAATTTTCGTGTTAAGATTGACAAATTTCGCATTGTTGTGTGATCACTTTGCATGAAAATACAAAGAGTAAACTCTGTTCATGTGGTTGGCGCTCCGGTCGTTTCCGATCAGGATTCCATTTAAACTGGAATACTTGTGAACATCAAAAGCAATGACAATTTTGAATAACTGATTCTTTGAAGATTGAAAATTTGGCAATGTTGTGTGATCACTTTGCATGAAAATGTAAAGTCGAAACTCTGGTCATGCAGATGGCCGGTTTGGCGCTACGGTCGTTTCCGATGTAATTTCTCCATCAACAAGTGCTTACGGCGTGGTCGACGGTGGTTGCGTGTTGTCCGTGTTGTTATTCATGTTTTTGTGCGATATACCGTCGTAAAATGTGTTCGCCCTTTGTGGATAAAGCCTGCTTGTCACTTTGGAAACACGTGAGGTTAAGGATAAGCTGAAATACAGCGGCAAACGATCGAAGAACGGCGGCATTTTCCTGTGCCCGGACAAAGAAGTTCGGTAAGTTCTTTTTTGCTGGACCTTTTCTAGCGCCAGAAACGTGTTATTGGCTTGATTTCTCGTTTGTGAAGTCCCACCGGAAATTGCTATACGCACTACCCATATAGCGCCATCTATGAGGAGCTGTCAGAAACACTCCCGAGCTTGCTTGGTGGCGGGCTGACGCGACTTCCGTACGAACGGCAACGTACCTTTTCGGTCACGGCAAAGTTTGCGCTGCAGTCATGGGCGCGAAATAGATTATGGCTGCCCACAGGGACGTTTACGACGCGTTTGAGCTTTTAATCGAGGCAGGAACAGAAATTACGCGGGCAGCCTGTGCACAACATACGGTTAATACTGTGTTGATCAACATATCGTATGTTGGGTCGGGCCGGCCGCGTCATTATTTGTTTATTTTATTTTTGAGTTTTGTGTATGCAAGTATGTGTAGCCCGAAGCTGTTCATTCCTGGGTATTGCCAACTCTCTAAGTAATATCCCACGGCGGCTTTATCCGCCTTATTAAGATTTATCAGGCGCCAGATTGCTCAGATCTCGCATGGTCTCTCATGGCTGCAGGGGGTACAATGTCTCGGGTTCGATTCCCGGCAGCCAAGGCTGCGTTGGATTTACGATGAAGGCGAAAAATTACTGCGTGTACCCGATGTTTCGATCAACACTAAAGATCCCTGAGTGACTGTGAGATACGTGTCTACAACGCTGCCCCGTGCCTCTTAGCGCGTTGTGGTTTCGGCGGTGCACAAAACACCAGTTTTGATTGACTACGCAGCAGTTAACTAAAGCATGTTCTACAGGAACTCCTGAGTACAAGCGGGAGAACATATGCACCTGTGCTCATATGTGTTTGTACACCTTGCCTCGAGCTGTTAAAGTTGGCTTTTCCGCATGGCGGTTAAGCTGCGCAAGAAAGTCACCGGGGCTAAATGTGATAGTAAGAAACGTTTCTGATGTAAAGCAGCTCATCCATAGTGTTTAAGAAACGCTTAGGAAACATTCCTTTGCAATGTGACCTTTAAACGTTTCACACCCCTCTTCCCACTCGGCCTTCTTTTGATAAATAAAGGCGCTTTCAACATGCAGACACAGGAAAAGGAAGATGTATAGAACTTTTTTCTTTCACGTACATTATGTCACATGCTAGCAGTGCCATTTGTCCACCACGTTTTACTTTGTGCATTGTAACAGTTTCTTACCAAGATCCAAAGACTCGCCTAGGAAATTTCACATCACGAATGATAAAAAAAAATTATCTCTGTAAATTATGTGGAAGCAATGCCCATCTCTTCATTGTTGACACTTTCTAGTTTATCAGAGCTGCTGCAGCCAAGCGTCATGTTACATCTATAAACTAGAAAATACAGGAAAGGGGCCGTTTCTAAGCAGACGGAATTATATTGATTAGCATCTGCGTTGTTTGAATTGTATGTTTTCCAACTGGCAGGGCAACTGCTATTATTTCTATGCACATAACATGCCCATGATTTTGCTCCAGTATGTGACTCTTAGGTGGTTACATGCTGATAAAAGAATTCTATGCTATCTTCATTCATACAATGCAACTCGTCCGTGCTCATGGTGAGCATGCAGGGTGCACGTGTGACGCTTAGCATAGTAAACATCAGGCGACGTCTGCTCAGTTGTAATGAGAATATGTCTACTCCAGAATGCTTAAATAACTGAACCAATCGTGAAAAACAGTCAACTCAAAACAACCTGAAAAAAAATAGAAGCACCCTCCACCCTAAAAGAAAAAGAAGACAAGAAACGAGTTAACTATTTCACATTATTTTCAGGTTATCCAAAAATAAGTCTCCATGCAGAAGGTCCAAGAAAGGCTGTTGTTTCTTACACTTTCAAGGAGACATCAACACTGCCATTGTTTTACTATATAAAGTAAATTTTTATTACACCATATCCTCAGCTTCAGTTGGTGTTGTCCTTTCTGGGTGACCTGTAAAACCAAAGGTGCAATATAATTTGCAATACGGCTGTGTTCCTTCTATACATGATAGAAAAAGAGCAAAAAAGTATACATGGCAAAACCCAGGACCTTCTTCATTTTGTGTTATTTTTTGTTCTACTGGCCCAATTTCAATTCTTGAAACCAACTTTCGTGAAAAACCTATTGAGCATGATTTTCCATGCCAACTCTTATTACATGAAATGGCTGCACAATACTTTTTGCCTGAATGTAAATGTGGCTAAGGAATTTCTTCATTATTATTTTGAAGCAGCTAGTTTTTATTGCCAATCACAGAAAATTGGGGCAGATGGTGCAGAACTGTATGCGACCACACAGTGTGAAGTGGTGTCCAATTTTTTTGCAAATCACTTGTTAGCCCAACTGGAACCACACCACATACAGAAGCTGTCGTAGTCTTTGACACAGCCTTATAAATTGACGTGAACCTTTTTCCTCCGCAGTTAGAACTGGTATCCGTTTTTTGCTGCCTGGTGCTGTTTACAGCAAGAACTACATTTTTTTAGGAAAAAGTAATTACCACCCAAAGAAAACCACTTCTGATTCAAAATAGGACTCTGGTACAAGATTAGAATCATACTGCAGAATGGGAACGTATACATGTTGCCCCCCCCCCCCCACCCCCCCCCCACCCCCCCCCCCCCTTCCCCCCAGCTACTCCAGCACTTGCACCTTCCCCCATGCCCTCTGCCTCTTCCTTCGTGAAACTGGATTTGCCGGCCCCCTCAAGATAAAATCCTGCTGACACCCATGCATAAGGAACCAATAAAGTGTGCCGCTGGCCGAATTGGTTCTCAATGCATAAATACGAGACTGATTCAAAGAGAGAAATGATAAGAACAAGGGCACGGGTGCCTTCATGGTCTGTTCCACAACTTTCACTACAACTTGGAACGATGTTTTGGCCCTGACAAAGGTATACGCCTCCATGCCTATTCGGCACTAGGAAGCGGATCCAAGCATCAGCACTGACTCCCCCCATCTATCATTACTAATAGCTTCACACTTGTTGATTAAAAAAGTGCTTGTCCTTATGCGTCATCCCACTTGTAACAATGCATGCAACGACATTTAACAAGGCGAGGGGAAACGCGCTGAAGGCATACAATACGCGTTCGCACCGTTCAGTTGCACGGGCCGGCTGTTAAGGAACCACGCGACAACGCATGCATGCTCGCGTATCGGCTGGAAAGGCTGGTGACGGAAAGCAAGCGTTACGGGACAAACCAACGAGGCCAGAAATACCTACCTTCAGATTGGGCAAGCCGTCTTCGAACCACTGCGGTGTGTTGACGGCGCGATCGGGAAGTTGCCACGCCAGCTTGACGGCCCTGGCGCGAATCGTGTGCATCAGCCCGGCCCACGACTCAATACTTGCGCTTTATTACCGTGATTTGCCGCAACAAGATTGGTGGCACCGATCCATCCATGGATCGGTCAAAAGCGACGAAAAGCAGCCATGTCGACCGTCCGAACGCTTGAGACCACGTACGTTAAAAAACATAAAAAAAGTGTTTCTGACAGCACCGATAGATGGCGCTATATGGGTAGTGCGTATAGCAATTTCCGGTGGGACTTTCATATAGCATCGTCCTTCTCGTTTCTGCGTCAGTCTCACACTGTGGTTTGTGCAAGCTAAATGCAATTTGCTGACGCTGGCGCTGCTCAATATGTCTAGCGTTGCTGACGGACAGGTGGTGGGCTCTTCATGACATCGTGAGGAATCGAGGTGTTTAGTACCGTATGTGGTTTTTATCGCATTAGGTCTGTTTCTATATGCGG
The DNA here is from genome assembly GCF_048455015.1 of Haemaphysalis longicornis. Taxonomy (NCBI): domain Eukaryota; kingdom Metazoa; phylum Arthropoda; class Arachnida; order Ixodida; family Ixodidae; genus Haemaphysalis; species Haemaphysalis longicornis. The sequence continues at coordinate 14,544,913 of NW_027526203.1, read as the reverse complement.
CCGTGCGGTTTCACCGCACTCCTGTTTGATTTCGATGGCCGTGCCACCTTGAACAAAGCAAAATACAATGTGCGACTGCTCAACTTATCGGACGTAAAACTTCCCTTGAGAAAAAAGGAAACCGGAAATAGTTTGAAAATATTAACTGGCAATGAAAGTGTTTTTTATCGTCTTGTTACTGGCCGAAAACCTTTGCTGATCCCTTTTCGTGTTCTCTTTCTTTCGAAACTATTTGTTTTCTTCAAACAGTCTGTAGTTGAGGAGCACCTAGGCGGAGTATATTTCACATTGCTGTAAGCGCTATCTACGCTTAGTAGCATTGGTTTTAAGCACCTTTCATCAATTCTGTGGTTAAGTCTTTTAACATAACTGTCTTGATAATAAAACAATCATTGAGTGAGTGTGCTTACTTCTCGGAATGTGAGTGTACTGTGAGCTTTTAACTTTGGCAGGTAACGACGTTTGTGCTTATGTAACTTTTCTTTGCAACCTTTTCATTTAAAAGAGGCTGGAGCTTCAGGACGTGGGCTGTCTGGCAAGATGAAAAGCAATACAGGTACGTACCGCATTTATGTGACCGATATAGGAACCCAGAAATTGAACTGGACCTATAAGTATCGCGTTTGAGTGCTGTAGGGCCTTTACAGCACGAATTATGCCCACCTAACTTGAGGGAGTTGTTTGTTCTTGCATTACCACAGGAATAATAGTAGTAGGTAGCCCTTTCAGCGGTAGGATGCTCTGCATGCTTAGGACATTTGAGTGATGTTGAATGTAGCTTTTTATACGTGCAGAAAGTGAATTTCTGTTTTATATATTTTTTTGCACATGGTGTAGTGCCTGTGCAAACCAGGTTTTCTCGGTTAAGAGTCTTTCAATGTCTGCTTGAGGCTGGGCAGCTCTTATGCCATAATGCTAGTATAGTGAGTAAGCACAAGGTCTTGCAGGTGCAGTACCAGTGCCGCAAGAAGTAATTGGAATGCTGGAGCTGGGGCCCAACTCAGGTCTGTGTCGCTGCACCAGCGGTAACTGACAGCAGCATATCATATACGCATGCATATCGGCCACAATAACCCCTCTATACCTATGGACCCTTCTGTATTACCGTGGCACTGAGCATTATGCATTGGATGTTGGATGCTGCCCCAGCAGAGTGATGGTGCTCTTAGCAGACACTTCTGGCAGCATAGCCTGCATGCTTCCGGTGAATGCGAGCTAGGCTGAATCTCTTGTGGATACAGGAAGGCACTGTTCTTTTCTATGAATACAGACTCCTGACATACTTTGGCGCTATCTATGCACTGAATTTACATGGCTTCCTTGTCAGTGGTCAGTTAATCAGCCGGCTGTTTTGAAATGGGTCAAGCAAAATAAAAACAATGGGAAGGTTATGCTGGTTGTGTGTGCAAGGTCCCGAAGTTATTTGTGAAGTTGTGTTGTGAGTTGATCTCTCGATTAAATTTTTTCCTTTTTTTTGCCTTCAAGCTCACCCACCCTTTCTCTGAATTACGATCATGTCTATGCTACTGAGCTGCACTGTTTGTGGCACCTGGAGTGAGGCATCTTTATGCTTCATTTCTTTGTCGACTGCATACTGTGACTGCTCAAAATGCTGTAAGCACAGTGCTTACATTATGCGCACAGGCTCAGTTGTTGTGGCATGAGCATATGAATGAGTTCAAATTCATTTTCACCAAATAGATTTTTCTCGGAGGAACACGTACCGTTATGCTTTCTTTGCCATCTTTTGTTTATTCTTGCTCATTAATTAAAAATATTTTTTTTTCATCAATGTCTTAGTGCCTCTAAATGTGTGAAAACAAATGTTTACATGTTGGGTCCTGTTTTTAAATGAGGCATAGCCGCATGCTACTCAAGATCTTGAGTTCGCTTTCTCGAATCATAAGAATTGACGATTTCATTCTTTTGGGCCAGTAAAGTGACCGCACATGTTGATCGGGTGGTGATTCTGGCAAGGCATCAACCGCCTGGTGAACATATATTGGACATATTTTTGGCTAGAATTGAACATATATTTGGCTAGATAGTGTGCGAAGGATGTGAAAAAAAAAACACGAATGGTACCAAAACAATGTAAATTAAGTGCAGTCAAAAGTTTGGTTCTTTACACTATAGGGTAATGTTAGTACCTAAGCAGCATTTACTGTATTCGCAAGCTTGAGACACTGACATCATAATGCACCCGCAGCTAGGCTCAGTGGCTAAGGTGTGGTGCTGAGCCCATATACGAAGGTTTGATCTTGGCCGCGGTGGCTGCTTTTCTGATGGAGGCGAAACGCGAAAACACCCTTGTCTCGGGATTCAGCATAAGTTAAAGTTTCCCAGGTGCTCCAAATTAATCTTGAGCCCTCCACTACTGCGCACCTCATAGCCCATGTGCAGCTTCAGCGTGTTAAACCCTGGAATCAATAAATCCGACGGCGTAACGTAATCACGTGATTTTTATCAGAGCCTTTTGGTGGGATAGGTGGCAAACGTTGCTCATAGCCCTGGCAAATAAAATGCATCAATGGTACGGATGGGTAGGTTTACCTAAAGTAGACCATGCTGGCTTGTGCTCCTGCATGGTCTACTTTAAGTAGATATTGGGGAAGCTAGGCAGTGCTCCCTAATGATTTGGCCGCAACCCCCTGTGTACCAACTACTTTGTGTGTGCTTACACTGTGCACTATTTAGTTTCCGCTTATTTTGTGGCCAGCATGTGAAGCAGGGGTACCTGAAACAGTCCATCATTTTTTGATACCTCAAAAGCTTTTCTTTCATTGATGATCGGGCACAAATAAGATTTTGCTTCGTTGTTGCTGATAGTCTTGCTCTTCTGATCAAGATCAGTCTAAAAAGCACAGAGAACATAGTGTATGCTAAATTTGAATTTTGCCCTTCCAATAATAATGCCAAAGACAACCACGTACCGTGTTTACTGAATTGTAATGCGACCACGATTGTAGCGTGAGGGGTGACTTCATCGCATCCAGAAAGAAAAATTAAAACCACAAAAGTAACTCAAGGGGTAACTTTCTGTCGCGCCAAAAAAAAAAAAAAAAAGCCACGAAAGTACTCACGTGAGGCCAGTGGAATTATGGAAAAGCACAAACACTTGGGCTAGGCGCCCCCCTGTGACACTTAAAACTTCGCAGGAAGCCCATCTGTCAAGCGATATCGCTTGATTTGAGCTGTATCAGTTCAACACTGACCACCAAAAGGCGGTTGCACCGTTTGGTGACAAAATCAACAACACCCTCTTTTATTCGACGTGGCAGCTGTAGCAAGGCCCTCGGAAACATTTTGGGCAGGGTTCGCATGTAAAAAGGCGCTCCCGCAGTAACTGCCATCCACAGATGGTCGATGTTGACTCTTCGGGGAGCTGCCGAATTGCTGATTTCTTGAACCATTAAAATAGCATAAGTCATACTGAGTGCAACACGTGGCCGTAACAAGGGCAGCTGAAGAGGAGTTGAAACACTTGAGGGCAATGAAAGTTACCTATGCCTCAAAACAAAATAACAGCGCAAAAACAAAGAAAAAACGGTGTGCACGCTGTCAACCGCCACAAAAAAAAAAGCAAGGAAAGGAAAAAGTCAGTCTTAGCTTGTAGTGGGTTCGAACAGCTGTGGTACATCTTGCTGACAGATTGCGAAATGGTCAAAACTGTAGCCATTGATGACAATTGGGGGCATCATTGCAATATTTAGGCAACTTGAGTTGCGGTATTCGATTGTAACGCGAGTGTTGACTTCAGGTTGCAAAAATAAAATGTTATAATCGACTAAATACAGTAACATTTGTATTTGTATTTAAGAAATATTCAATTTAATATTTCAATTTAAGAAATGTATTTTTAAGAAATTCAATTTAAGAAATTCAATTTAAGAAATGTATGATATTTGGTCACCTCCTCTATTGTTTTGATTGTTCAGCATACTTGAGCATGACAGCATCATGTGACGTTTTCAGTCTGCCTAGAGATGAATGAACTCGTGTTGCTCATGAAAATTTTCTGAAGCTCTGAGAGGGAAATTTTGACGCATCAGTTTGGTAGACACTCTGACTATAGACCACAATTTTCAAACCCTCTCAGGGTGGCGCCATTTTCCCGGGATTGGTGTGGAGCCGTGCAGGCATTTCCCTGGGGACAGTGGGAGCAGCCATGGTCCCAGCCACATGCCACCAGCCGCATTGGACTGCGTATCGTGTGGCTAATATGGACACCTAATCTGATTTGAAAATTGGTAAGTTCATTGTTCATCAGTTTGCAACCCACAGTTTAACAGTGAAGTAGAAAGGGGGTTAAAGGCGAGTGAAAGCTTGTTGCATGCGAGGATCGCGTATGCTGTACACAGGCTGCAAATGGACCATGCTGTGTGTGGTTCTCACCGAAATCGCGGTTTGTGGAGCTATATTTCGCTGTGCCAGGCTTTTTGCAGTGCATTGCTGCACCCGACTCCTGTACCCTACGAATTAGCTGTGCGCTCACCTTCCCGGCAGAGCTGAGCTGTAGCACTAGAAAAGGGCTGATTTTTGTTTGTTTCTCGTCTATAAAATGAACACAGCTAACCTGTAGGGAACAGAAATTAGTGATAGATAATGGGATGGCAATCAATAACTGGGCTCTAAAAACAGCGTACGACAGCACGTATTGTTGCACAGGTGCTACATTCAAATATGTTCAATTGGGTGTGATGATCTATTGGCGGAAGCACTCAGGGACCCCCAAGATCTTAGTTATGGTTTTTAGTGCATAACGATCTTGTGTTTGTTATTTTTTTGTGTACTCAACAACTGTGCAGTGACGCTCAAACAAGTAGCCTTTGCACATTGTTAATTTCACCCAAGGCATGCCGACCTGCATGCTGGGGAAAAAAAAATGTCTGAAAAATGGGGATACAGCGGTTATATTCCAGAGGACTGGCATGACAAAATATACCACCCAGAGGCCATGAATCTGAAAAGACAACATGCGACACGGCGCATTTGCAGCCTGTGCACAGCATCGGCAAACCCACCGTACAATTAGTTCTCGCTCACCATGAGTGCGCTCTCTAGTGCACGGTTAAGCTGTGGGGTGCTGACTCATTGAATAAAATTGTACTTGCCAAAACCTTGGTGCTGAGACAAATCATCTGAAATGCAATTGAGTAAGCACTGTTTGATGGTAATGGCACTATCTAACTTCATTGGTGCTTTATCATAGCATTATCGAAAACCGTGAAAGATGCAGCTTCTCGCACAAGTTCACGATGTGTGCTCTGAAATCGAGTCTGCGCTTAAAAACCTCCTTACTGGGGGCAGCTGGATGAAACAAATTATGATCATACAAAGAACTAAATAATGCCAATGTAAATTCACCAGCGATTGATCTTTATTGTCTTTTAAGCAGCATTTATTCATCCTTCCTCAGAAACTTCATTAGCAACCAAGCACTAGTTCAGAAGTTCTTGTACTGTGTAGACAAGGCTTGCTCAGTTTTTTTAGTATCCTTTCCTGTGCAAGTTTCTAGCCTCTGTTGTTGGCTAGAAGCTTACTGTGTTAATAACCAGGGGATAGAACAAGCTGACAATGTTCCTGTCAGTGCTGCGGTACTAGCTCGAGAGGCAGCGGCTTTTTTGCCATTCACTATGCCAATGTGGAAAAAGCCATGTGTGCATTTCTCCTGGCAGGTCCCTGGAGTCATTGGGGTGCCTGAAGTAATGAATCATGCTGAGGTAGATCAAGTTAAGCAATTATCACAATACAGACCTCGATAAAGAGCTTCTAAGAAGTCGAGGTAGGTATCGGTTTTTAAACCTCGATGTAACAAAGTCGGTAAAATTCGCAATTTACTTCGTTACATTGAAATTTCGCTACATTGAAATTCGCGGTTTTAATGAAGTGTTCATCCCGTGAAGCATTTCCTGCAAAAGAAAACGTGGCGCGCATACACGGCTGGCGCATTCTTTCTGTTTTTATTGGAGCTTAATCGTCTACGCGGGCATCAGAGTGAACCGCATTGAGCGTTTTCTCCCCGCAAAAGCGCACCCCGCAAGCCACAGGCGCGCTGACGCAGCCGCGGAGACAACCCGCGCGATGTGAGTAGCTCCAGCGACCGCTTCCGCTCGCTGAAACGGAACTCGAGGGGCAAACGAGAGGGGCATGCGAGAAAAAAAGCGGATACCGTGGGCGAAATTTTCACTGTAAAGCGTCATACGCGCCGCTTACGAAAGCGCCCATCAAATATCCTCGGCATGCCCGAGCGCTTCGAAGCTCCCGCCGTAGGGTGCGCGCCTCCCCATTGGCGAAACTGGTCAGGCTCCTCCCACTGCCGCGTGCAGCGCGAGTCACTTCCTGGTGCAGAAGCCGCCGCCGGCGCGCAAACGCGGACGCGGGTGTGAAAAAAACGCGCGCACAAGGCTCATAAAGATTCAAAAATGCTTGCTGTAATGATGAAACCCAACAAGCATGAGCGAACTCGAACGAAGGGCAAAACGGCGGCATGCGGCGGCGGCGGCCCCGCAAGAGGCGATTAGGCTTACCACCGCGGAGGGATGTTTGATGGGCGCTTTCGTAAGCGGCGCGCATGCCGTTTTACTGAGAAAATTTCGCCAAAGTTATCCGCTTTTTTTTTCTCGCAGGCCCCTCTCATTTGCCCCTCGAGTTGTGTTTCAGCGAGCGGTTGGAAGCGGTCGCTGGAGCTACCCACATAGCGCGGGTGGTCTCCGTGGCTGTGTCAGCGCGCCTGTGGCTTGCGGGGCGCGTTTTGAGTTTTTGCGGGGAGAAAACGCTCCATGCGGTTCACGCTGATGCCCGCGTAGACGATTAAGCTCCGACAGAAACAGTGCGCCAGCCGTGTATGCACGCCACACAGTTTGTAGGCAAGGGGCTCGCTGCATCCGCGGCATTGGGCGGCCAGTGTTGCCGTTCGCGTTTTATTGAGACCTCATTTCGGCGCTTGCGTCTCCCAAAATATACCTCTACAATTTAAATTTCGTGCCTAGTTCTCCATGAAACTTCGTTACATTGAAATTCCGGCAAACGGGACTTCGTTACAGAGAGGGTGAAAATACATGGTGTGCATACACTTGAAGTTACGAAAAATTCCGTGGTTCGTTACATCGAGGGTTTCGTTACATTGAAGTTCGTTACATCGAGGTTTAACTGTAGTAGGAAATTGTAGCGCATTTTCTTGCACGAAAGGAAAAAATTGGATTTTTAGATGTGATGACATTTTTCAGAAGATTTTTCTCTAGGAACCTGTAGGTATTTTGCTTGCAAACGGTGGTGTGTGCATGCTTCCCAGCTTTGGGGTAGTGCATGGGTTGCTGCTATCCTGTGAGCACCGCAGCAAAGACATGAATATTGCCGGCTGGTGTTTCTTTTTTTTTTTCTCCATTGCGAACACAGTACACTGCTAGCCTTTAAATGGAAGTTGCAAACCTTCATTAGAAAGCTAATATAAAAGAAACATTTGAGCAATCCATGTTTCTGCAGTTCAAATAAACCGCTGTTTTGAAAGCAGTAAAGATGATGCTGAGTGAGACACTGCGGCGAATAGTTTGTTCTTTGCAAAACAAGTTCTGAATGCAGCCTGACTGTAATTTTAGACCAGTCATAGTTATTAAGTGAAAGAAGCCATGGCTTTCTACAGTGCTGTGAACCTCTTAAAAATAAGTCGTCAGTGAGCTTGGAAAGTGCTGTACTGCTAAACAATGAATAGTCAAGTGCATTCACACATTTTTTTTAGCAGAAAATAGTTTTTCTACCTTTAGTTGTAAGACAACCGCTGGTGGCTTTAGTGAGCAACTACTGGTGGCCCCTCCCCCCCCTACACACACATACACACCTTTTTTGGCATCTTTCTCTGTCAACTACGACTGCACGCACTGCAACTTCTGTGGCTGCAACGCTCGTGCGAGCGTACTGAGTTTGTTCCCTGCCATGTCCGTGACCTCAACAATATTGGGGCAGCAGAGTATTACAATCTAGGCAACTGACCATTCATAGCCATGTGCAAAAAAATTGGGCCTGTTTGTTTCTTATTCCGTGTGCTTTCTTCCTTTCTTTCTTTTTTTTTATTTTGATGTTCAACACTGCGAGGACACCTATGCGCAGAATTTTGCAGCGTGTGCTTCTTGAAATACCTTTACTTTATTACACAACACTAAAGAGAAATGCGGTACTATGCCGTAATTGAAACAACTGAAATAAAGCCAACGGTATGTAGGCTGTAAAAAAGTGCAATAATATAAGTATGTGGTCGAAGTTTTGTATTTTCATGATGGAAGCATTCCTTTCCTGTCATTCGCACAAACCATTTTACTCAGTGGCTGCGATGAGGCTTTTTGATCTTAGGGATTATTCGAATAAATGCTGATGTACTGCAGCATGGCTGAGGTGCACTGCTTTAATTTGATAAAGTTACAGGTGGGAAAATGTAGTATGATGCTTAAAAGGACCCTGCAACAGTTACCATCGACTGCTAGGAATGTATTTTGGGGTAAAGTCTATTGTCCCAGCAATCTCCTCCCGCAAGAATTATGAAAATCCGTTCACTATCGCCGAAACTACGCGCGATGAGAAATCGGGCATAATCGTTCCCTCTCAACTCAACGAAAGCTACGCGCTCTCTCCCAGAAAGAGGGGCGGCTTGCGGTGTTCTCTTCGGCGGCCTTCGAGATATCACAGGCCGGGGAGTTTTCTCCTTTTCTCCGCAACGTGGAGGCGCCTATTTCCGGTCTGGTGCCACATAAAAAGCAGGCGTGGGTGCCTGCTCACAAGCGCGCGCTCGGGATGGTAGGGCATTTATGATGCAATAAATGTTTGTAGTCGAGTGGTCCCGTTGAAAGGGAAGTATTGAGCTCATCACTCAAACTCCGCGCACACTCAAAACACAAAAGAAACGGCAAAACTGTGCCTACCGGTTCAGGCATAGTAGAGGTTTGTACACAGCGATGACGGCAGCGGAAATGGGAGAAATTAGCCGCGAAGTTGACCAGTGACAGCCGATCGGGCAGCCATGGCCTCAGTGACGTGGCTTAGGCCATGCCAGGGGTGCATAATGAGGAGAACTGAAGAGAATGCGGTTGGTTTTTCTGCGTCTTTCACAGCAATTTGCGCACTCACCGCTTCATGTGCACGTGTAATATTTGGCTCAGGTATTCCTGGCAGTGGAATCTAAACGTCGCACAGGTTTACTTGCACTGCTCAAAGAGTGTTGCAGGGTCCCTTTAATAATGACAGAACTGTTTCAATAAGTGTCTCAAAATACACATTACATGGGCTTTGTTTTTCCAACTGAGAGATTGAAATAGTACTCATGCCTATTTTATCACACACTTCAGTTGGTTATGTAATGAGTAAAACTCGCCTGCTAGTTTCCCACAGTGGACTGGGACACTTATACCCTAGTTACACGTGCACAGTTACCCCGGTAACGATGGCTAACGCAAACTGAGCTTGGCCACCTCAGTTCGGTTACGCTAACCGCAGTTGCCGCTGCCGCAGTGTTCAAAAATCGCACAAGTCAGTTTGGACGCAAGTGGCGGCGCATCAGCGGAGGCGAAAAAAATCACCTGGCGTTCACAGAATACGAAGGCCTCAAATAGTGGGAGCCCCAAAGCTTCCCCCAAGAGTAGCTTGCACTCTTTGCGTCGCTCTCGCAGTCGGCACGACCGCCCGTGAGCAACAGCTCGTTTCCCGGTCCACCCGATCAACTATGAGAAAAGCCTAAATTTGTAAATTCCACTCATCTTTTGCCAAAAAATATGGACAAAGCAGGCAATCATAAAGCGTTTTCAGCACTCAGAAACGATCCGCGCGCACGTCGGCCGTGCCTGCAAACACGCCGGCGCGTCTGTCCGCACGACACTGAAAGCGGCTCGAACTGGCCGAGACCACGGCAGCAACAGCTTGTCGCCACTCTTCGAAATCAATCTGATCACGAGAAAGAACTTCCACATGCAAGAAAGTGGATGTTAGCGTGGTTAAAAATGGGGCTATGGATTGTAATTCGCAGTTGTAGAGATAGCGCTGGTCAAATATCCACCGCGATCCTAAGTTCCAAACACCGAACCGACCCGAGAACAAGCTGGTCGCGAGCTGCTGAGGGTTCAGGTGAGCTTCAGTTGCCTGCTTCTACTCAGAGTCAGCGCCTAAAGCAAGAACGAACACCATGGCTATATCACTTTGCACTTAAAACACTGAAAAGCTCCGCAAGATTTGATCAGTGATTCCAAAGATTTGGTTTCATCTTAACCCTTTCAGGCGCCACTTGTAATTAGGGATATAAAAAAAAATTTTCCATATAAATGTACTTTTCCGGACGTAAGGGGGCCCGACATAAGGGGGCCCGGCACCGGTTTGCGCAGTATGTTTACGCCGCTCCTGACCTTCCAGATCGTGGCCTGCTGGGTTGCTGACACCGCTGGCCTGGGCGACTACGCTTGGTCACCACCCGGTGGCCTACCAGTGCTTCTAGTGCCCATGCGCTGTTTGGATCAACGACGGATCCTGCTACCGATCACCAGCCCGCCGACAGCACCCTGCGCCTGCAACTACGCCTGGCAATGCTACTCATCGTCGACGTCACCAATCACGTGGGACCTATCCGGCCTACTTAATCATTGGAACATCACCCTCACCTCAGGGCCCGACACCGGTTTGCGCAGTATGTTTACGCCGCTCCTGACCTTCCAGGTTAGTTACCTGACACATTCTAAACAATGCTCAACCAGCAACTACTTCCTTGTCGCGGTGTCGTGCCCTTACGACTTCAAATTCCGCAACTTGCTATGTACATGTTACAAGGTGTGCACACTACAATTGCTGTCACAGTTGATGTTATTGCTGTTCGGAGATGTGGAACTAAACCCCGGCCCAACTAAAGCTCAGATAGAAGCCCTATTTGACGCTATCAAGAAGCTCGATGAAACCGTCCTAACCATTCGTGAAGATATTAACCAGCTCAAGGCAGTACAAACTAACCATGAAACAGTTCTCTCAACATTAACAAACCGAATTGTAGCGCTAGAAACAGTCCAAATTGAACCCTCACCGAACGCCGTACCCGAAGACGCTGTCAAAATCAAGCATGAAATAGAAACACTAAAAGCTGCTAATACCGACGCTAGTAATCGACTGCGCCGCAATAACCTTCTCTTCTTCGGAATTGAGGACTCTGTAAAAGAATCATGGGAAGAATCCGAACTTAACGTGCTAAATTTTTGCACCACCCAACTCGATATTATGATCGAACCAAGTGCAATTGAACGGGCTCATCGGATCGGAAAATTTGCCCCTGACAAAACAAGACCAATCGTGGTACAGCTTGCTCACTTCAAAACAAAAGAAAAGATTTTAGGCTGCGGAATCAAGCTTAAAGAAACGACCTTCGCCGTAAGGGAAGACTTTGCTGCAGCCACTCGCCTTGCGCATGCTAAGTTGCTTAAATTCATTCGGCCAAAAAAGTGTGCATTTATGCTGAGAATGGACAAGCTGTTTGTTGGAAACAAGACCTACTTGTATGACGCGAAAAATGATAGCATTACGGAGCTTGAAAACTCGCCCATCATTACATTGGATAACAACCCACTATCGCAAGCCATCTCCGTTGGCAGCACATGACAGGTTTCGAATCATTCCGCCTCGTGTAACACGTGTCCGCCCTATGGCATTTCTAAACTTAAACATCGCATTTACTAACATATGAAGCATAATTCCTAAACGCGATAAACTTTCCAGTTTCATAAATGATATCAGTGCTGACATAGTCATACTAACTGAAACATGGTTGCATCAAGACATTATAGATACGGAAGTGTTTCCCTCCAACTTGAACTTCACAATTTTTCGCCGCGATAGAGATAGCAAGAGAGGAGGTGGCGTGCTGATAGCCATTACTAATACCCAAGCATATTCACTTATATTCCATGATGACAAAATAGAATTAACCTGGGCATTGTCTCAAACGGAGCCTCAAAATTTGTTTTTGGCGCCTGCTATAGGCCGCCGGACAGCCACCACGACTTCTGCGACCTACTTCATCAATCCCTTCTTACAGTTACCAATAAATATCCTGAGGCACCCATATTTTTATTCGGAGACTTCAACTCTCCATCAATCATCTGGTCGTTGCTTTCAGTGCCGAATGGGTCACCGTCTCAAGAACATCAATTTTTAAACACTGTACTTGATTTTAATCTTCACCAGGCCATAACCTGCCCCATCAGGGGTAATAATATCCTAGACCTCCTGCTAACTTCGTGCCCTGACGACATAAAAACAATTAACACGCTCCCTGGTCTTAAAGGCCACAAACTAATCCATATTTGCATCTCTTCCCCGCTGAAAAAGAAATCACCCACACAGAAGATAATCACAGATTACAAGAGAGGAAATTTTAACGCCCTTAATCACGAACTCACAAAATTCTTAGATAACTTCAGGATTACGCACCTAACTCGTAGTGTCAACGCTAACTGGGAACTTTTTAAGACTACAATGCTTAACCTTAAAAATAAATACATCCTACTACCCTCATTAAATCAGATTCCAACTGTCAATGGTTTAACAAACAGCTAAAATCACTCTGCAACCGGAAGAAACGCTTGTACAGATCGGCTCACCTAAGCCGAAGTCCAACTGCATGGGAGCGCTATCGCTCATGCGCGAAACAGTACTTAACCGAACTCAAAGCTGCAAAAATTAAATTCTTTTCCGATGACGTATTATCGATTCTTCAATCAAACCCTAACAAATTTTGGCGCATGCTTTCCCCTACGTCACAATCTAATCGATTAGACCTCACTAATGCTGACGGAGAACCAATCGACGCCGCACAGTGCGCTTCTGCTTTGAATGACCACTTTTCGTCTGCGTTTTCCTCTGCTAATACCACTGATACCGTAGCATTGCCGGATCCAGAAGCTGTAGCGATGCCAGGAATTGAAATCTCTCCAGAAGGAATATTTAAACTGATTAACGATCTAAAAGTTTCTTCGGCCGGCTGCGACAATATTAACAGTAAAGTACTAAAAAGTACCATTTCAGTCTCTAGCCAGATACTTTACTTGATCTTCACACAATCATTACAAACAGGAAACGTACCAGACGATTGGAAGAAGGCTAAGGTTATTGCAATTTTTAAATCAGGCAACCGTGCAATCCCAGCAAACTACCGACCTATTTCCTTAACCAGTACCAGTATCCCATCTAAAATGCTCGAACATATCATAGCTTCAAATCTTATGACTTATCTGGAATCCATCAATTTTTTCTTTGCTCATCAACATGGTTTCCGGAAACTACTATCGTGCGAAACCCAACTAGCGGAATTCACACATGATATACTTCACTTCATGAACGAAAATCTTCAAACTGACGCCATATTTTTAGATTTCTCTAAAGCATTCGACCGTGTCCCTCATAACCTATTACTATCTAAACTATGCAACCTTGGAATCCCTCTCAACATAATTTCCTGGATAGAAAATTTCCTAAAAAACCGGAAGCAGTTCACAAGCGCTAACGATTATGACTCACCTCACTCTGACGTAACGTCAGGTGTCCCCCAGGGTGCCTGCCTCTCCCCGCTTCTCTTTCTAATATACATAAACGACTTGCCTAATAACGTACTCACTCACTCACTCACCTCACTCTGATGTAACGTCAGGTGTCCCCCAGGGTGCCTGCCTCTCCCCGCTTCTCTTTCTAATATACATAAACGACTTGCCTAATAACGTACTAACAAAATTAAGACTTTTTGCCGATGACTGCATGCTGTACTCTCCAATCTATAAACCCGATGACAGAGCTAAACTTCAACATGATCTAGATACAATTGTAGCTTGGTGTGATAAATCTCTTATGCCATTCAACCTCGCTAAGTGCAAAATGATGTCATTCACCCGTAAAATGATCCCAGCACAGTACACCTATAGCATAAAGTCTCTTCCCATTAGCCCTATACTATCTTACAAATATCTGGGAGTGCATCTATCATCGTCGCTATCATGGTCAAACCATATTCAAATCATCTGTTCGGAGGCCTCACGCACCCTTGGATACCTGCGCCGGAACTTAAAATTAGCCTCACCAGACATTAAAAAGCTAGCTTATGAAACTTATGTCCGACCGAAATTAGAATATGCCTGCTCAATCTGGCACCCCCTCACAAACTTATCTTACTAATGATATAGAACGGCCTCAAAACCGCGCTGCCCGTTTGATTTGCTCCCAATACTCTAACGATATTAGCGTTACTGCACTAAAAGAATCATTGAACCTGCCGTCACTTGAATCTCGTCGCATCATTTCTCGGTTGTGTCTTCTGCATGCTTTCTATTATCATCCTAAATCGCGGCACGTCCTGCTTCAACCATCACACAGAACTTCATCCCGCATAAACCACAGTCATCCTATCGCACCCATAAATGGACATAGTACATCTGCAATGATTAAGATGAATCGTACATGTTGAGTTCACAAGCCTGAAGAATAGGCAGAGCGCACAGCTTCTTCCGCTGTGGGCTCAGGCTATTCATTATGCTTGCAGGACTCAATACCTTCTTCTTTCCCAATGGGATTACACTCTGGAATAAACTACCCGGTAATTTAGTAACATGCATTAACCGCCAAGCCTTCCGCAATAAACTAAAAATTCACTTGTCACAATCTAACTAAATTTTTTATTCTCCTGCCAATTTTTACAATAATTTTGAAGTACTGTTTAAAATGTTTCATATTTCTCTGAATGTTTACCCCTGTAACTTTACGTTTACCTTGCACTTTGTAATGTTTACTGTATACTTTGCATTTTGTATCCTTTGTATTATTATTGTTCTCTGAATGTTAACCCTTGGTACCCTTTGAGTTTTTTTGGGGGGGGTTTTTGTTTTTGCGTTGTTTCGTATACTTTGTACGCCGCCCCCCTTATGTAATGCCTTCGGGTCTTTAAGGTGGAATAAATGAAATGAAATGAAGACCACCAAAATTTTGAAAATTATTATTAAACTTTATTATTTACAACATTGTACACAATTGTGTACAGAGCGCCTCGGTGGTCACAAAGTTTACTTGTGGAAGGTGAGGAAGCAATTTCGCTCTTTCGTCAAGCAGAGTGGTACGGCACATTTCATGCAGAATATTCGCGACCTTCCTGAGCACTTCTCGAGCTTGCACCTCAATGGTTCTTTCTGGTCACGAGCTTGAGGCCAATGGTCAAAGCAGTCATAGCGTGCGACACAAGAAAGCGACATTCTTGCTTTTTTTTTTTTTTTTTTTTTTGTCCTGTTACGGGTTGTGGTGCTTAGATCTCTGCAAGAGATTGCCTTCCACGCTTTTTGTCGGGCACTGCAGCCTTGATTAGTGCTTCGGCAACTTGCATGCGAAAATTCATCAAATCTAGGAGCTTCGCTCTGGGCGGAATTTGGTGGTCGCGGAGGTATTCAAGCCAAGAATTGCAGATAGCCACGTCCACAAAGTGAAAAAGCACTCTTAGTGTCCACTTCGAACGAATTTTCGTGCGGTACAAACTAAGTAGAAAATCAAGCTTGTCGACACCACCCATTGAATCGTAATTTCGTATGATTTCTGGCTGGTGCACAAAGACAGGCTCTTTCTTTTGTTTGTCCCATCATTTCACTTCAGATTGTTCAGCCACTCCGACAAAGTTCGATGCAAGTGTCACGGCGTTATTGTCTTTCCAAATTACAGCAACAATGTCATCATCTGTGACACACTCCTCTGAGTAGCCCCTTGGCTTCGTTTTCTCATAAGCTTGGCTGACGGCAGTGGGCACTTTGAGAGTCTGTTTGCACAAACAGTTCCTGCGGCAAGTATGCCGTCATTTCGGAGTTGACGCAGTAGAGGAATCGAGGTGAAGGAGTTGTCAAAATACGACTGATGATTGCACCCAACAGGAATCCTCTTTGTGAGGTGCAGTACCACACCAGAGCAAAGCCCATATACTTGCTTCAGTTCCTCCAGAATTGTTTTGTGGCCTCGATATACTACGAAGTCGTACAGCAAGTCACTCCTTCCACACAGGGCGAATACCTTTACTCCCCAGGGTTATGGCTTCCCTCGCACATACTATTTAATTAAGAGCCTCCCTTTAGAAGGTATCATTTGCTTGTCCACTGTAGTTTGTTGTTCGACCTGCAGTTCCAGGCACCGAGCGCGGATACTCTCTAGAAATGGTCTGACTTTCCAAAGTCAGTCCTCGCAGCTCTCCGCTTCCTCTACAGCAGCGGGGAGGTTATTGCGTAGCTTGAAAAATCTCTTCGCTGGCATCGTCTCCGATATGAGGGCAACCCTCGCAGTGAGTGCTCTGCCAGTACATTCGTACCCTTGGATGAGGGATTACCCCCATTAGAATATGCATGCCGAAAAGCTTCCGCATCTCGTCAGGATTTGTGTTCACTGAGACCTGGCATTGCTGTACACTGTACAAGTTAGTAGAGTCAGTCAAACACTTAAACACTGACTCTGGAACGTACCTTGAAAAATATGATGATGATGATGGTTTGATTTTATTGGCGCAAGGCCGACATGGGCAAAGAGCGCCAAACCTTCAAAAATATATATACCTTGAAAAATAGAAGATGTTAGAACGTCCCCTTCCTCTTCGGTGAAGGTATCTTCTCCAGAGAACGCAATGTTCAGTTGCGGCGCGAAATCCCTTTTTTTCCAGTGCAGTCTTTGAAACAGCCCTATCCTCCATCTCTCCTGAATTTTGCACTCCTTCTTCAACCGCATCTTCATCGTCCACGAGGTCGGTAAGCTCAGCTGCAACAACAGATTCGGTCAGTTCACAAGTGGTATCTTCTTCGTCACTTTCCGCGATATCGGAAACATTTCCATCAGCTATCAGCTCCAAAAGCCTTTCAGCTGACTCTTGCGTTTTCTCATGCTTTTTTGCACTGTAAAACGACGAAGAAGGAATGGACAAAAAACCTGCAAAGAAGATGAAAGCAGAGTTTCATTTCTGCCGCAACCACGGCGCATTGTACACAATTGTGTACACGTGCACGCACAAGCGTCAGCATTACATCATCACCTCAATAAGGAGGGACCCGCCGCGGTGGCTCAGTGGCTAAGGCGTTGCGCTGCTGAGCACGAGGTCGCGGGTTCGATTCCCGGCCGCGGCGGCCGCTTTTCTGATGGAGGCGAAAAGCAAAAACGCCCGTGTGTACGAGATTTCGGCGCACGATAAAGATCCCCAGGTGGTCAAAATTAATCCGGAGCCCTCCACTACGGCGCGCCTCATCGCCTGCGTTGCGTCGGCGCGTTAAACCCTACAATCAATCAATCAATCAATCAACCTCAATAAGGATTAAATTATCTCAGGATCTCAGGTTGCTACTTTGTATATCGCGCAAACGTGTCTCATTTATATTTTAGTGCTACAGTGCGAAACAAGCAGCTAAAAAAATGAAGAAAATGGCTCACCGCTCTTCGCTGCACCGGCGTCCGCCATTCCTTGTTTTGAGGTGAATATCTTTGCCAAATACGACAGATGGCGCCAAAACCACACATGGTTGTCAGCTTAAAGCTGAACAATGCGCCAAAAACAACGAAATAAATAATTCTGCATCTTAAATGCGAAAAAAAGACCAAACGCGCAATCTACACAATTGTGTACAAGGCGCCTGAAAGGGTTAATGGTGTGGAATCTAGTTTGCTGACTGCCCATTTTTTTGTTGCTGCCTTCCAGTGTGCGACAAGGCCCTTGCCACATTATAGTGTGGGGAATTGGGAAAACTTCAATCTGCCCCTTAAAGGAGTTCTGGCACAAAATTTCAAAGCACAGATGACTACATAAAAAGCTTTCGTTGTAAATGGAGATACCCCTCAGGAAGGTTAACCTGTAACTGTTCAGTAGAACATATTTTAAGTCAGTTTTAATGTGTGCATGCTCAAAAAAGTTAAGGACAGATTCTAGGGATGGGCGAATATTCGGTATTGTCGAATATTCGATCGAATAGCTCTCTATTCGTTATTCGCTTCGATCCGAATGCAGGTATTCGATATTTTCGAATTATTCGATGCTCCCGAATAGGCAGCTAAAAGCCAAGCTTTTCGGTCAAGCTTTCCGAGAGTTACCCCAGGCTTGGCTCAAGACCCACCGACGCGGACATTTCTATTATCAGTGCCGGCACTGCCGAGTTGCTGCCTTGCCTAGAGGTTCGACGAAGCTCTCGGCCGCCAGCACACTTAAGTTAAAAAAAAAAGGCGGCACTGAAACGACACCGCTCCGAACATTGCGGCACCAAGCCAGCAGACTTGTACAGGCCGCCATTTTGAATAGGCATGCCGCCATTTTGAATAGGCTCGCACAGCGCGGCAGTACGCCGCACTAAGCGAGCCTATTCAAAATGGCGGCCAGCCACGGCCCACTTGCGCTTTGCTTGGCTACGGCCGAGGATACTAGTGGCTACAATACTTTTTTTTTTTTTTTTGCGGAGCTGCTAGGCGGCGCTTAACTGTGCGAGTTTCTAGGCGGCACTTAAACTTGTGAATGAGCAGCCGGCGGAAACTGCTGCACCTAGAGCATGTGGCGCAACAGGCATTTCTTCATGAAAACTTGTGAATACAGCAAAGGAAAGCTGTGTGTAAGATTTTGCAATAAATATTCAACTGGTAATAGCTTTACATAATGCTGTGCCTACGTGAGTTCTAATTATTAGAAAAAAATGTGTACATTAGTCAGGTCACGAGTTGCTCATTTGTCTTTGTGATTTGCAATGTGCACTATTCGAACTATTCGATTCGAAATTATTCGACCAAATCACTATTCGCTTCGAATTCGCTTCGAACCTCAAAATCTATATTCGCCCATCCCTAACAGATTCCCTTTCGACATTGACATCAGTGTGATGCCATGTGTGCCTCTCCCCAAACTGCCTAAGTCAGGGCTCCCATGAGGTATCCAAGGTGGCCTGCTCTGCCTGATCCTTCTGAGAAAACATCGATCCTTCAGTGATGACGCCAGTGTTTTCTATTCAACACAATTGTCGAGAGCCATGAGCTACTGCCCAGTCATTAAAAAAAATGTTGGCTGTCGTCTTGGGTGAAAAGTAGAGAAATACCCAAAACAGGCAACACAAAAGACAAAAAAATAAGTACAAACAAATGCACTTTTGTTTTTCCTCATTTCTTTGTCTTATGTATATCGCCCATTTTGCAGTCTCGTCTTTTTCAACTTAGAATCAACTTGGCCTTGCCTCAACCCTAGCAAGTCTTCATGAGCCCTTCATTGAAATTACGAAGGGTTTAATGGGTTTGTATGCTTGCGTGATGCATGCAAAGGAGAGATCTTACTTATTTTCATTCACTTCGAATTGAACAAGTAGTGACAGGTTAAAATTTTGCAACTTTTGCTGAATATTAGTTTATAGCAGGAGTCAGCAAGCTTTTCAGGCGGAGAGCCGGGTTTAATGCCATGGACACGGAGGCGGCCGGAGGGCACATTGGTTGGGAGGGGAGGGCGGCTTTGCAGGCAAATAATTTTTTGGGGGGAAATTGAAAGCAGTGCACAAAACTAGAATAGCAATCCTTATCATGTTTATTTTCAGCACGAATGTCACGAGCTTTCATGCCAGTTGGGGTCGAAACTGCCATGTCGGCCTTCAGGTAGTAAGTGACAAAGGAGAAGGGGGTCTACCATTGCACCGGGGGTCACATAATACTGCCCCATGGGCTGCGGGCTGCCAACCCCTGATTTATAGCATTTTCGTATATCGTCTGAACATGAAGCACTGGACAACCTAAGGTTGTCAGTTCGTGATGCCTTCACTTGTGAC
Organism: Haemaphysalis longicornis; assembly: GCF_048455015.1. Lineage (NCBI taxonomy): Eukaryota > Metazoa > Arthropoda > Arachnida > Ixodida > Ixodidae > Haemaphysalis > Haemaphysalis longicornis. Next base: position 14,525,117 of record NW_027526203.1, on the reverse strand, counting down.
AGGGATGGGTGACATCTATGGAAACTTTCTGGGTGTTGTGCACAACTCAAGGCAGGTTTTCGTGGGAAGATTGACAAGCATGCTCTCATTACGTTGCAACACTTGTGAGGGAGAACCCTTGTGTCAGAGGACCTGTGTACAGACTAGTTTCCTGGTGCTAACAAATTCCAATAAAATTTATGGCTGCCGCAAAGATCCTAAAGAAAGAATTGTTTTTACAATTTTGTAACAGTTTGTGACCCCACTCAAGCATTCAAAATGCTTGCCTGGTTCTCTATTCGTTTTGGTTGCTTGTCCATTTTTCATTTCCAAAGTACTGTATATTATACGTGGTGCTTTTTTTTTTGGCAGTGCCTGGCATGAGCTCCCTGCTACTGATCCTGTCACAACCGCTGTGGACGAGAGTGGGCGAAATCTGTGCGTCACTGCTGTTAATCTCACAAGGTTTGTGGGATTTCTGCATCTTAAAATCGAGGAAATTGACATGCAGTTTATTAGGCTTTAGACAATACCTACTGTTAATAGTTACTGGTGGGTTCCTTGGCATAGCCATGAAGCACAGTACGATTGCTTTGTGTTTAAAGGAGCCGCGAAGAGAAAACACAAGTTTGTTCCATTCAAAAGACTGCCTCGTTAGAATCATACTTACACAACTTTTAACGTAAACTTCGCTCAAATAAGCTACATAACTAGGAAAAAAAGGAATGGCCATGCGACCCACTAGCTCATTTCCCGCAACAGAACCTATGATGTCACATGTGACAGCTGTGGGATTGGCGGAGGGCGGAAAAAGCAAATGCAAATTAGGCAGAGCTTATAAGCTTGCCGAACAAGCTATTTGCGCTTAAATTTAGGGCAAATTCTCTTAAAAGCCGTAAGAATGGTGGAACGAACATTGTAAGTTACGAAGGCATGTGTAAACATAGAAGTACTGATGCGTACTGCTGTTGGTACTGCGCGCACTATGCTTGTTTAGCTGCACAGAACTGCTGGGCTTTGGGGTTGTCTCAGACGACACTGGCCGATTGACTGACGCAACGGTGTTTTACGTAACCATATTTGTCAAGCGAGCACTATGTTTCACGAAACGATCTTCTCCCAGAACAATAACAAGCCAGATTTAAATACGGTCAAAAAAAAAAACAAAGGCTACAGTCAAAAAAAAAAAAAGAAAACCAAAGGCAGAAAACGGCTTGCCACGCTATGGTGGCGCCATCTAGGTGCAGTAACGTAAACAAACACGCGAGTACTTCGATGCCAGCGCTGCCGTACAGGGTGGAGACACCCTTTGAACGGTCCCGTGCGGCTGCAATTGGGTCAACGTGCTCAACACGTTCTTTTCGTTTCCCACGAGACCCAGCAACGCGAAACAGATAAGATGATTCAAACTTCGCCAGTTAACCGCGTTGCGGTGATAATTTTAGCGCGGTTTTGATACAATGACTTGCTTCGGCAGCGAGCGAGCGAACCAAAATGGCAGCGCCAGCGTATACGTGTCTCCACCCTGACGGCGGACGCGTGAATCAAGGGACCCTAGGCTGCAGAGCGGTCGGTTCCTGTGATGTCATTGCAAACCACGAAAACACACGATTTAGCGGGAAGATCAAAATTTTAACTAAAATTGATTAATTTCTCAGTGAATAAAGCATTGTTTGCATTCAGACAAGCGCTGGAGGCACTATAAAACACTAAATATTTCGAATAACACAAACTTGTATTTTGTCTTCTTGGCTCCTTTAAGGTTATTTCAGCCCTTCTTTCAAGCTTAGAAATATGTGTTTGGCGAGTTCGTGCATCTTAACGATACTTGAACTTGGTGCGAAATATTGACAATCACAGAGAGTAGCTGGTGAGAACAGGAATGACTAGGAACTAACTTTTAGGCAGCGTAAGAACACACATAATTGCAAGCCAATGTTACGTGGCTCAACTTGCATGTAAAAAAAATTGTGATAAAGAAAGGTCACAGCCTAATAAATACGCTCTCTCATATGCAGACCCGTTGACATGTCACTGACACAATCGCATCCGTTCTTTCCTATGTGGTATGCTTCCCGTATCTCCCTTCCTCATGTATCACTGGACCTGGACAATTTTCACTTGCTTTAAGAGCGGCATGCATGCGCTTGCAGAGCTATGGATGGGTGATGCCCACTTGTGCAGTTGTCAACTGAGAAGTTATGTTCATGTTCACGCAATCGCACATTCACACACCTTCCAGTGTGCCCTATGTAGACCTTTCCACATGAAAGAGGTATCTCATAAGCAATGTCCCTACACAGCAACTTGCATAGGCATTGGTATGCTTTTTCTCGCACCCTTGCCTATCAAAGGGACCCGCAGCACTTACCCTTGACTACTCAGAATGTATTTTTGGGTAAAGTCTATTGTCCCAGCAATCACCTCCCATAAGAATCATGAAAATCTGTTCGCTATGGTGATAAGAAATCGCACATAATCATTCCCTCTCAACTCATTGCGGACAAGTGAGACAACGCGATGAAAGCTGCACGCTCTCTCCCGGAGAAGGGGGTGGCTCGTGGTGTTCTCATAGGGAGCCTTCGATGTATCGCAGGCTGGGGAGTTTTCTCCTTTTCTCCATAACATGGAGGGGTGTATTTCCGGTCTGGAGCAACAAAAAAGCAGGCATGGCTACCTGCGCGCAAGCATGCACTCAGGCTTTTTGAAGCAATAAAAGTTTGTTTTCAAGGGGTCTGATTGAAAGTGAAGTATTTAGTTTGTCACTCACACTTCGTGCACACTCAAAACAAAAGAAACGCTGAGACTGTTCATACAGGTTCAGGCATAGAAGAGGTTGGTGCACAGCGCCGATGGCGGCAGAGCGTTACAAACAACCAATAGGACAGCCATGGCAGTAATGACGTAATTTCGGAGGTGCCAGTGGTGCATAAATCAATGAGAAAAATTGAAGAGAGCGCGGATGGTATTTCTGCGTATTTTGCAGTGATTTGCGTGCTTGCTGCTTCATGTGCCTGTGTAATATTTGGCTCAGGTATTCTTCGCAGTGTAATCAAACATCGCGTAGGTTGTTTACTGCTCAAAGCAAGATGTAGGGTCCCTTTCATCTTGCTTACAATGCGGGTGCACATTCCTGCATGCTTGATGGGTGGTGAAAACAGCACCTGAACTCCTGTCATTCATTACCATTCTTGTGGTGTGGGACATATTTTGAAGCTGTGACGCAACTTCACGGTTTTTATTTTCCCGCTCCTTTTCAGTGTTACTGTTTGCATTTTCGGTTCTCTTTTTTGGTACTCTATGCGCTGGCGCTAACACAAATGACTGCAGGAATTGCAATTCTTTTATCCTGACAATCTGTACGCCGAAGCGGTCCTTAACTTTGTGGAGGCATGACTTGCACTGGTTGGCGGAGATAGGGAGTCCAGCACCCCTTTGCACAAGAAAAAGTATGGTGTTAGTGCGGCGACACGCATTTGAGGCAAACGCAGGAGGTTTACCCCCATAAGAAAAAATATGAATGTGTCAAGAGGCCTGTATACCGGAGAGATGAAGTATGCAGAACAGCGTATTGTTTAAGAAGAGTGGAAACTTTCCTTATCACATTTCTTTTGTGCATGTGCATCCATGTACACCCTTTGTCAAAATTTTGTGGGCCAATCCTAAGCCTTCTCGACTACAAAGAATTCAAAAAATCTGTTTTACCTTTAAATGTGACAGATTATTTTAAGGCAGTAAGAAAGAAAGGTGTTTCCTCTAATTTTCTTTCATAAAAAGTTTCAGCCTCGCTCGTGTCGTAAGCTTGTACAGGAGAAAGTTTCGCAGCCTGCGCGTTTCTGGCTTGGCCCACAAAATTTTGACAAAGACTGTATCTCTGTTTGTGTTCTTGCATTGCATAATAGTTGGTACTCTGTGCCAGTCCTTGTCAGCTACTCACTCTCTGTGGTTGTCAATATTTTGCCGTGTTTACAAGTGTTGTTTCAAGCCACTTTTTCGCTCATTGGTAGACACAGCTAATGCAAATATTCATGGGCAGCATTGTTCAAATAAAGCGTGGGCACTAACAGGATTCTGTGTATATGAAAAGGCAGGATTAGGGCACAGTGAAAGAAAGGCAAGTTCGGTTTCAAATCGGATGTCTTCAAATTTGAAGCTCACGGAAATGTAAAGGGGTCGTGAAGAGAAAATCCATTTGTCTTTGCTTAATTTTGTCTACTTGAATGACCTTCTAAGAACATAAATCCAAAATATTTTAACAATTCATTGCTTCTGGAGACTTCTAAATTCTTGTTTTGAGGTGCGTCGCAAGCGACCATGCGCGCATCGCCAGTCGGCAGCGCAACTAGCAGTGACGTCGCAGTAAAAACAGTCAAAAGTTAAATGCTCTTTGTGTATATTGTTCTGTACAACTGCAAACCCAATATTTTAAAAATAATGCACCCTTTATTCGTTACCAAACCAGTTTTCTACTGACGTGACCGGTGTCGCGACCGCTTCTGTTGTGTGGCAACCATTGTAACAGAACTCAGACATAGCCTCCTGTAGAGGCTATGACTCAGACCTACTGGCTGTTTGGACGATTTGTAGCCACTTTCCTTGCTGAAAGGGACACTGAAGTGATTTGTAAACATTGAGGGATTACTAGCGCAAATTGTAGTCCGGAGTTCATAGGCCATGTTTCGACCACTGTGAGCGCGTTTACGCGAATTTATTTAGTAGAAAAATCAATTCGAAATGCTGTCCTCTTCTCTGCACCCTCGCCCATTTTCTGTGGCCAGGGTTCGCACAGGTCCTTGAAAACCCTTGAATTTAGACGTGTAAATTTCAAGGCCTGGAAAGTCCTGGAATTTTTAAAGGGTCCTTGAAAACCCTTGATTTTTCTGGAGAGAACCAATGGCCCCATCTTTTCTACAAGAATTTAAAGTATTTGTCGTAAATTTTACGTGTTAAAAATGTAAAGAAACATTGTAACAATCAAGTTTCAGTGTATTGCGTGAAATTACGAGTTGTGGATTCTCATTATCACGAGGCAACATTGAGAGCAGCACTCCTCAATAGAATTCATGTCACGATACAATCCCGTGAAAGCCGGCTTCTGTTCTCTATCTTGCATGTTCCATCTAGTCTGTGGACGGCCTTTCATTGCATGTTTGCTGTGCCTCATACGCTCCATCTGCATTTGCTTTTACGTGCAAATGGAGGACGTGTGCATAGTTCATCCTTCCTTGGAGCAACACTTGCTGAGTTAATTTCAGCTGGTACTCTTGCTGACAAAGCAGGAGATACAGGCAACATTAACTAAGTTTTGAAATCAAACAGCCTAAGCAAAACGCCAAGAAAAAAGAAAAACCTCTAAATACAAACTATGAAATAAAAAATAAAGCTGGGACAGCGTTCATGAACCCATAGCGCCTACCTGAATGTGCAGTAATGTTTTTAGGTATTGGGCAATAACACAATTTTGCATTGTGTTGAAAAAGTTATAAATAATCCCAGATAAAACATAAGATGGGGACCTTGAAAATGTGTTTTCTGGTCCTTGAAAGTCCTTGAAAACCCTTGAATTTTGGCTTTTGAAGCCCGTACGAACCCTGTGTGGCGTTTTCATGTGACGTCGGGAGGAGATGAGCTGGCAATTGTCTGCACTACTGCACAGCTCGCCGACCTTCCGACCGAGTCAGACGGCCCAACGTTTAGTCCGCCAGCCGCCGACGGGTCGTCGCGATTCGCTCGCTCAGTTGAAACTAAGCCACAACACCTTTGTGAATGGAAGAATGTGCCTTTCCTTACAATGTTAGTTTGTACACTGTGTCAAGCTCCGAGTCCGAGTCGCTCCACACAAGCGCTGCACTAGTGCACATGCGACGCTTCACTGACTTTACACTAGTAGGAAAATCTAAGGCCACTTGAAGGTGGGATAAGTGTCAGCAAAGTCAATATAGGTACTAAGGAAATAAAATCAACTGAAACTTTTACCGTACAGCACAAAACTAGGGAGCAGGAAGCACTTTTTTGTGCTGGGTGAACAAGCACAGTGGTCAGCAGCACGACAACGCATCTGCGAACACTTTTCCGTCAAAGAGATGCAATTGCTAGACGTGAGATTTTGTGGAAGTTTGGGGGACGCTTACTGCAGGAGCGCTATACAACAAATAGTGACATAAAGTACTTGAAATGCTAAAACTAAATAAAAGTGTAAACCGGTTATACATTATAGACCTTATATAGTCAGCCTCGGCAGTGCTGGCTCGTGGCCGAGTGATCTGCGGCGCAAGGATTATTGTTTTGAAAGTTGCAAATTCGAATCCCCGAGGGTACTTTTTTTTTTTTTTTTTTTGTAAGTTGATTTTTCGTATGCGGCCGATGTTTTCTGAACTGAGCTCACCATTTTTGGGCCGTAACGTTCACTGCTCCTTGAGCGAATTCACAGAACGTGCGCATACTGACAATGACGCGCTAGCGAGATCTCGTTGGCGTGCTGTTGCCACAAGCACCGACTGCTTGCGGGCAGTGGGCACAGGCCTGAATCACCACACCCTTGGCCTGGTGCGAACTAGCTTTTTACGATACAGGCATGAGTGAGGAAGCTCGGAATATGCGGGAAAAGCGCATGGCATTTGAGTGTCTGCAGTGACGCGGAGGGCGTTCATCCGCTGCGTAGGCCTCGGCTAGTGATTTCTACGATTCCAAGCCGTCCTGGGAGGTTTATCTTAGGCATTTGACAGCCGACTACATGGCAGAAGCGCGGAACGGCGATTACTGAGATATCGAGAATGCCCATCCAACAATACCGTCAGATGTCAAGCATGTTGCTTTACAGAACTGAAACCGAAACTTGTTTGAATGCTAACCTTGGACATCGTCCAATCACGGTGCCAGCTCCTGCCGACGTCACAGCCTTTAGTTGGTGCGGCCGCCACAGACCGCGCATGGTAGTTTTCCTTCTTTCGTGTTTTATAGAATAATTAATGACTTATCAACCGGATAAACGATGAAAAGTGTGGTAATTTGAGTCAGTCTACGCAGTGCAAGCAAAATCGGGAGCTTGACAAATTCACTTCAGTGTCCTTTGAAGTTCACATTTTGCTGCATTCTCTTTGGAATCGTACCTCTTATATCAAATGGCAAAAAATCGTCAAAGCAAAAAAAAAAAAGTGCCCCATGTGCGATTTGAACTTGAGGCCGCCGGGCCAGCCCAACGTTACGGCTAGCCTACATTGATGTCAGACACTTTACCCACTACCTTATCGATGCAAGAAGCGCGCGTGACAGAAAACTGCGGCAAAAGGCCGCTTCACATTTGTACCCAGCACTGAGGTGTGTTTTCATAAATTCTAATCAACTTAGAGCTTTCACCGCCAACTTATGGTTGATCGTTTCTGCAGTGAGCCAAAGGGGAGCATACCCAATCAACGAAACAGTGTTGTTTATTGCAGGAAACAGCAAAGCAATCAAACTGCGTGATGGTGGGACTCAGCGCTGTGTCCCTGCTTCTCGCTAGTTATTTTTGTGCTTGATGAGTAAATGACGGGTTGGTTTTGAGTTTTCACTACACGAAGTTCCTTCGATGAGCATGTTAGGTAGTAAATTCTCATTTTAAGCTTTTGGTCATTTATCTCCTCAGGCCAGAGGTTTCACGTTCGTGCAACTCACATTACAGGCTACGTGAGACAGACGTCTGCAGTTTAGACTCGTGTGAAACAGCGTAAAAAGTTTACAGATACCCAGTATACTTTCAACCTGCTTACCTCTGCCTGCATCACTCGCTCGCATTGTGAACTGAAAGTTTGACCATGTTGATCAGTCGCATCAGAGATCAGACACCTCCCGTTCAGTTGCAAGGCGAATTTCATTATGGTGCAGATTTATCTGACCCTTTGCGAGCCCGCTCTGTGCCGACATATGCAGACAAGGGGGAACTGTGACTGGCTCCTTACCAAGACGTCACTTCACGATTTGAGGAGGAAAGCCTCGTTGAAAAATTAACTGCATTTTTTTTTCCTATTTGCCAATATCGGGCAACAGAACGATTATGCATTGTTTATTAAAATTCCACAGTTATAAGTACCCACACAACACAACTTTTTTAGAAAATCTCTTCACCACCCCTTTAATGTGCTTCTGCTGCAAGCACTATGCAGTTCTGAACTTGAGACTAAGCTCTGTTGTTGTTGCTTTGTTTGTGTACTTTCAGGACCAGAGAATTTAGCACTCATAAAACACTGCTTGGTACTAGACAGACTTGGCAGTAATAAAATTACAGTAATTAAACTACTTTCTGCTGCAATGAGTAATTTAAGGAATTACTCTTGAGTGTTGTTAATTTAGTAATGTAATAAATTACTCCATGCCATTAATTTCATGGAAATTACTCATTACTTTCCCAATTACTTCCGACTACGATATAGGCTGTCCAGGCGCGTAGCCAGGATTTTTGTTCGGGGGGGCTAAGATTGTTCTCGTCCCCCCCCCCTCCTCCCCCCACCCCCCCCGAACAAAAAATGTGCGGTAGTTTGCAAGCGCCCTTAAAGGCTATGAAGATAAAATACATGTTTGGTTCATTCAAAAGTCTGCATTGTCCCGATATCAATGATACCAGTTTTATCGCAATCTTCAAAGGAATAATCAAAATATTAAATTAAACGTTTGAAGCAATGGCGAATCCCCGCCCACTTTCCGGCGGCGATTTCACTATGACAGTTCAGGGGTACGATTGGTGCCCAACGACTTAAGTCACCGCCAAGGAACATGATTGCGCGATTGTAGACGGGCCTCCATTGATCTTATCATTTGAATTCTAACGTGCAGTTAACACACTCATAACTACGCGTTAGTGCTAGCCTATATATATACCACTCCTGCCGATATCACTTCACTGCAGCGCTAAATTTAAAAAAATTTGACATTTGTTGCATTGCTTCGGTTTAAAAAACGCCTGTGATTGGAATGGAGCTGTGCGAGTTACCAAAGGCTAGTTGCTATTCAATTGAACAAGGTTGTATTTTGTCTTTAAAAGGCTCTTTAAGGTTCTCTCATGATATTGGTGTTGATTATGATTGTACTAGTGCCAGCTGAAGTTGTAAACTGGGCGGAAATCCGCAGACCGCGTGGTGCAAATCTGCGCCCGTGATACGGGACGTACATTGCACGCACAGGAACCTTGTGCAGGCATTGCATTAAACGGCCATAGTTTCATGCAATTGCTTGCTTTATCTCAACGTGTGGAGTATGATAGGTGTGACAACCGCAATAAAATGACGTAGGCCGTAAGAATTAGATTTTTTTTATTTAGTTGTCCTTGTCCAAAATGCAAAATAAAATATTTTGCGTACGCCTGCACAGTAGCGGCCAGTGTCAGGCCAATGGAGCTCATTCTGTGCAGTATACATCGATTCTATGCACTTGCGTTATCTGTAGCGCAGATCTTATCTTTAAAAAATGAGAGGCTATGAATTATACATACAAGAAGCGTTATATCTCTAGCAATAATTTTAACAAATATCAACCCTAAACACACAGACATCATGCGCAATAACAGCGCTGTTAAGCACGAAAATTACATGAACATGGCAAGATTAGTCCACACCAAAGCGTAATAATTCAGCCATCGGTATTTGTTAAGTCATGCCAGTTTAAATTTGCGCTTCTGTTTTGAGTCTCAACACAGTCCATTTCGTAGCTTCTATCAGGTCTCCGGGCGGACATGAGAAGCTTGTGCTTTGTAACATAATGGATCTGGTTTACATTTCGGCACAGCCTAAATGTAGAGTCTGCTGTAATGAGCTTGGTGTTCTCAAATAGTTGCATTATTACCTGTCAAGTTTTCAATGCTTCGTGCATAAATGCCCTATAGTCTGCCTGAAGGCGTGTACTATCCAGTAACTTTTCTGGAGCAGCCACCCCATTTAGCTACCACTCCTAGATGAGGTAGAGCAAGTCACTGCAAAGTTCACCATTCGATGCTGTATCGAACTTTATATTTAGCAAGAAAAAATAGGAACGCAAAGACGACGATGCCTGACCGTACTCTTGCGGTTAGGCGTGTTCTGTGCAATCTGAGCAAAATATTGCTGTTTTGAATTTTGTCGTGAGATCTGAGGAAAGAGTTATAATGCGGTCCTACCATTTTGGTTTCAAACTTTAATGAAAGGACATACTTTTTTAGCTGACGCGTGCACTGCCATTTTTCAGCCGAGTACACACTGCCGGTTTTAAAGCTAAACGATAAAAAAAATATCAGTGCATAAGCATGGGTGGCTCTGGAATGTATAGGGCGCACATGAGTTTTGTAGTTTTTGTTAGAGACGCGGGAAATGGAAATTATGTTGGGAATCTCCTTGGCCCACCAGAAAACGGAGGATTGGGCAGCTGTGCAGAGCCAGCATGACCTTCGGGCGTGGTGCGATGCGCGAAACAAGTCAGCATTTTGTTTTCCGGAGTGCACCAAGAAACCATGCGCATTGGCATGGCCCCGTATACAGAAAGACCAAAGACTACCATGCTTCAGCATGAAGCAGACAGTAATGACATAGTTAAACTATTTCCTTGGTTGACAGCGAGCGTGATGTTGAAACTCAAGCATGGTTTCAGGCTATACGACAGGATAGATTGGCTAAAAGTTGCAAAGTTGTTTACCGTGATAATTCCTCGGTCATTTCGGTTACTTAGGAAATGCTGACGATTGCTCAAAATGTCCTTCATGCCACATTTTAGAATGTATAAGTAGCAGTTGTGGATTCAGGAAGAAAGACAACAGCGCGCACCCGTATGTGTGTGTGCAAGGGGGGGGGGGGGGGGGGGTGAGGTGAGCGGAGGAGGAGGGCAGAGGTGTGCTGGTGCTCTTGAGGGGGCCTGCTGTCTGTAGCCCGTTTATTTAATTAGGAAATTATGTTGTCTTGCACGACCGATTGAGCCTTGAAAGAACGATTCTCCTGCGTCCACAGAACTTCAAAGAAGGCCAGGAAGAGTTAAAGGAAAATTCTACCAGAAAGGCACGTTCGTTTCTTCGCCACCAGTACGAAGGTCCTTCACTTGCGCTGTGCACGCACGCTGCTATGGGTTTAAAATTTGGTGTAGCAGTCGATGCACGCGTAGATAATAAACGCGGTAACAAAAGTCCCGATAACGCGCACACAATGCAACAGCGGCTACATCACATGGAGTTTCGTTCCAGTAAAAGCAAACTATTAAAACTGCAGCCAGAACAAATATATTTTTCACTCTTCATGTACTAATACTCACGCTGTCCCGATACACTCTGAGTAACCCTCTGCATACTAAAATATTTAGGCGTTACAGGAGTTGAATTTACGTTTTCCCTCATTAAAAATCACCTATCCGCTCCACCGTGGGCGCTTTTAACAACCAATTCAAACGCAAATACTGCATTCGGAATAAAACGAAATACACAATTTTAGCTCGCAGACGCAAGATACTGGGGCATCGTATAAATATAAAGAAATTATTATTTAAATATCAGAGAATGCATAACTGATCTGCACTGCACAACTTAACCTACAATGCAACCTCCATCGTCAAAAGACATCAGTGATCATGGAAGGATTAATCACTGGAAGGAAATGACTTACAATTCGAGGCCTCTTTTGGGTGTTGGCACTTGGAACATGAGCTTCTCAAAACCAGGGGCGCTTCTATCCTCGCGACATATTGCTGTTGTGTTTCAGGCCCTTAATATACACTGCTCTGGGCAGCCGCCGTCCAGAGAAAAAGCGGCCGTGGACACAATGGAGGGGCTTTAGTTGTGATCGAGGTAGAATATGGCCACCTGATCGTTGTTACTCTCGCGACGCCGTCTGCCTGTGGCAGGGCTGGTGACCGCGGTGCCTTCACATTTAGGATAAAGTCTGGGACTGGCTCGGGGAGCTGCAGCGCGCCTTTTTTGTCGAACCGCTGTTCTCCAGTTTCCTAGGTTAGGGGAGAATACTTCCGAACAAAGCTGCCTAATCGCAGGGGTGAAATTGATTGTCGCAACATCGCCGTCGGAAGGGGACACTCAGTGCGCGCAGTCTGAGCCCACTCCAACAAAACCCTCCCGGGCTCGCAGAAACGTGAAAAAGGAAGAATGAAGGGCTGACGCGAGGAAGAGGGGCGTACCTTGCTGTGTGTCTCATTCGCAAAGGCCCTTTGCCCGCGCACGACATTCATCCAGCTAAACTGCATGTTTCATCCATTACGTAGCCCCATCGCATTCTTCAGTTACCTTGCACGAGTCTTGAATGTGCACGTGCCCACGGCCGCTTGATCTCCCCTTTTCTAGGAGATGGAGCGGCCGTGGTCAGCCACCGCCGCGTGCACGTTGTTCTGCTTAACATACAAAGATCGTCTGTTCCCTTACGGGCCTGCATCGTACCAGTCTTAAACCATCAATGACCGGCGGTCCCTCTTTTTTTTTCCCGCGAGTTAGTGCGGACCAATCCTTGCTTCCCCGGCCGAGTCAATCTCCTCTGCTGAGAAGTACTCAGCCGGCCTATTATTCTCTGTGTTGCCACATGTCTCGCACAAAGGGACACAACGCATGCCTGTGTCGTCCCGTGCGCTGAGCTTACCTGAAGGCGCCGTGGCTTTCAGGGCTGCCCCCCTCCGCAATGATCCCTCAGTGGTTCGCACCCTTCAGGGGCTTCATTTTGTCACGGCCGGACTCGACTCCCTTTCCGCAGCGCGGAAAAAGAGTCGAGTCCGGCCGTGGTTTTGTGTAAACACCCTTGCGTAGGGAAGACATTGAGTCGTGAATGCTTCTACTAGTGGCACTTTCAAAGGATATGCAGCTTTGTTCGCAGGCGACGTACCAGGCATACAGGCAGACCGGCGACGGCCGGAAAAATTTCGGGGGGGGCTGAAGCCCGGTCAGCCCCCCCCTGGCTACGCCACTGAGGCTGTCTGCTTTTCTTACGGTATAAAAAGTTGATCGAGAAAAGTTGAACAAGTAGAGTTCCAATGCCCAGAAAGTATCTGGGCATTGGAACTCTACGAACACGAAGGAAACAATGTTTCAATGAGAGCTCTGCCTGCTTTCTCGTGCCTCTTCATTCCCTTTTCATGCGTTTCAAAGTAATTTCATTACTTTAGAAAAGTTATAGTAATGTAATGTGATTACTTTTGGACATCTGTAATTTCTAATGTAATTTAATTTCATTTTAGAAAATTCTAGGAAAGTAATGAGTAATGTAATTTAATTGCTTTTTAGAAGTGATTTTGCCGTCTCTGGTTCTAGATCCACTAGGCCCGAATAAAAGTGGAGGGACATGCGGGCAGCTTCTCCAAGTCATCCCGTTACACCTTAAGTTATTCATGTAGGCGGCCAAAAACACATGAAGTAATGCGAGGTCAGTACAGAATTTAAATAATTTATTTTTGATTGTAGGGTTTAACGCGCCGACGCAACGCAGGCGATGAGGCGCGCCGTAGTGGAGGGCTCCGGATTAATTTTGACCACCTGGGGATCTTTAACGTGCGCCGAAATCTCGTACACACGGGCGCTTTTGCTTTTCGCCTCCATCAGAAAAGCGGTTGCCGCGGCCGGGAATCGAACCCGTGAACTCGTGCTCAGCAGCGCAACGCCTTAGCCACTGAGCCACCGCGGCGGGTGAATTTAAATAATTTAGCCTTTGAGTTTAACTAAATTGAGTTAAGGGGGGACGCGGGTCTTAGAATGGCAGGGGTGATCCAGCTGCGCCATTTGCGCCATTTTGCTACAATTGTACTCTCCTGCGCCCTGCTGCGCCCAGTGGTGTTTTACTTGCGCCAAATGCTCCGAACCGCTTGAACCCGGTCTTTCGGCCGAGAGTTGTCCCCTCAAACCAGCTGAAGCGAGAGACGATCATTCTACCGCTAACCAGCACGATGGTTCCTAGGTTGGCAACTTGGAGGAAGCGGTGCGCTCGATTATTCGGTTGCCCCAGTTGAGCTCTGCTCATGGTGCAGCCACAGTGCAGCAATAGTGCAGCCATGGTGCCGCTTCGGAGCAGAGATGGTAATTCGGCAAGTCGGCATGCATACACTCCGGTGGCGTGGACCGCAACGGAGTGGTTTCCCGCACTGCTGCAAACAAGCATAATGGCATTACTTAATGTGTATCGCTTGTAGAAAACTAGCGATTGACGTTCGGCCACTCGTGACAAGATGCACAAACGAGAGTCTATTCTTTTCTGCGCTCGCGGCGAATCGTTTTATTACTGTGCGGCCTTATATTTAGGGCTACTGCAGTGGAGTAGCGCTAGCCAAAACTGCATCAGCGTAAGTTTAAACAACTTGCCGTTTGGGATTTTCGCAGCGGTTTTCTCTTTGTTTTTGTTTTCTGTTGTTTTTTTTTTTTTTTTGTTTTTGTTTTTTTCATTCCGCGTGACGGTATTGAAAATAAAGCCCCTTCATATTGCTCTTATCCACCGCCTGAGTGGCCGGGAATGTGGTGCTGATGTCGGCAATGAAAAGCGGCTCAGGTGGAATTTGGAAGAAAAGAGGATCTCATGCCGTGCGTTGCTGAAAAGGGCTGAAAACATTATTTCATCAGCGCAGGCTTTATTACCAGAAGGAAACTCTGCCTTTAGCCACATTCTCTCCGAGCTGAATGAACTTAATAAGAAGGCAAGCAAGAAGCAATAGTATGGTGTGATGTGTGTGAAGTGCAATATTTTCTGTCTAAATATTGTCGAGCCGGACCCTCCGAGCTGGATGAACTGAACGAAACGGCAAGAAGCAACAAATCAGTGCAATATGTTTGAGATAGTGAAATAATTTTATTGTAAATAAAATGGGCCCCCTTTTGGTATTAGTAAGTTTTTGTAATGATTACTTGGTGTTTGTTTTTTAAGTTAAAGAAACGCTTGTCATCTGCTTCACTTGCAGCGGTGTCTAAAGGCTGTGGGGGCACACAATTTTGGTGCTTTAGTTACCAGCTTCAGAGTACAACTGTGGGGAAGTAATTAGCGTTGCCTGAATGGTTGCCAGCCTTCTTTATCTCCAGATAAATGAAGCTGCAACATAAGTTTTGTGCTGCTCCCAAGCTGCTCCAAAATCAAGCTCTGGTACAATAGTGCTCCAAAATAACATTTTTTCAGCTCCAAAAAATGCTCCAATAGTTCGAATGGCTGGATCACCCCTGAGAATGGTCAAAAATGGCCAAAATATCGATTTTGAGAAAATCCAATTTTTGGAATTATTGTACCTTCAAGCACCTGCCTTCGAAATATCAACGAGAAATTCCATTGGGAAATATTCTCAAATCATGTTTTGAAACGCCTCGGGGGGCCACGAAATGCCCCGAATTGGGCAAAAGTTGCTTCAAATTCCCGCGCGCCCCGCGGGCGAAGCAGCCGACCGATCGCCGCCATCTTGGTCTTGTTTTGAAGCTTGTTTCTTTGTGCGCATTTTGCGATATCTCAAAATGGCATCGCTTGAGTAGAACGACTGCCCTTGCCAGTTTTCCGAAGGCACCTTCTCGGCCGCCGATTGGGTAGAGGGGCGCACGCAGTTTGAGTTTGCCATACGACCCCTCCCATTGGTCGGCGCGACTGCTGTCATGGCGATCGCCATTATGGCGTCTGCTATGCGCGTCTGACGGAGTCCGCTCTTCTGGCGCAGCGCTCGCTTACAGCAGTTTTTTTGTACAGTTTCTTCTAATTCTTCCATCGCGTACTTTCGTGACTGATGCCAGGAGACGTACGTTTGAAGAAGACGACCCGTCATGCGCACGGGAAGCGAAAGCGTCGTCCGCCTATCCCAAAGTCGCGTGATGCGACTTCGGGCCGCTCGACTCCGCCGGATGAGAATCGTTCGCCGCCTCGTATTGCCTCGCCTGCCCCATCGCCTGACCAACCACCTCAGGAATCCATACCTAGTCCAAGCACGTCTTGCCGGCTTGACACGAGGTATTACACGGCGGAGGAGATCGCCGCGCGTACGGAACACGCGGACGAGGTCAAGCGCGGAATGGTGACCAAGTCAGCAACCCAGCGGAAATTCGACCTCCTTGAAGTGGATTTGGCGCACTCAGATGAAGAATCCGGCACAGATTTTGTCTTAGTGGATTTTGCAATGCTGAAGGACCTTTTTGCGCACGTCAGGTGCCGCAAGTGCGGGCTGGCGGCGCCGGATTTGAGGAAGGCTGACCGGCAGTACGGCCTCGCCGTGAAGCTCGAGGTGACGTGCTCGGTTTGTGAACACCGTGTGGAACGTTTTTCCTCACCAAGGACCGAAGGATCTGGCAATATCACTCCTTTTGAAGTGAATATGAGGGCTTTGAAAAGTATTCAGAGCATCGGGAAGGGGGTGACTGAGATAGCCGCACCATGCACAGCTTGAAGGAAGAAGGCGTCTATGGGTTTATCCCCATAGGCCAAGAAAGTTTGCCTTTCGGCTACATTTATTTTTCCCAAAAGGCTCTTTTGAGGGCCAACAACATGATGCATGGAAAATGCACTGTGCAGTGTCTCACCCCTGTATCCTCTCAAACTTCCAGCATAAAAACCGCGAATGAAATAGCCTCACCAAAGAACAAAAAAACACCCTCACACTTTTGCCGTACCCAATCTTCTTGGTACCACAGTGCACTGTAATAGATGATGGCACTTTATGAAGGACTGTTCCAGTTTTCACGACGCCAGCAAGACACCACCAGATTTCACGCTAGCAAAATGCCAACTGATTTGAAGTCGATAAATTTTGCTAAATTCCTGATGGGGTTCGTTACTTGGCCTTTCGTATCTCCAGTTCTAGTTGACATTTTTGGAATCCAAAGACAGATTTGAAAATGGGAAGAACATGTCTTTGTTACTGGGAAATTGTGAAGCTACACTATACTGATGGTTCATTTCATAACACATGGCCAAACTTCAAATGCAGTTTTCTCAGTTTCATATTTTTGGTCGCTTCCCTCAGCCTTACGCAGCTTTTTGGAAACTTCTTTTTGCTTCATAAGGTCAATCTTAATACTATTTTTTTCAGTACAGCCTGAGGCAGCCAATGACATTCTTAGTTTTTCTGTTTAGGCTACACATAAATAATGACTTGCAGTTATTTTGATGAGCCAAAATATCGAATACTGCCATCTTTTGTACTTGACATATTCTTTTAGGATGCCGTGACTTTAGAGAAAAACGAAGAATGTCATCGGGTATGGGAACTCTCTGGCTATCCATTCATGTAATTAAAAGCGACAAAATGCAATGCGGAAGTTTATTAAAGCTGCGTAAGAAATTACCTAATTGCGGTTTATACCTTCTATGATAACTTTTGAACTAACAGCACCAGCTCAAATATAATTGCATATTTCAAATCTACAGAGAAAAGCACATCCGTGTGCAAATTTTCATAAGGTTCTACCCATAAATAAAAAAGTTAGTTTTAAGACCCTCGTCCCCCCTTAAAGAGGCAGTGTAAATAACTGGGCTTCTCAGAAATCTTAGAATCATTGCCACTAAAGGAGTGAACTACACGGTTTCAATGCCTTCTCCATCACCTTGAGCAAAAAAAAAAAAATCAAGCTTAACTTCACGTCTGGAAATTGCAGTTGAATATTCTTCCAGCTGCATCACCATAGCTGACTTCCCAGTGAACATTTTGCTTTTGCTGTTTCCTTTGCACTGCCCAGCGGTTAAGCCACTTTTGTTCAGAGTTGCCATTTTTTCGCTTTAGTTAGTAATTATCTTCTTTCAAATATCCACCACATCAGATTTTTACTTTTGTTTGCTGGCCAAAATCTTTGTGTGCTTCTTTTTAGGCACACTATAAAAATGAAAAAACAGTCAGCTTGTTTTATGGAGTATTGAGGGGAAAAGGAAAGCTTTATTATTTGTGCAACAAAAACTGGTTTCTTGATTTATAATACTAAAATTCAGTGAGTGCAATTAGAAGTGAAGAAATTTGATGCAGACCAGCATAAGGTTAAGAAAAATTTATTCATAATTAGCAAAGGTCAGCCTGACTGATTTTGTCATGTATTCATTTGAAAGACAGATTTGTAGATGTAATAGTAAAAGGAGAGCAAGATAATGCCGTTGTTGGTGTACAGTTGTCCTTACAGTTGTGGAACTGGGACAGGGACGCTAAAATAACTTTGTACAGGGACAAAGACAAGTTGAATCATGGAGGCACATTTTCTGGCTAAAGGATGTTTTAGGTAGTTGTTCACATGCATTCAGTTGTGTTAACGGGGCTGTTGGATTGCCTTGTAGTGGAAAAGTTATCTGGATCACTACTCAGTATCTGCTATATATAACTTTAAAATGCGGCCTCCGCTTGGCACCTTTGCAAAGAAATCCAATTTTCAGCAGTTTAGGAATTAACTGAGGTCATTTCCTTGCATTGAAACAGAAGCATTTCACCATCTCCTCATTTCTTGCTACACTTGTGAAGTTGTGGTTACCATCCCCATACACAAGAAGTGTTGTGTGAGCTTGTTTTGCTTAGTGCAAATTTGAAACAGCTTGCACTCTCTGTCCCCATTCCTGTTCAAACTGAATTTGGGGTCAGTACACTGGCACGTTAGCTTATGGGAGCAGAGTGCCTCTATGGTCAAAAAATTACTTTAACAGCCTTCATTTTACTGTCGCGGAACCAATTGCAGAACTGATTGCCGAGCTCTCTTTATTATTGCAGCAAGCTTGCATAGTTTGAATAGCTGAATAAACTTTTCCCCGAACCAACAGTCTACAGTTTGAAGCTGTGGCACTTGTGCTCAAAAAGAGGTTTCAAGTTTCTTCTTAATGAAGTAATGCAGTTTAGCTTTATAATATTGAGTTGGAGCATATGTTGCTTTTTAGATGCGACGCATCTCTTTCACTCGCCTTGTCCCTCCGGCGTCGTCTGGCGTAGTCCGCATCCCTCCCCCATTCTCCTCGCCGTGCCATCTGCGCGCTAGCGCCGCTCTCACCGCAGCGCCGTCTGCATGTTAGCGCTTGCTGGCGCTCGCTCCGTCTCCGTGCCAGCTGTGCGTAGGTGCGGGTTAGCGCGCAGCTTGCACTCGGTTAACACATGCGCTGCTATGCGCTGCTCTCTCTCATTCCGTTGCATATAAACGCGGTAACTGCGTCGCTCCGCTCAGTCGTTCCGCCGCCGCTCCGCCGATGACATCCTCCGATGACCACCGATGATTTGAATGGAGTCTAACAGGCCTGCTATCGCGATGGTCGGCACAACCGTAACAAGCACCGGCCACCCCGATAAAATTTACACCATCTTCCCGCGAGGGGAACCATGGGGCAGATGCGACGCATCGGGGGTGAACATGCTGCATAAAATATGGATGCACAACAACAATGGACGCGCTAACATAACGGAAACGCAACGGAAACCCCCGATGCGTCGCATCTACCCCATGGTTCCCCTCGCGGGAAGATGGTGTAAATTTTTGGAGTTGCAGTTGGTTTGTTAACTACAAATAAGGCACAATCATTGCAAGCATAAGTTAATTTATACCAGTGTCTTGCTTGTTGTTTAGGCCAGCAAACAAGTCATTGTCAGTGAGCTCATGTCAGTATGGACTATTTGTGTACTGACTGAAACGTTCTGGCAGCAGCCACTGAACTGTGGGAAACAGCCTAGCTGTGCATCATGAGTAATGGTTATGGATAAAACATGGTTTAAATTATAATTATAGTTTAAATTTGGAAACTCTCAGCTTTGTCTTGACTCAGTGAGGCTGGGGAGCCCGGTCTGCTAAAACATTGGGACTATTGTTACATTGTATTATTTCCTCTATACTGGTTCACTTTTTTGAACCAGCACATGTTTGAACCAGTTGTATCTTTGAAAAATGGCTTTGGGCCATACATTGTTCGAACTTACAAAATGTTGTCGAAATTCTTTGTAACTAGACAACAGGTACTGGTAACTCGAGATTCATGATAAATGTTCTTTCTGGAATTTTTGCATTCCTAAAGGGACCCTGCAGCACTTACCATTGACTATTTGGAATGTATTTTGGGTTAAAGTCTATTGTCCCAGCAATCTCCTCCCACAAGAATTATGAAAATCTGTTCACTATAACCGAAACTACGTGCAATGGGAAATCACGCAAAATTGTTCCCTCTCAACTCGACTGCAGACAACGCGACGAAAGCTGCACGCTCTCTCCTGGAGTGGGGGCAGCTCGCGGCGTTTTCTTTGGGGGCCTTCACCACTATATCACAGGCCGGGGAGTTTTCTTTGTTTCTCCGTAATGTGGAAGGGTATTTCCGGTCTGCTGCCACAAAAAAGCAGGCATTGCAGCCTGCTCACAAGTACGCGCTCAGGCTGGTAGGGCATTTTTAAAGCAATGAACATTTGTTGTCGAGTTGTCTCGTTAAAACGGGAGTATTCAGTCCATCACTCAAACTCCGCGCACTCAAAACACAAAAGAAACCCCAAAACTGCATACAGGTTCAGGCTTAGAAGAGTTTGGTACACAGGGCCGACGACGGTGGATCGTCACAGGGAATGCGAGAAATAAGCCGTGAAGTTGACTAGCGGCAGCCAATAGGACAGCCATGGCTGCAATGACGTCATTTAGGCCATGGCAGGCCTAAACGACGTTTTTCTGCGTATTTCACGGTGATTTACGCGCCCACTGCTTCACGTGCAAGTGTAATATTTGACTCAGGTATTCCTGGCAGTGTAATCTAAACGTCGCGGAGGTTTAGTTCCACTGCTCAAAGAGTGTTGCTGGGTCCCTTTAAAGCTAGATGCATTGCACATCTGCAGTTTAAATGTATGTAGGGGCTTCGAACTGCCTTGCTGAGTTTGGTGACTGTGGGCTGTGCAGTGTTGTAACTCATCCTTTTTTTTTTTTTTTCTTGTTCCCTGCTGCAGGCACTCCTGAGCATGGCAGCTGTGGTTTCCATTGGAGCAAAGCAGCTGTACTCTGTCCATGACCACCATAGCGGTTGCATCAAATGGAAGCAGCATCACTGTATGAGCAGCAATTCAGGGAATAAATCTGCCCCACATTTTGTAATAAACACGTCTTTGTCAGTTGCTGAATTTAATTTTTTTCCTTAAAGGGACACTGAAGTGATTACTAGCGCAAATTGTAGTTCGGAGTCTGTAGGCATTGTTTCGACCACTCTGGCCGCGTTTACGCGAATTTATTTAGTAGAAAAATCAATTCGAAAATGCTGTCCTCCTCTCTTTACGCTCGCCCATTTTCTGTGGCGTTTTCGTGTGACGTCAGCAGGAGATGAGCTGGAAAATGGCTGCGCTACTGCACGGTTCGCCGACCAGCCGACCTACCGATCGAGTCAGTCGGCCCAGCGTTTCGTCCGCCGGCCGCCGACGGGTCGTCGCTATTCGCTCGCTCAATTGAAACTAAGCCACAACACCTTTGTGAATGAAAGAATGTGCCTTTCCTTACTTTGTTAGTTTGTACACTGTGTCAAACTCAGAGTCCGGGTCGCTCCACACAAGTGCACATGCGACGCTTCGCTGACTTTACGCTAGTAGGAAAATCTAAGGCCAATTGAAGGCGGGAGAAGAGTCAGCGAAGTCAATATAGGTACTAAGAAAATAAAATCACCTGAAACTTTTACCGTACAGCGCAAAACTAGGGAGCAGGAAGTACTTTTTGCGCTGGGTAAACAAGCACAGCGGTCAGCAGCACAACCGCACATCTGCGAACGCCTTTCCGTCAAAGAAATGCAATTGCTAGACGTGAGATATTGTGGAAGTTTGGGGGACACTTACTGCAGGAGTGATATACAACAAATAGTCACATAAAGTACTGAAAATGCTTAAAATAAATAAAAGTGTAAACTTGTCATACATTATAAACCTTATATATCCAAACCGGCCAGTGGCGGCTAGTGGCCTAGCGGTCTGAGGCGCTGGAGTTTGTTTTGAAAGTCGCAAGTTCGAATCCCCGAGGGTACATCTTTTTTTTTTTTTTGTAAGTTGATTTTTTCGTATGCGGCCGATGTTTTCTGAACTGAGTTCACCATTTTTGGTCCGTAAGATTCACTGCTCCACGAGTGAGATCGCAGAACGCGCGCATACTGACAATGACGCGCTAGCGAGTTCTCGTTGGCGTGCTGTTGCCACAAGCACCGACTGCTTGCGGGCAGTGGGACGAGGCCTGAATCAGCACACCCTTGGCCTGGTGCGAACTAGCTTTTTACGAACAGACATGATTGAGGCAAGCTTCGAATATACGGGAAAAGCGCATGGCATTTGAGAGTCTGCGGTGACGCGGAGGGCGTTCATCCACTGCGTAGGCCTCGTCTAGTGATTTCTACGATTCCAAGCCGCCCTGGGAGGTTTATCTTAGACATTTGACAGCCGACAACATGGCAGAAGTGCGGTACGGCGATAATTGGGAAATCGAGAATGCCCATCCAACAACGCCATCATATGTCAAGCATGTTGTTTTACAGAACCGAAACTTTTGATTGCTAACCTTGGGCATCGTCCAATCACGGTGCCCCCCCCTCCTGACGTCACAGCCTTTAGTTGGTGCGGCCGCCGCAAACAGCGCATAGTAGTTTTTGTTCTTTCGCGCTTTGTAAAATAATTACCGATTTGTCAACCGGATAAATGATGAATAGTGTGTTAATTTGAGCCAGTCTCCACAGTGCAAGCAAAAACGGGAGCTTGACAAATTCACTTCAGTGTCCCTTTAAAAGCACGAATGATTGCTGTTACAAGGTTATAAATTCTGCACTTGGCTGTAGAAACAGCTTGGCTATACTTATTCAATTAAAACCCCTGCTGCAGTGGAACAGCCGGACGAGTAAGTTGCATGGCTAAAGTTCCACCATGGCTGAGCAGCTATGGTTTGACAGCTGGCCCCCTGGCTAGGATGAATAGCCGTCTGTGAAAGTTGAACGGCCGTGGGTTGTTACAGGTAAAGGTTGAACTGCCGTCGGCCTACAAAGGAACGGCACGACGGCGGCGAAGTCTGGCGGCCAAAGGGCGGTTGTAGACCCTTTGGCAATGCGTTGGTCAAAGGTGAGCAGCTGTTCAGCTTACACCAGGGAACTTTCAGACCATGGCCAAGGCCCATTTTTGAGTATGGGCTTTACACTCTGATTGGGGAATGGCCGTGTAGAAATTACCTGGCCAGAGATGGACAGCTCATGCTTTTGCTGCTTGGTTGGTACTTGCGCAAATCGAGGCCATCCGATAGGCGAATTACCATCTTGAAGTCATGCTTGTGGAGCGGTGGAGGTTTGGGTGCGTCATGTCTCTTGGCGTCGTTGGTCTTTTTGGGCGAAGTCTTCGAGAGGCCCAGCTCGTTTCCTATCGCTGCGCTCGTCTTATTCTGCTTCGTCCTTTGAGATTTACTCACTACGTCTATCCAGTTCTCCTCTTCCTCGTTCTCGAAGTCGTAGTCATTCGGTTCTTGAAATACGGGAGGCTGCGCGGAGGTGTCCATCGCCGATCCCGCCTCGACGGCAGCTATAGCAGCCGTAGCTGATGTGGGCATCAGCGAAGCAGCGCCGGTGCGCCCGCCGTTCCAATTAGGCTTAGCTACGTATCGCTGCCTCGGAAGTTCGAAGGGTTGCAGAAATGAAATCATTAATGGGAAGCTGAAGCGCTTTCCAAAAAATTTGAGTTAGATTAACAGTTATATAGTTTCTTGCGCGCTGATTCCGAATATCACATTGAAATTTATCGTACATGAGTCCAAGTGGCATTTATCTCGCAAAAAGCGCGGCCCCGTTTGAAAGACGCGCGCTTTTCATCTTTTGACGCCCCTGATTGGTTGCGCCCGTCATGACGTCAAAGGAGGACACCCTTCGGCCGCGCGGGTTGTCGGAAGCATTGCGAACGATCGCACGGTTGCCTCTGCGGCAATTTAGCTTGCAGTTTAATTTTCGCACATGACTGGAAGTTTGTTTTATAATTTCCCGTGCTGTTGGTTCAATTATCTTGGAGCTTAAATTTGCTTTACACGACAGAGAACCCCAAAGCAGTGACTGTGACTTCAACTAGTGGGTTCCATCAAAATATTTTTGAATTAGGCAACCAGCATAGGGGGATTTTATGCCTTATGTTAATATTAGGTACTGCCTTAACTGTTTCTTATTATACACAAAACCATTTATGCCGAAGATTAATGGGCGTTTCATAAACAATCTACCAACGAAAAGCACGTACGTGCACTGCGCGAAAAAATAACGTTCATGCGCTGTAAACATATATGCGAGACACATCTTGCCGGTACACGCATAAACCAACAAGCAGTCTCTGCTTCCGCATTTCCTTTGTTCGTTGTCGCCCACCCCAGCCCCGTTACTCATCCCCGTACACAGACCCACACGCGCGCGCCATTTCGGCAGCGGCGCTACGGCGCCTCCGCGATTGCTAGCTGCACTTCTATGAGTGGCGTCTTACTGCTTCACATGCATTTATTCTGAAAACACTGCAGCATACTAGTTCCTGCTCAGCATTATTGGCTGTAGTAGGGCTTGATTTTCGCTTGTGCGTTGCGCATTCTGCTAAAATATTACGGCCAACTCGTTATAATTAACAGACCGGTCGGACAAGGCAGTTACGTTGTAGTTACGTTACTTTAGGTAACAATCACCAAACGTTTGTGATAATGAATCATTGGCCTGTTTCAGCATTTCTAGATTTAAGCATTTACCGCGCTAGTCGGACAGAGGCCGTATATTTACTCTTCGCTCCTAATTTTTTTAGTATCATCATTATATATATATCGCCGACTATCATTGGAGCACACTTGAGGTTCAGTGACAACAAGTGCTTGCCAGGTTATAATATGCATGCCACACGGAATCTTGGGCAAAAAATTAGGCCCCCGCAGTCAACACAAATTATGGCACGGTGGTGGTTCGGAGTGGTTTTTTTTTTTTTAATTTCACACAAACATCACCTTATCGTGACATGTATACTTGCAAAATAAGTAATCTGGTTGTCTTGGTTCTTTTACTTTGTAGGAATACTGTTTACCTCTTAGCCGGGAGAGAACTTCTATCAGGATTGGCCCCTTGTTTTAGTTTAGCCAAAAAATTGTTTTTTTGAACACTGTCCTGAGCCCATAGGGAAAGAAAACCGACGCGTTTAACGAAACAAGTATTTCCTGAACAAATGTGACTTGGTTTCTGGAATGGAGCGAAACATCCCCGGCCAAAGTACAGCAGTATTCCCCATCCTTCCTAAATCTCGAATCTAATGTGAACATTCACGACCGTCGCATAAAAAAAAAACCGCATTGGAGCGGTTTACAAAGTATTTAACGTAGTGTAGTATATTCTCTGTCATCAAGCACAGCCACCTCGGCTGTCGCTTCCGTATGTTATCAAGCATCCCGGCGTGGCATTATTCTGCTTAGGAATACGGCATGATAACGTATGCCTCGTTTGGCGTTCGTGCACACTTTTTGAACACGAAAATTGTACAAATGAGTGCTATCAACCACAACAACAAGTATCATTCACAAGGAAACACGGCGAAAAGAGCATGGCCGAGGCGGCCGATCCGGCCGGAAGTCCAGGTATGATGTTTTTCAGCCGGTTTTCGCCCGCGCTCTTCGGTCTTCCGGCATCGCGCGGCGAGATGGGGGCGGGGCATCGGGCCACTTTTGTTTGCTCATTGCGCCGTTTCTATTGCATGTCTTGCGAAAATATTTCGTACACATGAAAATATTTCGTACACATTCAATGTGTACTTGCTGCTAGTCAACTTTTCTTTTAATTCTAAAACCGCTTCACCTTCCCTTTAACTTACGGCGAACAAAACTTGTGTTCGTAGTCCAATTGTCGTTAGGAAGATGTCGCTATAGGGCTTCATCTGGTTCCAACGAGTTTTCGGCCGAATTTAACTTCTGGGGAGCCGAAGCGAAGCGTGACATCGACGATCTGCGCCCTAGTGGCCAGTCCCTTTTGTTAAGGTGCCTTTCCCTTAGTGTCTTGAGAGCTTCCAAGCTGCCTGCATATGTCACTGCATTCGATGTTTTTGGAGATGTCAATGTCGTCACTGTCTTCATTCCATTGAGGATGGCTTGAAATTCAAGCTCGATTGTAGAGATAGCGTCGGTAGCCGTTAAGCGTTCAAAGCATAGGCCTCCTGCGCTGGAGTTTTGGCGACATGCAGCGCCCCTAGCGGCCGACGCCTCTGGTGATCTCGCCGTTCCTCTTTAACATAGTAATGATCGAGGTAGCCAAACGCCTCGAAGCACTGAGCCCGGGGGTCCGGCACTGCCTATACGCTGACGACGTCACCATTTGGGTCACCGGCGGCAGCGACGGGGAGATCGAGTCGAACCTCCAGAATGCGGTGTGCGCCGTCGAGGCCGCGCTCTCGGGCACGGGCCTGTGGTGCTCGCCGCAAAAGTCTCAGCTCCTGATCCTGCCACCACCGGGGCGGTTCCGGAAAGCGGACAACCAGGCCGCGGAAGAGAACATCGTGGTCCGGACGGGCGACGGGGCGCCTATCCCGCACGTCTCCGGGCTGAGAATCCTGGGGATGTTCGTGGACGGCGTCCAGACGAACACCACGGCGATGAAGAACATCGTAACGAAGATCGGGATCGCCACCCGCCTCGTGAAGCGGGTGTCGACGAGGTACCAAGGCATGAACGAGAGGGGGCTCCTGCGGCTGTTGCAGGCCTTCGTCGTCAGCCAGGCAGCATACGCGGGAGCCTTCCACCGCTGGACCAGAGCGGAGGAGGAGAAGATCGACGCCGCCATCAGGAAGGCCTACAGGAGCGCCCTGGGTCTACTGCCAGGCACGAGAACGTCGGCCTTGCTGGCCCTGGGGGTGCACAACACACTCTCAGAGATCGGCGAGGCCCAACGAACGGCACAGCTAGCTCGACTGAACAGCACGAAGACGGGCAGAAGCATCCTGGAGAGAGTGGGAATCAACCCGCCCGCTCATGGAGGTGCGGAAGACGACGAACTGGAGAGCCACGTCCCCCTGAGGGACGAAGCGGCAAGGGGCATCATAGTGTTCCCGTTGCCAAAGAACGTGAACCCGGAGAAGGACTGGGAAAGACGCAAGGATCGGCCGCCAGGGGGCCAACACAGTCGAACACGGCTTGTTTCGGCTCCCGTTTTAAGCTCTTCCAAACCCGATCTACCGCTTCTGGCCATTCGCTGACTACACCACTGGGCTCCTTACACCACCGGGAACCTGCGGACACCCCGTCTGGACTTCTCACTCACCAGACAGCTCGGCAACGGGACCTTCTCAACCGACCACGCCGGCCCCACTGCTAGGCCTCGCCACCAGGCCTAGTGAGTGCGGTCGCCATCCTCCCAAGCCGGCGCAGCGCGGCCACCTGCGCCTCTCTCCTGCCACGTCGCCCGCACCGGGCGCGCTCAGCTGTCCGCAATAATGCCTCACGAAGACGCAGGTACCTCGCACAACGCTGCCTCTAACGCGAACGCCCCTGGTAACGTCATTCAGCCAACGGACACTCCTTCCATGGATTGCGACGTAGACACCTCGCACGACGCCGCCGCACGTGCACCAATGGACACCACCAACGCGGACGCCCCCGGCAACGCCACTCAACCAAGTGACCACCCTTCCATCAGTTACGACGCCCTCAGCGGGCGCACTATTCACGCCCCCAGCCCATGGTTAGAGGCTGTGGCCTCTCGCAAGTATATACACCGCAACGACAAACTGGAAAGTACTCCAGAGACTCCCAAACCCACCCCGACCAAGCCCCTCATACCTCCGCCCAGAATTCCATCTACCCACTACGTCACTGTTTTCCGGCCGCAAAAAGGGCACCGGGTTCAAGACCTCTCCAATCACGACATATCGCAAGGCCTCTCCCAAGCCAGTGGAATCCAAGACAAGCAATTTCGCGCCCTCATCACATTGCAAGTACAACCTCAACAAAACTTGTTTGTGATTGGCACACCAGACCCGTATGTCGCCGACAGGCTCGCGCAACTCACAAGCATCCCGCTCCGAACAACACAGATGGAAGTCACTGCGTACATGAAGCCACCCCCAGGGACGTCACGGGGGGTCATACATGGCCTCCCCGACGACATCACTCCTGAGAAGCTTCTGGACTACTTAGATACAAACCGCCCATACCTGATTCATGCACGCCTTATGGGCCGCTCCAAATCGGCACTCCTCACTTTCAATGGCACCCGTGTCCCTTATTACGTGAAATTCAACTGCGAACTGATCCGATGTCGCCCATATCGGCGTGTCATTCAAGTGTGCAAGCAATGTGGAGAGATGGGCCATCGGCTAGACGTCTGCCCTCATCCACAACGACAACTGTGCACGAATTGTGATACTTCAGATCCAGCTGCGGACCACACCTGCCAGCCCCAATGCAAATTGTGCAACGCGCCCCATATCACTGCAAGTAAGGACTGTCCAAAACGCCACCTTCCTGCCGCTCCTAAGCGCCGCCAAGATTCAACCACTCCAAACTCGAAGCACAGCCAACTCGACTTTCAAGAGGACTTTCCGACCCTGCACCCCCTCCAAACAAGACGGCCACCGCCACAAGTATCCCAGCCAGACATCCAACCGGTAAGCTGGCCAGCCAAAGTTTCTCACTCTCCTTCTGCTCCATCCACTCCCCACTCCCCACCACCTGCCTCCCCGTTCACTTTCGCTCAAGTCATTACACACATCCAACAGAAAACCAACGAGGTCCTCCAGCAGCTGTCTGAAATCACCAAGCAAATCCAAAACCTTGCGGTGAAACCCCTGCCCCCTTCCCCACCACCATCCATCGACCTGGAGCGAATACTCGCCAACATGGAAGAGAAACTCTCTCAAACTGTCAAACAGATCACAGAATCACACACAGCAATGATTACCCCGCTATGCGAAGGACTCCAGACTCTCACTGACAGACAGGCCAAGCTAGAACTAGCATTCCGAAGCATCTCAGAATCCCTTCACTCCTCTCATCTCCCCAAGAAATCCAAGCATCACCCGTATTATGACTAAACCGCCAGACGACCGACTTTCCATACTACAGTGGAACTGTCGCTCCTACAACAACAAGAGATCTCAGCTAGCACTTTACCTCACCTTGTCTCACTCCGATGTCCTAGCGTTGCAAGAAACAGACACTCCTCACCCTACTCTTCCTGGATACCAAACCTACACGCAAGACACCCTTCATCGGACGGCAGTACTGGTGTCCAGCTCCCTTCCTGCCCAGGCGCATTTGCTCGATCAGGACATCCCCAACACGTTTGTCGAACTGCTGCCCCGTCAACCACTCCACCCGAGCACGTACATCCTAAACATATATAGCCCTCCCAGACAGAACTTCCACGCGATCGAGGAACTTCTCCACGCTGCCACTCGAATCTCGCAACGTGATCCCCTCCTCGTCCTAGGGGACTTCAACGCCCCTCACCCTGCTTGGGGTTACCCACGGGCCACAAAAAAAGGTGCAGCCTTAATCCGAGCCACACACAACCACGACCTTGTGTTACAAAATGACCTTTCTATGCCCACTAGAATCGGCAACAGTGTCACTCGTGACACCATTCCGGACCTCACATGGTCCCGGAATTGCCCTCATACCGAATGGACCTGCCACTCGGAAACCCTCGGCAGCGATCATTATATCATCACCATACAGCTACCAGTGCACAAGAAACCGCTCAGCAGAGGTACTGCAAAACTAACAGACTGGCCCTCCTTCAGAAAGGACGCCAAGGCCCTTCCCCCCATTATGGATGATCTCAATGCCTGGACGGAGGCACTGGAACAAAAATTCAAGCGCTACACTCACGAAGTGACACTTACCGACGATCACCCAGCAGTCGACGGCCACCTGCTACATATCTGGGAGGCGCGCCGCAACCTCACTAAACGCTGGAAACATCAGCGCCACAATAAAACACTCAAGAAACGCATTGCCCTCCTCTCTATCCAAGCGAAGAAATATGCCTACACGCTTCATCGGCAGAACTGGTTCTCGCTATGCGACCAACTCAAAGGCACGCTAAGCTCTAAACGTACCTGGCACCTACTTCGCCACCTACTTGACAGCACCACCTCCCGTACCCAAAGTAACTACCAAATACAGATGCTTATTCGAAACAGCTCTCTTCACCCGAGAGATTTGCTCCATGCAGCTCAGACGAACCTCTTCGGCGCGCCCGCAACCTACCCCTCTCCCCCCACCCAGACTTACACCGGCAATCCCAACCCTGCACTCGACGCCCCGTTCACCATGGAAGAATTACAGGCCATATTAACTAATCTGAAACGTAACACCACACCTGGCAAAGATCGTATTACAAACCGCCTCCTTCGTAACCTCGACATCCTTGACCTCGACTCCCTCTTGCAACTGTTCAACACTCACTGGACGAAGGGCACTCTTCCAGAGCAGTGGCGGCATTCGGAAATTAATTTAATCCCAAAACCCCACAAACCTGTTTCGCTAACATCACTACGTCCGATCGCCCTTACCTCATGCATTGGCAAACTGTTCGAGCGACTTGTACATCACCGCCTCACCGACTACCTCGAAGAAAAGCATTTATACCCACTGACAATGTTTGGTTTTCGCGCCAAACTGTCAACGCAGGACATTCTTTTACAACTTAAGGAGCAGGTGCTAGACCATCTCAGCCGCACCACGCCTCGCACCATCCTTGCGCTGGACGCAAAAGGCGCATTTGACAACGTTACTCACCAAGCGATTCTAGACAACCTCAACGCCACCCACTGCGGGTCTCGCACCTTCAACTACGTTGCAGCGTTTGTCCGAGAGCGCACGGCTACTATCAAGCTCGGAAGTCTAACCTCGGCCATCATCAGAACACCCCCTAAAGGGACACCGCAAGGATCTGTAATATCCCCCCTACTTTTCAATATCGCATTACTTGAACTACCTACTCTTCTGAAAAAAATACCCAACCTTCAACATGCCATATACGCCGACGACATTACTTTCTGGACTACCTCTGGTTCCAGTGGAGAACAGCAAGACGCCCTCCAAAAAGCTGTAGACACCACCGTCAACTACCTTCGTCCCAGGGGCCTGACCTGTGAACCTGCCAAATCAGCCCTTCTCATCCTGCGGGCCCGATCACGTGGCCGCCCTCCTCCTCTCACACCTGATCCTGAAGTGTCGATTCAAGGCGAACTTATCCCCTCCGTGACCACCCTCCGCGTCCTCGGCGTCCCCTTCCATCGGGACGGCACGGGTACAGCGCTCATTCCGCAACTTCAGACATCCATTACTCGCCTAACCCATCTTATCCGCAGAATCCGCAGCCGACATCACGGCCTCACTGAATGGGAAATTTGTCGTCTGGTCCAAGCTCTCCTGATCTGCAAAATCACCTATGCCACACCGTACCTCAATCTTCGACCACAAGAAACCGCTAAAATTGAAGCCCTCATTCGTAAAGCATACAAAACGGCTCTTGGCCTCCCCATTTACACCTCTACGGACAAACTGCTCAAGCTGGGCATACACAACGTCCTTGGCGAGCTTGTGGAGGCTCAGCGAAACTCCCAACTTCAACGCCTCAGCTTAACGCCAACTGGCCATTCCGTTCTCCGCACGCTCGGCTACCCTGCACCGCTAAATCAAGACCGACCACAACGCCTCCCAACTACCATCAAGCACCGTATCCACGTTTCCCCCATACCACGACATATGCATCCCACCTTCAACAGAGGCCGTCGGGAAGCGCGGGTCCGCTATCTCACGAAGAAGCTAGCGGATGACCCCAGGTCCGTTACACTGACGTCGCCTATGACTCCTGCGCTCGACGCACAACTTTGGTCACCCTAAATCACGCTGGCCGAATCTCCACGGCTGTCACCACGCACACCAACAAAATACAGACGGCAGAAGCTCTGGCAATCGCCTTCGCAGCCACCACCCATGCCAAGCATCCGCACATCACTGTAGTCTCCGACTCACAGCAGGCATGCCGCCTCTACCAGGCAGGTCTAGCCCCACCCCAGGCCATTCCACTCCTCCAGCGTCTACCTGACGAGACCACCATTACGATCGTCTGGACTCCCGGACACTCCGGCCTTCCGGGGAATGAAGCGGCCCACGCCGCCGCCCGAGCTCTGCACTTCCGGGCATTCTCCACCGATGGTCAAGTGATCCCATCACCCCGCACGAACGACGACCTCCTCCAAATTCCTCTTGATAACACGTACAATGCCTTCTGTACCACTACACCCTTACCCGCCGAGTCTACCCCCTCCACACCACTCCCTAACCAACCAGCAAGCCATAATCTATCGTCGCGTTCCGACCGGTACCTTTTACAACCACGTCATCCTCCACCAGATCGCACCCACTATCTACCCCCGTAAATGCCAACACTGCGACACCCCACTCACCACATTCCACCTCGTATACTCCTGTCCCCACTCCCCTAACCCACCCCCCTTCCCCACCCCGGAGCAGTGGGAGACTGAGCTGACCAGCCCGGACCCGGCCCGGCAGAGGGCTTTGGTTTCTCGGGCCATTGAGTCGGCCCGGTCGAGAGGCATCCTGGACTAGGGACGCTTCACCACCACCACCCTTTCCCCTTTCCCCTTTGCTCCAATAAACGTTTACTACTACTACTAAGGCGAGAGCAGCGGCCCTGGCCAAGCAGTACAAGAGCGACGAGAATGCCGCGTTCGTCGACGTGGCTAAACATCCAACGAGAAGATGCGTGTACGCGATGGCAGTCATCCGGGCGTCAACGGGTGAGCTGATCAACGCGGGTACGATTAAAGCGAAGACCCCATGCCAGGCAGAGGAAGCAGCAATCGGCCTGGCGATGGGAGTACCGGACATTCGGACGATCCTCAGCGACTCCAAAACAGCGGTCAGGAACTACGCCAGAAGCACGGTCTGGAGGGTGGCGGAGCGGATCGTGGGGCTCGCCAGAGCCTCGCGAACCTCGGAACGTCACCCGACCGGGCCAACCATCACCATAAAGGGGTTCCCAGCCCACATGGGGGACCTACCGAACGTGGACAACCGCAACGAGGATGCAGACGCAGCGGTCCGAGAACTCATCAGGTGCCGGGACGACAGCGAGAGCATCCCCGCGGGTGTCGGCGAAGAACAAGACCCCGAACACCTAGTCGACTACGGAGCGATACTCAGGAGGCACAGGGAAGGAAGAAGAGAATACCCGGCCCCGCATCGAGAACTTTCCCGAGCGGAGTCGGTGTTGCTTCGTCACCTACAAGTGAAGTGCGCGTTAACCCCGGCGATGGCGCGCCACATATGTCCCGAGATGTTCGCAAGCCCGGTGTGCAGTGTATGTGAACAAGAACTGGCGACACTAGAACACATAGTGAGGTGTGACAGTGCAGCGATAACCGGGCGGCGGTTCGTGCGACGGTGCCGACGGTGATGTGTGTGGCAGGGCTGGGGAATCTCATGGCGGAGAAACTGGTGCCGACGACAGCACCGCCCGCCAAGAACTGCCAGCGCAGATGGAGCGGTGGATCCGCTCGGTGGACTGCCAATCTCAGAAATGGGCGATCCAGCGGCTCGAGGGGGCCCTGGCCAGGCAGAGGAGAACGGGAACTCGTGACCCGCAAGCGCGGGGCGCGGGAACCCAAGTATCCTCTGTCGGGTCAGGTTCAACCCTCGAGTTCTAGGCCCAGTGTTTCAGGACTGCATAGACTAGAACATTAGAAGGGTAGACCGCGCCCTGCGAGGCCGGCACCTACCCCACGCAGGATCCTGTGAATAAAGTCTTTTCTCTCTCTCTCTGGTTAGTACAAAAACAGACGACCCTCACCGGCCTCCATGTGTTTTCAATTACAAGCCAGAGTGAAAGTTGGTTGTGGCGTGTTTAAATGACTGAATACTGTATGAAATTGCACTTAAAGTAGCTGCAGAGGCTAAACAAAATAATATCCGCTAAAAGAAGCCGATTTGTCGGCTTTCTTTTGAGCGAGCTGTCGCGGTGGTCGCGGCGTGGGACAGTATAGCAGGTCGGGTGGTTTAACAGTTTTAAGACAGTAACAGTTTTTTCTTCTTGCGTGCGGTCGACAAAGGAAAGTTCACGAGTAGCATAAACACGGAACGCTGCTCATCTTACATCCTGAGGTAGCTGCAAAAGGTTCGAGCTGCAAAGGGATCGAGAGCATGCAAGCGAACGCAAGAATTGCGCAGCCGACTCAGCTGACACTGCTGGCCTGGCACCGCCTTTGAAACGAGTGGAAATTTTGTTTCGTATTTTCGCAAACTAAATGATTCTTGCGTAACGTTTTACGCCGCACTATTTACGAACGGCAGGGTACATGTATACTAGCGAGTAGGTGGGGCAATAGCGCCAATTAAATAAACAATTATTACGTGCTGTTAAAGGACGCACATGCAGAGATGTGTACTTCTATAACATCACAGCATAACATAACACAGCCGCATACACGGCGCGGGGCTCCGAATTTACATACGATCATCACTTACTGTGTTGGTTTTATGGTGCAGGGGTCGTCGAATCTGAACGCCGACACGCCAGTTTTGACTTCAAATGGAGTTAGACAGCGAGACAAGAACAGAGAATTAGCGTCCTCCAGTTGAATTGCCCCCCCCCCCCCTCCCATCTTCTTCACACTTCGCCAGATTATTGTCAAATATTAATAGGAATTCGCTGAATTTTTCTTCTTTTTGCATTCAAAGCCCCCTCCTCCTTCCTCCTCCCCCCCGATTTGCCGTCCAGCCCTCCGCCGTGTTGGCTGCATGAACTCGGCCGTTGCTGACCCCCATTCGAGGCTATTAAGTGCGAACTGGGAATGTATGCTGCAAGAGCGTAATTAAGTAAAGTGAGAGCAAACAAGGAATGCGAGCGGCCTATCTTAGTTCGCCCGACCACTTTGTTTTACGGCCACTAATTTCGGAATCCCAAAACAGATTTCACGCTTCTGACGGTCCAAACATTTTGTCTCTGAGACACGCAACAAAACGGCAAGCTAACGCTGCACCATGTATTCGTAACGGCGACGCAAACGAGCACCGTTTAATGAAAGTGCACGTATATTGTGCAGGTACGCAAAAAGCGGCGCACCGCAGCAGGCGAGCCGGACTCGCTGGCTTTTTAAAGCGCCATCATCGCCGATTGCGTCACTCTTCTTTTTTGATCGGCTGTTTTTGAGAAGTCTTTGTCACCTAGAGCATTAGTTTAAACTAGAAATTTTACTTAAAATTTCACTTCGTACGACCATCGATCGGTGAACCTGCGAGTAGCAGACGCCGTCACGGTCCCGGCACTTTCGCCGGCGCTGTAAACGTGTTTAGCGCTGCAAAGCGTTTCCCTCTAATGCCAAGTTGATCGCTGAAATAGATCGGACGCGTCGGGGATGGGCTGGTGACCACGTCGCAAAATAATCGCGAGCGTCGAGCTCATTTTGCTTCTGTCAACACGGGATCCTATGGGACCCGCGCAGCTTTGTACTACCCGGAAGCTGCTTGCGCAGCGCCCCCTGGGCAGCGCAGGAGGCCTATACACTTCCCTGCGTGTAACTAGCAGCCATTTTGATTAACCGTCGGCCTTCCTTAATGGCACCATCCACAAAGATTGTTCGCTCTTCAGTGTGCAGCTGGGTAGCTGCTAGCGCTTTGGAGGTCCTCTGATGAACGGGGGTTTCTGTGGCTACCTTTGTCGGAAGAGGCCTGTGGGCTGTAACGATCGTCTCTTCCCACGGAGGTATTGTCCCCTAGAAGTGAGCCGGTCTGAATCTTCTGTCGTCGGTGGTCTTGGGCGGTGAAAAGGTGTCTTGCGTTGTCGTTGCGAGCTTTCTCTACAGTGATGTAATTTAAGCGAAAAAGTTGGCTGTATCTGTTCAGTTCTTACGCCTTCGTATGTTGTGGGAGTCCCGTAATTAAAAACAAAAAAAAAACATTGCCGACAATTGTTTGTCTTTCCTTCACTATTTGATATACATCTGGCGACTTTGTAAAATAACCGGTTGTGAGTCTGACACTCAACTTCATATGTTGTGGTGATAACCAAACTCGATATGCTCCTATACGCCCTCAAGTGCATTACTGGTTATAACATTTGGCATTAGAATATGTTTTGAGTAAGAGCAAACATGAAAGTAAACTTTTTATCCGCCATTTCACTCTGTGAAGCTTCTTCTCCAGCGAAGCTGTAGTGGCGACACCACGGCACAGGGCACATTTAGACCGCATTTAGATAAATTTATACCGGCCGCAGCGTCGTCGCCCTTTCTTGCGCTTTGTGTCGCGGGATCGGTATCCCTCCAGCGCCGCCGTACCGGCCCTTTTTTGCTTCCTGGGTCATCGGATTGGCCCAACAACGGCGGTTACATTCGGCAGCAGTGGCCTCATTTCGTTCTCCGCCCACAGCGGCTCACGCCGTCGTTCCTCGTACCAACGTGCGAACGCTGCGGGAGTGTTACCTTTTCGTTTGTGGTTCGCCAACTACCTCACAAACGCATCGCCATGACGCGTTTCTCCGCGAGACATCACGACGTTCCGTTTCCCTTTGTGGCTTGGCGACCTCAGCACCATTTCTCTCTGGCATGCGGACGCCATACTTCGGGGGGTTTCCTGCTTGCAGACGCCCAGACGATTTTTCCTAACCGTAGGCAGTCTCGCTCTAAATGTTATTTATGCTCTGTACTCCGCGTGGGTCAGTTTTTACCGCTAAAACAAGCAGTTACTACGTGGCCCGCAACTGCCACGCTGTCGGCCTGTGTGCGCCTCATAAAAGACGAATTGGTGTACTTATGATCTCATGCGCCGTATTAACTTGTGGAAACTTCCGCAGTAAGTGTCCTCTGTGTTAAGTGAAGCATGTTGTTTGGCTAGTTGGTTCTTCCAACTTAGACGTAAAACTGCGCACACGGACGGGACAGCGAAAAAGAAGTCGTGTTCGGTAGTCCTGCAACATCTGTGCTGTTTGAGCACAATGTTACGTCATTGCTAAATCGATTGATCATTGAATTTACCCCGGTCTTCCTTGTCATGCTTTTGTCCCACTAGCAACGAGTGGTAGACAGCACGCAGGGGCGATAATTTCAGTTTCAGCATTACACAATTGGAAACGTGGCGTTTCGGAGAAGTTCTGAATGCCCAAGTTATATTGCCAGGCGGTGAAGAGTGATGTAAGGTTGTGGTCGGAAAACGTTTATTGCAGCAAAACGTCGAAGGAACAGCAAACAAAGTGAAGTGCATTGCCTAGCGTTCGCAAGTGAAATGCCCAGGCGTTTGACCTGCTTGCATTTAGGTGGGAACACTCTTCTTTCCATAACCATGGAATTACATCCATAATTTTTTGCCAACAAAACACGGACAGTCTACGTTACCTAGGGAAAAGTGACACCCTTTCCCTATCAAAGAAGACTTCCAGGCATCGCATACGACAGAAGGAGCAAACGGGTGTTCTGCTTCAAATGCAACATCAGAGAACCGGGGACGGCCATGGCATAGCAACAAACCATTAACCAAACGAATCCCGAGGCATAGCTCGGGGCATTACTAAGCAATACTGAAGGTAAAGTTGGTGGATTAGCCGAAATTTAAGATGGTCCACACCGCAAAAAATGTCCTCTTCCAGACTTGTAAAGTAAGCTGAGTGCATACAAAAAGCGCATATTAATATTTGCAGTTAAGATTTCCGAAAGAATTACAGAGTAAACTTCATGACTATGATATAAGTATGTTCTGCTAATGGAACTCTTTTCCTCAATGTGTGCCCATGGTTCAAGTCGTAACAAGTAATCGGATGACCAAATAAAAAAAGGTAGTAAGCAGAGGCAAAGCTATAGGCACCTAATGGGGATATGAGGCTCCAGAATTATCAAACTAAATCTATGGGTAATAGCATCTAAACACCAGATACATAATAGATATACGCCTCCAGCTTGCTAAGTTAGAGCACAGAGCACAAAATAATTTCTGGAATCCCATGAAACGCGGGCACGCCACTGCAGCAACACCCAAACACGGGAAGAAACTTGGACCGTTAGGATTGAGGCGGACTAAAACCCATTTAAAGACGGTAGTTTTCTATGCGCTACATAAATGGGAAAAAAAATTGGTCGGTATGTCTATCTATCTGTCTTTTGATTCTTCTGCGCGGCCAAAAGTTAAATATTTTTTTGGAATAGACGTTGATATAGGTAAAGCCTTTCTAAAATAGTAAATACGGTGGCACTGTTCATACTTGTAAACATCGTTGAGGAAAAAGAAAGCATTAGGCCTATTTGAGGCATGACATGCATACATAAGTGATGTTTGCATTGTTCGTTTATTAAAAATACATGGCTGCTTGATTCTTGCGCTGTCAAATAAAAAAGTACGCCCTCAAAAATGTTTTGACCTCAAAATACAAAAAAGCGCCCGCAGCACACCTCTTCGTGGCCGTGTTCCAAGATCAAAAGTAACAATAGGTTCCGGTAGGTGGAGAGAGCCGTAGAATGCGGCAAAATGGAATGACCTTGAGCAAACTTCCACTGTGTTTATCGTGGAAGGAGAACACAAAGTGCTAATAAAGTGAAATGCTGTGCTTGCAAAGTTATGTTGCGCGTATATTGAAGCATATTTAAACCATTGAGCCCAAAATACAAAAAAAAACAAAAAAAAAAAAACCTCCGCATCCTTCTGAAACTGCCTGCACCGCATGAGAATCCTTTTGTCGTCTAGCTGCTAGCAACGTCATTTCACTGCTTCGCGACTGGAACCAGCTGCTCCCAGTTGAAAAAAAAATCGCGCCAATCCACCCCGTGAATGTGGTTGGAAAGCAAAGCTGTAAACGGCACCCATAACGATTACCCATGCGACGTCACTTAAATTCACTCACATCGCTGTACAAATAGAAAAACCAGAGAGAAGTTAAATGCACTTAACCACACCATTTATTACTTCAAAGAGATATTCTTGTTAAGGTTAAATCAATGCATGAAGCATGAGCGGTGTTTGGTTGAGTTGTATTGGTGTAGCAAAAGAGTGGAAACTTTTTTATAAAATTAAAGTAAGCTCCAACCCGGTGTTAGACGATCGGTCTTCTCCGTCTCTGCGCCGCGGACGGAGGAGACGAGATTTGCGGCAGAGAAGGAAGAGCAGGGAGAAATACTTCTGTTCAGATTTCTGAACGGCCGAGAGTGCAGCCCTTTGGAGTGATGCCTTCTTCTGTGGGGCCCATATGCAGT
This sequence comes from Haemaphysalis longicornis, assembly GCF_048455015.1. Lineage (NCBI taxonomy): Eukaryota > Metazoa > Arthropoda > Arachnida > Ixodida > Ixodidae > Haemaphysalis > Haemaphysalis longicornis. The sequence continues at coordinate 14,486,075 of NW_027526203.1, read as the reverse complement.
CCGCGCGGCCTGTGTTCTGTCCACCCGCTGAAGCTGGGTAGATAGAGAGGGCCTGGACAGCAGCATCTTCCACTGCTCTTGTTGGGTAGTTGACGGAAAGAGAGGAGGCGCTCATGGCTAAAGTCGCACACCCCGATTAAGGGGCGGAGTGTTCCTACTTCTGAGCAAAATTTGCATTCAGCGTCGTAGCGATTCGGATACATTAAGTGAAGACGCGTAGGCTGGGGGAAGGAGCCCGGATTGTATGAGCCGTAGGGTAGTTTGTTGTTCTCTGGAAAGGTCAGGGTAAGGCGAAGGTATGGTCTGCCTCAAAAGGGGATAATGCTGGGTTATCTCCCTGAATGTGACAAGCGCGTGACTGTCCTCGTGCAGCTCCATAGCACGGGAGGTAAAAGCGCAGGCTTGTTGGGTGGGCGTATTTGTTTCCCTCCATTGAAGCGTGAGGGGGTGTCCAGATGAGCTGAATGGAACCGTTTGGGGAGTTGTTCTTTAGCACGCGCATTGCAGGTCAGGACACCCAACCGTACTGGTAATTCCAGTAGGCTTGCTGGGAATCTATCACTACCCTCCGAACCGCGGGTTAAGCGAGAGCCAAGGTGATGGCTGCCTCTTCTGCTGCCGTCATTTCTTGGGTCCTAAGCGAGGTACACGCAAGAAGGTTGGTTCTGGAGGTAGCCATGATGATGGCGTATTGCTGCCATCGATGTTTAAAGGCGTCTGTGTAGATAACTCCATGATCTTGGCGTTGATTGAGGCAGCATCAGACTATTGTTTAGAAGATGTCGGGGATGCGCTTCTTGGCGTAAGACAAGTGCATTTCACCCATTTCCAGGGCACAAGCCACGCCCGCTTGGATCGGGCTTATGTTTCGCTCGAGCTCTTACCTGAGTGCGGTGATTATTGTGTGTCACCCGTGTCGTTTAGCGACCACTGCCTGGTTTCTTTTACCCTTGGTGGGCGCAAGCCAAGAGCTAACACGTTTAATTGGAGTCTTTGGAAAATGAATAGTAAGCTATTGCAGGAGGAAGAATTTACAACTGAAATAAATGAAAAAATACGGCGTTTACCAGATAGGAAAACTAGCTGGTCCTCTAGGTGGGAAATTTTCAAACAAGAAGTAAAGTTGAGTGCGATAGAAAAATCAAGTGCACGGAAGTATTGTGAGAGGCAAAAAGAACAACTTCTACGTAAAAACCTCGCATCGCTTACTAATGAAGAATCACACTCGCCGGGGTCGCAAACGGAAGAGATTAAAAGGGTTAAATCGGAGCTTGAGTTATAGACCAGAATAAATACCACGGTGCCCTGGTGAGAGCAAGGGCGGAAAAGCTGCTATTGGGTGAAGCGCCCACCAAGAGAGCACTTGAATCAGAAAAGCGCTACGCTTGTAGAAATCGTATAGTCGAAATCGAAAATCGCGGAGTGCTAACGACTGACCATACGCAGATAGAGGGTGCTTTTAAGGATTTTTATGAAGCCCTTTTTTCTGTTCATAAGGTCGACGCCGATAATTTCAGAGACGAATTCTTGAACTTAATGCCCAGAATAGAAGACGACATGAAGGCTATTCTTGAGATGCCAATCACCATAAATGAAATTTAGAGTGCCATTGATCATTTAACCCCAGGTAAAACGCCAGGCCCAGATAGCCTAAGCGCGTGTTTTTACAAGGCCTTTAAAGACACACTTAGCGTAGTGTTATGTGAAGTTTACGCCGAAGCGTACGAAAGCAACAGACTGCCACCATCCTTTACTCTATCTCACACAGTTCTCATTCCAAAGACTGAAGATGCCATTAAACTGAGGAATGTAACAGCGCACCGTCCAATTAGTCTCTCAAATGTCGACTATAAGATATTAATGAAGGTCTTAGCTGCTCGGTTGCAATTAGTAGTGAAAGAAATAGTCGGACCACACCAAACATGCGGCATTAAGGGTCGTTCTATTACGACCAATACCCACGTAGCCCGTAGCATCCTGGAATGCTCTGACAGCCTTGAGCAAGGAGTAGCAATGGTACAAATAGACTTAGAAAAAGCGTTCGACAAGGTCTCCCACGAACTGCTATTGATGGTTCTTGAGCACACAAACGTAGGAAAAATGATTACGGATGGTGTACGCATGGCGTACAGGGACTGTATACAAGTTTGGTGGTCAACAAGTCGGTAGGCGCTCCAGTTAAGGTCAGCCGTTCTGTGCGCCAGGGCCCATGTTCAGTAGCCAGAATGGTCGGTTAAAACCACAGGTATGTTACGAATGAAATAAAAGCGGTAGTAGTTAAACATTTTATTTGGGCTTGAGGGGAAAGGAAAGTGGTCAGCCTGGCATGTCCGGGAGGCAATGAGCCCGCGCCTATTCCAGTGCTCGTTTCACCAGGGCGCATTGCCGCGCCGGTGCCGAAATGGTCAGAGCCGACTCTCACTTTTCAGGGGTGGGGAGCAAAGGGGGGTTGGGTTATGCGGATAGGAGAAGACTAGCTTGTATGTGGTAAGGGGAAGGTCACACGCATGGGAGAAAGGGATAGGGAGACGTGTGAGAGCATATATGTGGGTTAATAGAAAGTCTCTACGAAGGTGGAGATGGACATAGTCTTGACGTGGAATAGGATGGATGGGGGGAGAGTATTTTCTTCTGTTGTTTGTATTAGTGGGAAAATATCGGGATATGGGCAGAGTCGAGTGGTGCCAAAGTGGGGCTAGCAGAGTCCGGACGTCCGGTGGTCTCTAGCCTTGCAGACGGTAGTTCCCGGTTGAGGAGAGCGCGGGCAGTGGCGTGGGCCGCTTTCATTCCCAGCCAGACCAGAGGGGCCAGGGTTCCAGAGGATTGTCACATAGGCCTCTTTAAAAATAAAAGTAAATAAAAGTATTCAAAATATTCCACCAACAAGACACCAACGTTGCAGCCCACGCGTCCTTGTTGAATATCTCGTGTGTTTGCGTGCGTTTGCACACTTTGGCTGTGAGGAGCGAGGCATTACAGACCTACGGAGTAATCACAACACTTGGGGATCTTTAACGTACGCCGAAATCTTCCAACGTGGGCGTTCCCGTTTTTCGCCAAACCGTCCGTCTGCCCATACATACATACATACATACATACATACATACATACATACATACATACATACATACATACATACATACATACATACATACATACATACATACATACATACATGCATGCATACATGCATGCATACATACATTCATACATGCATACATACATACATACTGTAGTAAGCATGTTGCGCCCTTGGGAACTGTGATGAGCATCAGCCACAACGGGCAAATCCCCCTACGTGGATATGCGCCGCATGCCGCTGGAGGAAAAGGACGCGCTCGTTCAGTGTCAGCCTCGCGAAAAGCTGGTCGCTTCGGCTCACCCCGTCTGCGTTGATGCCTCGTTCATCAATAAAGAAGTCCAGCCTACTAACGAAACGCCGACTATCTCCTTTACAATACATACATACATACATACATACATACATACATACGTGCATGCATACATACATACATACTGTAGTAAGCATGTTGCGCCCTTGAGAACTGTGATGAGCACCAGCCACAACGGGCAAATCCCCCTACGTGGATATGCGCCGCATGCCGCTGGAGGAAGAGGACGCGCTGGTTCAGTTGTAGCCTCGCGAAAAGCTGGTCGCTTCGGCTCACCCCGTCTGCGTTGATGCCTCGTTCATCAATAAACAAGTCCAGCCTTCTAATGAAACGCCGACTATCTCCTTTACAATACATACATACATACATACATACATACATACATACATACATACATACATACATACATACATACATACATACATACATACATACGTGCATGCATACATACATACATTCATACATACATACATACATGCATGCATACATACATACATACATACATGCCTGCATACAAACATACATACTGTAGTAAGCATGTTGCTCCCTTGAGAACTGTGATGAGCATCAGCCACAACGGGCAAATCCCCCTACGTGGATATGCGCCGCATGCCGCTGGAGGAAGAGGACGCGCTCGTTCAGTGTCAGCCTCGCGAAAAGCTGGTCGCTTCGGCTCACCCCGTCTGCGTTGATACCTCGTTCATCAATAAACAAGTCCAGCCTTCTAATGAAACGCCGACTATCTCCTTTACAATACATACATACATACATACATACATACATACATACATACATACATACATACATACATACATACATACATACATACATACATACGTGCATGCATACATACATACATTCATACATACATACATACATGCATGCATACATACATACATACATACATGCCTGCATACAAACATACATACTGTAGTAAGCATGTTGCTCCCTTGAGAACTGTGATGAGCATCAGCCACAACGGGCAAATCCCCCTACGTGGATATGCGCCGCATGCCGCTGGAGGAAGAGGACGCGCTCGTTCAGTGTCAGCCTCGCGAAAAGCTGGTCGCTTCGGCTCACCCCGTCTGCGTTGATACCTCGTTCATCAATAAACAAGTCCAGCCTTCTAATGAAACGCCGACTATCTCCTTTACAATACATACATACATACATACATACATACATACATACATACATACATACATACATACATACATACATACATACATACATACATACATACATTCATGCATACATACATACATACTGTAGTAAGCATGTTCCGCCCTTGAGAACTGTGATGAGCATCAGCCACAACGGGCAAGTCCCCCTACGTGGATATGCGCCGCACGCCGCTGGAGGAAGAGGACGCGCTCGTTCAGTGTCAGCCTCGCGAAAAGCTGGTCGCTTCGGCTCACCCCGTCTGCGTTGATACCTCGTTCATCAATAAACAAGTCCAGCCTTCTAATGAAACGCCGACTATCTCCTTTACAATACATACATACATACATACATACATACATACATACATACATACATACATACATACATACATACATACATACATACATACGTGCATGCATACATACATACATTCATACATACATACATACATGCATGCATACATACATACATACATACATGCCTGCATACAAACATACATACTGTAGTAAGCATGTTGCTCCCTTGAGAACTGTGATGAGCATCAGCCACAACGGGCAAATCCCCCTACGTGGATATGCGCCGCATGCCGCTGGAGGAAGAGGACGCGCTCGTTCAGTGTCAGCCTCGCGAAAAGCTGGTCGCTTCGGCTCACCCCGTCTGCGTTGATACCTCGTTCATCAATAAACAAGTCCAGCCTTCTAATGAAACGCCGACTATCTCCTTTACAATACATACATACATACATATATACGTGCATGCATACATACATACATTCATACATACATACATACATGCATACATACATACATACATACATACATACATACATACATACATACATACATACATACATACATACATACATTCATGCATACATACATACATACTGTAGTAAGCATGTTCCGCCCTTGAGAACTGTGATGAGCATCAGCCACAACGGGCAAGTCCCCCTACGTGGATATGCGCCGCACGCCGCTGGAGGAAGAGGACGCGCTCGTTCAGTGTCAGCCTCGCGAAAAGCTGGTCGCTTCGGCTCACCCCGTCTGCGTTGATACCTCGTTCATCAATAAACAAGTCCAGCCTTCTAATGAAACGCCGACTATCTCCTTTACAATACATACATACATACATATATACGTGCATGCATACATACATACATTCATACATACATACATACATGCATACATACATACATACATACATACATACATACATACATACATACATACATACATACATACATACATACATACATACATACATACATACATACATTCATGCATACATACATACATACTGTAGTAAGCATGTTCCGCCCTTGAGAACTGTGATGAGCATCAGCCACAACGGGCAAATCCCCCTACGTGGATATGCGCCGCATGCCGCTGGAGGAAGAGGACGCGCTCGTTCAGTGTCAGCCTCGCGAAAAGCTGGTCGCTTCGGCTCACCCCGTCTGCGTTGATACCTCGTTCATCAATAAACAAGTCCAGCCTTCTAATGAAACGCCGACTATCTCCTTTACAATACATACATACATACATACATACATACATACATACATACATACATACATACATACATACATACATACATACATACATACATACATACATACATACATACATACATACATACTGTAGTAAGCATGTTCCGCCCTTGAGAACTGTGATGAGCATCAGCCACAACGGGCAAGTCCCCCTACGTGGATATGCGCCGCACGCCGCTGGAGGAAGAGGACGCGCTCGTTCAGTGTCAGCCTCGCGAAAAGCTGGTCGCTTCGGCTCACCCCGTCTGCGTTGATACCTCGTTCATCAATAAACAAGTCCAGCCTTCTAATGAAACGCCGACTATCTCCTTTACAATACATACATACATACATACATACATACATACATACATACATACATACATACATACATACATACATACATACATACATACATACATACATACATACATACATACATACATACATACATTCATGCATACATACATACATACTGTAGTAAGCATGTTCCGCCCTTGAGAACTGTGATGAGCATCAGCCACAACGGGCAAGTCCCCCTACGTGGATATGCGCCGCACGCCGCTGGAGGAAGAGGACGCGCTCGTTCAGTGTCAGCCTCGCGAAAAGCTGGTCGCTTCGGCTCACCCCGTCTGCGTTGATACCTCGTTCATCAATAAACAAGTCCAGCCTTCTAATGAAACGCCGACTATCTCCTTTACAATACATACATACATACATACATACATACATACATACATACATACATACATACATACATACATACATACATACATACATACATACATACGTGCATGCATACATACATACATTCATACATACATACATACATGCATGCATACATACATACATACATACATGCCTGCATACAAACATACATACTGTAGTAAGCATGTTGCTCCCTTGAGAACTGTGATGAGCATCAGCCACAACGGGCAAATCCCCCTACGTGGATATGCGCCGCATGCCGCTGGAGGAAGAGGACGCGCTCGTTCAGTGTCAGCCTCGCGAAAAGCTGGTCGCTTCGGCTCACCCCGTCTGCGTTGATACCTCGTTCATCAATAAACAAGTCCAGCCTTCTAATGAAACGCCGACTATCTCCTTTACAATACATACATACATACATACATACATACATACATACATACATACATACATACATACATACATACATGCATACATACATACATACATACGTGCATGCATACATACATACATTCATACATACATACATACATGCATGCATACATACATACATACATACATGCCTGCATACAAACATACATACTGTAGTAAGCATGTTGCTCCCTTGAGAACTGTGATGAGCATCAGCCACAACGGGCAAATCCCCCTACGTGGATATGCGCCGCATGCCGCTGGAGGAAGAGGACGCGCTCGTTCAGTGTCAGCCTCGCGAAAAGCTGGTCGCTTCGGCTCACCCCGTCTGCGTTGATACCTCGTTCATCAATAAACAAGTCCAGCCTTCTAATGAAACGCCGACTATCTCCTTTACAATACATACATACATACATACATACATACATACATACATACATACATACATACATACATCCATACATACATACATACATACGTGCATGCATACATACATACATTCATACATACATACATACATGCATGCATACATACATACATACATACATGCCTGCATACAAACATACATACTGTAGTAAGCATGTTGCTCCCTTGAGAACTGTGATGAGCATCAGCCACAACGGGCAAATCCCCCTACGTGGATATGCGCCGCATGCCGCTGGAGGAAGAGGACGCGCTCGTTCAGTGTCAGCCTCGCGAAAAGCTGGTCGCTTCGGCTCACCCCGTCTGCGTTGATACCTCGTTCATCAATAAACAAGTCCAGCCTTCTAATGAAACGCCGACTATCTCCTTTACAATACATACATACATACATACATACATACATACATACATACATACATACATACATACATACATACATGCATACATACATACATACATACGTGCATGCATACATACATACATTCATACATACATACATACATGCATGCATACATACATACATACATACATGCCTGCATACAAACATACATACTGTAGTAAGCATGTTGCTCCCTTGAGAACTGTGATGAGCATCAGCCACAACGGGCAAGTCCCCCTACGTGGATATGCGCCGCAGGCCGCTGGAGGAAGAGGACGCGCTCGTTCAGTGTCAGCCTCGCGAAAAGCTGGTCGCTTCGGCTCACCCCGTCTGCGTTGATACCTCGTTCATCAATAAACAAGTCCAGCCTTCTAATGAAACGCCGACTATCTCCTTTACAATACATACATACATACATACATACATACATACATACATACATACATACATACATACATACATACATACATACATACATACATACATACATACATACATACATTCATGCATACATACATACATACTGTAGTAAGCATGTTGCTCCCTTGAGAACTGTGATGAGCATCAGCCACAACGGGCAAATCCCCCTACGTGGATATGCGCCGCATGCCGCTGGAGGAAGAGGACGCGCTCGTTCAGTGTCAGCCTCGCGAAAAGCTGGTCGCTTCGGCTCACCCCGTCTGCGTTGATACCTCGTTCATCAATAAACAAGTCCAGCCTTCTAATGAAACGCCGACTATCTCCTTTACAATACATACATACATACATACATACATACATACATACATACATACATACATACATACATACATACATACATACATACATACATACATACATACATACATACATACATACATACATACATTCATGCATACATACATACATACTGTAGTAAGCATGTTGCTCCCTTGAGAACTGTGATGAGCATCAGCCACAACGGGCAAATCCCCCTACGTGGATATGCGCCGCATGCCGCTGGAGGAAGAGGACGCGCTCGTTCAGTGTCAGCCTCGCGAAAAGCTGGTCGCTTCGGCTCACCCCGTCTGCGTTGATACCTCGTTCATCAATAAACAAGTCCAGCCTTCTAATGAAACGCCGACTATCTCCTTTACAATACATACATACATACATACATACATACATACATACATACATACATACATACATACATACATACATACATACATACATACATACATACATACATACATACATACATACATACATACATACATACATTCATGCATACATACATACATACTGTAGTAAGCATGTTGCTCCCTTGAGAACTGTGATGAGCATCAGCCACAACGGGCAAGTCCCCCTACGTGGATATGCGCCGCACGCCGCTGGAGGAAGAGGACGCGCTCGTTCAGTGTCAGCCTCGCGAAAAGCTGGTCGCTTCGGCTCACCCCGTCTGCGTTGATACCTCGTTCATCAATAAACAAGTCCAGCCTTCTAATGAAACGCCGACTATCTCCTTTACAATACATACATACATACATACATACATACATACATACATACATACATACATACATACATACGTGCATGCATACATACATACATTCATACATACATACATACATGCATGCATACATACATACATACATACATGCCTGCATACAAACATACATACTGTAGTAAGCATGTTGCTCCCTTGAGAACTGTGATGAGCATCAGCCACAACGGGCAAATCCCCCTACGTGGATATGCGCCGCATGCCGCTGGAGGAAGAGGACGCGCTCGTTCAGTGTCAGCCTCGCGAAAAGCTGGTCGCTTCGGCTCACCCCGTCTGCGTTGATACCTCGTTCATCAATAAACAAGTCCAGCCTTCTAATGAAACGCCGACTATCTCCTTTACAATACATACATACATACATATATACGTGCATGCATACATACATACATTCATACATACATACATACATGCATACATACATACATACATACATACATACATACATACATACATACATACATACATTCATGCATACATACATACATACTGTAGTAAGCATGTTGCTCCCTTGAGAACTGTGATGAGCATCAGCCACAACGGGCAAATCCCCCTACGTGGATATGCGCCGCATGCCGCTGGAGGAAGAGGACGCGCTCGTTCAGTGTCAGCCTCGCGAAAAGCTGGTCGCTTCGGCTCACCCCGTCTGCGTTGATACCTCGTTCATCAATAAACAAGTCCAGCCTTCTAATGAAACGCCGACTATCTCCTTTACAATACATACATACATACATACATACATACATACATACATACGTGCATGCATACATACATACATTCATACATACATACATACATGCATACATACATACATACATACATACATACATACATACATACATACATACATACATACATACATACATACATACATACATACGTGCATGCATACATACATACATTCATACATACATACATACATGCATGCATACATACATACATACATACATGCCTGCATACAAACATACATACTGTAGTAAGCATGTTGCTCCCTTGAGAACTGTGATGAGCATCAGCCACAACGGGCAAATCCCCCTACGTGGATATGCGCCGCATGCCGCTGGAGGAAGAGGACGCGCTCGTTCAGTGTCAGCCTCGCGAAAAGCTGGTCGCTTCGGCTCACCCCGTCTGCGTTGATACCTCGTTCATCAATAAACAAGTCCAGCCTTCTAATGAAACGCCGACTATCTCCTTTACAATACATATATACATACATATATACGTGCATGCATACATACATACATTCATACATACATACATACATGCATACATACATACATACATACATACATACATACATACATACATACATACATACATACATACATACATACATACATACATACATACATACATACATTCATGCATACATACATACATACTGTAGTAAGCATGTTGCTCCCTTGAGAACTGTGATGAGCATCAGCCACAACGGGCAAATCCCCCTACGTGGATATGCGCCGCATGCCGCTGGAGGAAGAGGACGCGCTCGTTCAGTGTCAGCCTCGCGAAAAGCTGGTCGCTTCGGCTCACCCCGTCTGCGTTGATACCTCGTTCATCAATAAACAAGTCCAGCCTTCTAATGAAACGCCGACTATCTCCTTTACAATACATACATACATACATACATACATACATACATACATACATACGTGCATGCATACATACATACATTCATACATACATACATACATGCATACATACATACATACATACATACATACATACATACATACATACATACATACATACATACATACATACATACATACGTGCATGCATACATACATACATTCATACATACATACATACATGCATGCATACATACATACATACATACATGCCTGCATACAAACATACATACTGTAGTAAGCATGTTGCTCCCTTGAGAACTGTGATGAGCATCAGCCACAACGGGCAAATCCCCCTACGTGGATATGCGCCGCATGCCGCTGGAGGAAGAGGACGCGCTCGTTCAGTGTCAGCCTCGCGAAAAGCTGGTCGCTTCGGCTCACCCCGTCTGCGTTGATACCTCGTTCATCAATAAACAAGTCCAGCCTTCCAATGAAACGCCGACTATCTCCTTTACAATACATACATACATACATACATATATACGTGCATGCATACATACATACATTCATACATACATACATACATACATGCATACATACATACATACATACATACATACATACATACATACATACATACATACATACATACATACATACATACATACATACATACATACATACATACATACATGCCTGCATACAAACATACATACTGTAGTAAGCATGTTGCTCCCTTGAGAACTGTGATGAGCACCAGCCAGAACGGGCAAATCCCCCTACGTGGATATGCGCCGCATGCCGCTGGAGGAAGAGGACGCGCTCGTTCAGTGTCAGCCTCGCGAAAAGCTGGTCGCTTCGGCTCACCCCGTCTGCGTTGATACCTCGTTCATCAATAAACAAGTCCAGCCTTCTAATGAAACGCCGACTATCTCCTTTACAATACATACATACATACATACATACATACATACATACATACATACATACATACATACATACATACATACATACATACATACATACATACATACATACATACATACATACATACATACGTGCATGCATACATACATACATTCATACATACATACATGCATGCATACATACATACATACATACATACATACATGCCTGCATACAAACATATATACTGTAGTAAGCATGTTGCTCCCTTGAGAACTGTGATGAGCATCAGCCACAACGGGCAAGTCCCCCTACGTGGATATGCGCCGCAGGCCGCTGGAGGAAGAGGACGCGCTCGTTCAGTGTCAGCCTCGCGAAAAGCTGGTCGCTTCGGCTCACCCCGTCTGCGTTGATACCTCGTTCATCAATAAACAAGTCCAGCCTTCTAATGAAACGCCGACTATCTCCTTTACAATACATACATACATACATACATACATACATACATACATACATACATACATACATACATACATACATACATACATACATACATACATACATACATACATACATACATACATACATACATACATACATACATACATACGTGCATGCATACATACATACATTCATACATACATACATGCATGCATACATACATACATACATACATACATACATGCCTGCATACAAACATATATACTGTAGTAAGCATGTTGCTCCCTTGAGAACTGTGATGAGCATCAGCCACAACGGGCAAATCCCCCTACGTGGATATGCGCCGCATGCCGCTGGAGGAAGAGGACGCGCTCGTTCAGTGTCAGCCTCGCGAAAAGCTGGTCGCTTCGGCTCACCCCGTCTGCGTTGATACCTCGTTCATCAATAAACAAGTCCAGCCTTCCAATGAAACGCCGACTATCTCCTTTACAATACATACATACATACATACATATATACGTGCATGCATACATACATACATTCATACATACATACATACATACATGCATACATACATACATACATACATACATACATACATACATACATACATACATACATACATACATACATACATACATACATACATACATACATACATACATACATACATACATGCCTGCATACAAACATACATACTGTAGTAAGCATGTTGCTCCCTTGAGAACTGTGATGAGCACCAGCCAGAACGGGCAAATCCCCCTACGTGGATATGCGCCGCATGCCGCTGGAGGAAGAGGACGCGCTCGTTCAGTGTCAGCCTCGCGAAAAGCTGGTCGCTTCGGCTCACCCCGTCTGCGTTGATACCTCGTTCATCAATAAACAAGTCCAGCCTTCTAATGAAACGCCGACTATCTCCTTTACAATACATACATACATACATACATACATACATACATACATACATACATACATACGTGCATGCATACATACATACATTCATACATACATACATGCATGCATACATACATACATACATACATACATACATACATACATACATACATACATACATACATACATACATACATACATACATACATGCCTGCATACAAACATACATACTGTAGTAAGCATGTTGCTCCCTTGAGAACTGTGTGAGCATCAGCCACAACGGGCAAATCCCCCTACGTGGATATGCGCCGCATGCCGCTGGAGGAAGAGGACGCGCTCGTTCAGTGTCAGCATTGTGCCAACCACTTCGAAGGCAACACCACCACGATCATCGTCATCAAGTCGAACAAATTCGACAGCAATAGTCACGCCACCAAACTCGCCAATCAGAGCGTTGGGAGAGGCTCGTCCCGATTGGCTGCGGACGCGCGTGTCGAATGTGAAAAGCATACCCCACCTTGTCCCGTCAGTCATTCTGGCCGTTGCTCTCGCACCGTAAGCTGTTGCCTGGCGCGGGCTCGTCACTGCCAGTCTTTGTGGTCCTCCTTCGGTGTGAAGCTCCCGGCCGGTTCCAGCATGCGCGAAATCGTTCATATCCAGGCCGGCCAGTGCGGCAACCAAATAGGAGCTAAGGTAAGACAGCTTTATTTCGTGCCGCATTTTGTGAAGTCTGCGCAAGGCGGGGCTGCTAGGCCTAACCGAACGTGAAATCAGCCGCCGTGGCCACGTCATTTTCGCAGCCATCAGCTGTAATTTCTCGCGCCCTAGTTCAATGTGTGTTCTTCTTTTTGCCCGATCGCTGTAATCAGGCGCGCATTTACGCTGATTTTCCTGCCACACGTTCCGAGTAGGGGACGATGTAGTTAGCCACGCCCGTTCACGATGCCGGAGCGATGACCCCAATGGGATAGTTGCCATGAAAGCCATATCGCGGCTGGGACAGGGGCGAAGTTTTGCTGCGGGCTTTGCCCGTGTTTGGTAACGCGCAGCATTTTTATTCAAATTGCTGCCCTCCCGGTTATTTTATTTGCGCTTGCTTTTCCACTTTAAATCCCAGTGGTTCGGACGCGCAAGTCGACGTTTGTGAGCCGTTCGAATTGTCGCGACTCGGCCGTGTCTTCGTTGACCTCCTTTTCAGAGTGTGGAGGCAGCTTGCCTTCCCTGTTGTTTCCTCAAGAATGCTTGTCTTATTTTCCATTTTCAGTGCCGCTTCCCGCATTCCTTATCGTCTCGCGAGAGAGCTTCGGTTTGCGGTGTTCCATTCTCATTACCGCACAAAACTTAAAAAACGCTCAGCTGCTGGGCTTGGTTCGCTACTCGGCTTGGCTTGGTGCCTACAAGGACTCGCTATATATTCCGATTCTTTAAAGCGGATCAACGTTTTTCGGGATCGCGTTTCTTTTTTTTTTTTTTTTTGTCTTCGGCTACTGCCGCTGGGTCGCGTTAATTACTAATTTTTTTTAGTGTGTTGCACAGCTTCGCTACGGTGGCTACCTTCACGCTGTAGTGCAAGCATTGAGGCTGCCGTTGTGACTGTGTGGCAGTGCTGGTACGATTGTTCACGCCGAATTTAGTGACTGTTTATATTAACTGCGAAGTGCGTCGACGGCTCCTCATTCTAGTGGGCCAATAATGGCCGTACCGTCTGCGGTCTTCCAACAGTGATTTTCCTTGGTGAGCTGAAATACTTTTTTTAGTTTTCGCAAGCTAAACCTGTTTCGTTTAGATAAACCGGTGAACTTCTAATTTTTGCAGCGCAGTTTTTATTCTTGGCTTGTCTGCGCCCAAGCAGTATTTTTTCTCCTGCTGTTTAACTGGACTTCTTTCTACCGAGCTCCGCGATTCGACATTTTGCTTTGGTTATTTTATATCCGAGATTGCGTACTTTTTACAAGCACAACGTGCCTGTTGCCCGAACTTAAGGAAATTGCAATGTTTATTATTTCTTTTGCAAACTGGATCCAAGTAAATATTTTGGCGGAAAAATGCTTTTCTCAGCGTTGATACCCACCTCGGTGCTGTGCGCAGGCGGTATTATTCACTGCGTGCAGCTATAGCGTGCTTCATTGACACCCTCGACGTTTGTAGCGTAATTATTTCGAACCACGTAAGCAGGCGGGCTGCGAACCTTTTGCGCATGCGTTATTTAACATCTGTTTTTGCACTACTGGAACCAGCATGCCGTGTTGGAAGAATATTGCGATCCCCCGTGAGTGCCCGCGTGTTCTAGATTTCGGCGCACCGTAAAGAGGCCGAGGTGGTCAGAATTACTCCCGAGCCCTCCACTACCGTGCACCTCATCGCGCCTGTGCAGCGTCGGTGCGTCAAGCCTCATAATCAATCAAGCTCGGACGTGCGCTTACAGCTAACGTCTTTGTCAGACTTTCTATTTTATCACTGCTCTTGCTGCTTTTTGTAGCGTGAGCTACACTGGCCGAGGTTGAGTTTCGCGTGGCTCCTGGATAGCCGTGCTGGGCATGCACGAGGAGGTAGTGACGTCACACGCCGCACAAAACGTTGCTCGTTGCCCGGCGTCTCTCACACACCCCACACGCCCAGCGTCTTCGCCGACTTCCGTTCCGCACGTGGCGGCCCGGTCCACTTGAAGATCGTGGGTGGGTATCGAACCGATGGCTCGTGCGTCACAGCAACATCGGCGTGCGCCTGTAGCACCAGCTTAGCTCTGGGGAGATTGGTGACGCTGCGCCGGAGCCGCTTGATAAAGATACGTGTGTCACATAATGCGTATACCGTGCGTGTGTCATCGAAGCAGCAGTAAGCATGATACTCAAGCTAATCCTAGACAACCAGGAAAGCTAAGAATAACCAGCTGAACCTTGGCTCACGCTACGTATATCCTGGCATAGCCGAGCGAGCCACTGCTAATTTTTATTTCGGGTAAGTGCTTCGCGATCTTGACTGTTCAGGCATGTTTTCTACAGCTGTGCACCCTTCAAACCGTCGTTGCCTGTATTCCTACCACATGTAAATCGCCCCCCACGTATCGTCGGGTGGCGCAAGGGAATGTCAAGGATCTCAGCTGTACAGCATAGTGATCAGCACTGCTGGCAGTAGAGTTTAAGCGTACCGTTACCGCGTTTACGTTACCGTCAACCGTGCGTGCGGGAGGCGTCTGCGCGTGCGCGTGAAGTTCTCGCGAACGGTAACTTACCGTCACATGCGTTACCGTTGATAGCGACCTTCCTGAGCAGACGACTTGTACCCTCACGTCTTGATTTCGGCAAAGGCGGCGGTACAGCCAATCAAATTATTCTTCGTTGATGTTTACGCGTTTTAATGCGTAGCATTATTTGCTGAGTACTTTCACAGCCAAGAACGTGTAACGCCCTGCATACCCACAAGAATGCAGATTTCGCCAGAGTTCTAAATGTAATCGTTAGAATAACGTAAATAGAGACAATTAGTTGAACGAAATTTTGAAAGAAAAAAACAAATACAAGAGTTACGGGAAATATCAAAACGTATACCGAATTCCACAATAATGCAGATTTCCCGAAAGTTTCACCTGTAATCGTTATAACACCGTAATTTTTTTCTTGCTCAATAATGCGCAGGAGCTTGACAATTACGTTTCTCAGACGGGCGAGCGAAATGACCTTCCCTATACTCGTGCTAAGCCTCGCCTGCCTTAAAGGAGTACTGACACCAAATTTTTACGCCTAAATAATGATATAATTGGCTTCATTAGTTTGTATAGATGCCTCACAGAAATTTTTGCAGCGATCGGAGGCCGCAATCTCATCTAAAATCGATTTTGATTGTACCGGCCGCGAGCTTCCACAAATCGGCAGCACTAGCGAAATCGCTTTCGGCGTGACGAAACATCGGCCGGCGTGTCTGGCCGGTTCAGGGTGACGTCATATAGTCGTTTTCGGAACCGGAAACGATATCCTGCGCTGCTGTTGTCGGTGGTATTCGTTTGGGCAGGAGACGTACGGGTGTAACTGTGCGAGCAATGCTTGTAAACTTTGCGCACTTTGCGTGTTCTACGTCTTTGCTCTTCAGTTCGTGGCCGGCGCATGGTGTTGTTCCCTTGCACTGGTGGCGAAAACTGCGCGGTGCGCGATGTCGACGCGCCCCGCGGCGGTGCGCGTCGCCGAGTTCGCCCAATGTGTGCTATGGCAAGCTCGCGGAATGCGAAGTACTGCTCGTGGAAGCCTGTCCGAGCAAATCGACGACGACGCCAAGATGCATTATTTTCCACGCGACGACATGCAGCGCTAAACGTGGACTGAGTTCGTGCGGGGCGGCAGCCGCAAGAACTGTCTCCCAAGCCAGCGGGCTCGGCGTTGCTTGGGTCAGCCTGGGTGTTAGGAACTTCAGGCTTAGTATCGTCACAGAACAGGGAGGATGTATCGTTGCGAATATGTGATCGCCGGTATCTCTAAAACTACGAATGACCATCCCTTACACAACTTTTCGCCACACTATCATCCACTTTTTCGCATACTGAGCTTTATTTAGGCGATAACTGCCGTTTCAGCGATCGGTGACCAAGACATCTGTCGTGGCCTGTTTTGATCACACATCCGGTCGTGGTTTTGATTCTAGCGCGCAGGTGGCGCCATCTTTCGGCCGCACCGCGGTGCCGGCAGTGCTGGGTCGGAGCGCCGAACCTCCGCTTCCGGTCAACGTAGGCTTACCATCGCGGCAAATATCTGAACGCCGCTTTTAAATTCAGCGTTGATAACAACCCTTAGCACAATTTTTCACCACACTAACATCTACTTTCTCGCGATCAGATTGATTATAAGAGTGGCGACAAGCTGTTGCTATCACGGTCTGCACCGGTTCGAGCCGCAGTAATATTAAAAATCTGACGACGGCGAAGATATCGCCGGTCTAATCGCCTGGCCAAATAAAGTTGCTCTGTCTGCCGGGTGGCAGCGACTCATCCGAGTCTGTCTATTCAGACATGTCGACTGCTCGGGCGAGTGCAGACCATGTGCAATCGTAGCAGACGATGCGGCGAACGTCCCTGACGTCACGGGTGAGACCATGACGTCAGACTGGCCCGCTTGCAGGCTGGCCTCCGAACGACCATTTTCCCGCGCGGCGACCGAATTTGAAACTGGTTGCAATAAACAGGCTATAATTCTGTGTTGGCGGCTGACGGCTTTCGGTTCCATTTTCGTAATTGCTGGGCCAATAGGTATTCTTTACAGCATAAAAACTGAAAGCGAGAAATTTAGTGTCAGTACTCCTTTAAATAGTCGGTAGATTTGAGCTCGCAAAGTGCTTTTGAACAATGAACTTTATTGGCATCATGTACGGAATACGCAATGAAAGCGTATTCCGGCAGAAAAGGCCGGCAGAAAAAGCTATCTCAAGGACAGCTTGACGGAGCTGCGGGCCCCTGTTTTGACACCAGCATACAATAGTGTACCACAGTACATAAAAAAAAAAATAACAAGCCGCGTAGAAATATGCGCCTCCGAATTTGGGCTTGGCAAGGTACTGTAGGTTATTTGTAATACAAATTTCACTCATTTCCTGCTGAAAAATTGCGCGGGCGAAAATTCCAGCTTACATTGATTCCAATTCTACTCATTAGATAGCGCTGTACAGGTGACTTACCGGAAGCCGGAGTTTTCGTTTACCGCTGAACACGGTAAGCCACGTTTTAGCACAGCGTTTGCGGTTTGCGCATTCCGGCCGCCATGGTGCACGTAGCGACATCTCTTATATTAGTCTCAAAGCTAATCACGCACAATGTTCTTGCTCAATTTGCTTTCGATTGAAGTAGCTTGAATGTTTCAAGTTTCGGATGAGGCGTTTAGTTTACAAGATGGGAGTTTAAAACCGGGGGGGGGGGGGATCATCCACTAGGTTAGTGAAGGGTAGGGTAAACAAATCGAACACAGGCAAGTCGGTTGACATCTTGACATTTAAGTGAAGTAGAAGTAATCAAAGCCCCACAATTACGAATATTTTGTTTGTTTTAAGCACGCCAGTAATGTATTTGTTTATGCTGACGGAACGTTGTGCGCGAAAGCGCTAGAAATGGCATTTGAGCGCCCAAACGGCTATCTGGGTGCTCATTTGGCTCGAATGTCATTTGAGCCGAATGGCATTTCAAAACCAACTGAAGCAGCACAACTTCTCATTGAGTCAAGTGACATTCGGACGCTAGTGTAGCAGGGGTATGTCACCCTACCGTAAGGAATGCCCACATGGCCAGTCGGATCCCGGTACTCTGGAAACACTGTCGCACGCTAGACTAAAACTCTGTCGCCGCTGGGCAGGCGGCTGGTTAAGCTGTTCTACTTCACCAGCTACCAGACCGTGCAGTGGTTACAAAAGCTGCAAATAGTTGAAATTTGTCTGATTACGCATAACTTCCTTGTAACACTTCACCTTTTTGTTCACTATTCAGCCCTGCCTTTATCTGATGAACTGAGCCCCCTTCGCACTTATGTAGTGCACTTAAACCTCTTCCCACACCATTTTCTTTATCTGCAGTTCTGGGAGGTTATTTCCGACGAGCACGGCATCGACTACACTGGGAGTTACCACGGAGACTCGGAGCTTCAGCTCGAGCGCCTCAACGTCTACTACAATGAGGCCTCCGGTAAAGGTTCATGTGTAATATCCTCATGGGCAGCCTATATAGCGGGATAACCACCGCTGCTCCCCGATGTTGACAGATAAAAATTGCATAATATCATGGGTATTAATGTAGCGCCCAGCATACTCGAATCTACTGTCCTTCTGCTAAGGACTGAATGCCCTGACCAGATCTATTTATCATATATTTTGAATACTTACCCCTGCAGTGCTTGTGGCGAGCGCTTTTATGTTTTGAGCTGACCGCTCCTCTGTTGCCTTGTTTCAGGAGGCAAATACGTGCCTCGGGCCATCCTGGTGGACTTGGAGCCCGGCACCATGGACTCCGTCCGGTCTGGACCGTATGGCCAGCTCTACAGACCCGACAACTTCGTCTTCGGTGAGTACTCCCCTCATTACCCTCGCTGTCATTGCTGGTCAGATGGGCCAAATCAAGTACTACCTACTAAATGATGCCAGCTACCATTGTCCTCCATAAGGAGAGCAGTAAAATACCTGTAGGAGGGGCGTCAGAGAAGGAGACACAATCTCTCCAATGTTATTCACCGCATATTTACAAGAGGTATTCATGGATTGGGAACAGGTGGGAGTAAGGGTTAATGGAGAATACTTTTGTAACCTCAGATTTTCTGATGACGTTGCCTTGCCAAGTAACTCGGGGGACGTTTTGCAAAGCATGCTTACCGCACTGGACAAATAGTAGAACCGTGGGCCTGGAAATTAAAACGCAGAAAAATAAAGTAATGATCAATAACCTCGGGACAGCACAGCAAGTTGAGATAGGTGGCGAGGCAGTGGAAGCGGTAAGCGAATATATCTACTTGGGCCAAGTTGTGACCCCCGGATCCCAAACATGAGGCCGAGATTAGGATAAGAATGGGGTGGAGTGCATACGGCAGACATTCTCAGACAATGAATGGCAGCCTACCGTTGTCCCTGAAAGAGAAGTTATGACAGCTGCATCTTACCGGTACTCATTTACGTGGCAGATACTTGGAGGCTCACTAAATGGATTCAACTTAAAGTGAGGGCGACTCGGCGAGCATTGGAGCGGAAGATAGGTGTACCATTAAGGGACAAGAGAGCGGAGTTGGTCAGGGAACATTCACTTGTTAGTCATATTAGTGGACTTTAAGAAAGGCAAGATAACCATCGGTCATTAAGTGGATCCCTAGAGAAGGCAAGTGTGGCAGGGGGCGGAAGAACGTTAGATAGGGAGATGAGATCAAGAAGTTTTCGGGGATAAATAGGTCGCAGTTAGCGCAGAACCGGGAAAATTGGAGATCTATGGGAGAGGCCTTTTCCCTGCAGATAATGATGAAATGTCGGCGATTATCAACCTGAATTTCAAATTTTGCCTCAGCCCTTGTACGTCTCCACTCTCCGGTTTCACATCTCCCACTCAGTTGTTTGTTATATCTTGTGATAGCACGGCTTTGTTTCGAACGGTGTTCTTTATTGAGCAGGCAGCCGCTATCTGCTCTTCCGTGCTTCACAAACGTTGTCCTCTCTCTAGGTCCTTCATGTGTGCAAGCTGCAGACATTTGGTATTGTTGCGTCCCATTTGAAGAGCCTCCTCATCCCGGCCTTGCAGGTCAGAGCGGTGCCGGCAACAACTGGGCCAAGGGCCACTACACTGAGGGAGCAGAGCTGGTGGACTCTGTGCTCGACCGAGTGCGGAGAGAGGCCGAAGCGTGCGACTGCCTGCAGGGCTTCCAGCTCACCCATTCCCTCGGAGGAGGAACCGGCTCGGGCATGGGCACCCTGATCATCTCGAAGATCCGGGAAGAGTACCCAGATAGGATCATGAACAGCTTCAGCGTTGTCCCCTCTCCCAAGGTCTCGGACACGGTCGTGGAGCCCTACAACGCCACCCTGTCGGTGCACCAGCTGATCGAGAACACCGATGAGACCTTCTGCATCGACAATGAGGCCCTCTACGACATCTGCTTCCGCACGCTGAAGCTGACCACGCCCACTTACGGTGACCTGAACCATCTCGTCTCTGCCACCATGTCGGGTGTCACTACGTGCCTCCGGTAGGTCCCCCTGTTGATGCTTCGGTTAAGTCCTTCCTTTTAAAGCAAAGATTTCTACCTTTACCAGCCAACGGTTTCTTCGTGGCGTGCGCGACAAGAAACTCCCAACGCGGACCGGGAAGGGGAGGGCGCTTTTCGCTCACGGAGCACAGTGTAGATGGCACGGCGAATGGTTATCCATCGTTCCCCGCGCGCAGGTTCCTGCACGCACCGGCGGCCGCGTCGGCGAGACGGCCACCAAGCCCGAGCTTTGACACCCCGGGCAGGCGCTTCTTTTACACCTGAACACGGCGTTCCCGAGATGTCCCATTCACATACTGCTGCGCATACTGGGACATCACCGAACATTACCGCCTCCTTCGCAGACAACTTCCCCCTCCTCACCCCTCCCTCACCGCCGAGGGTGCCCACATGTGGCGTCTTCTTCAGACGCACTCCTTTCCCCACCGCACTCTATTAGTGCATACGTACCCTCACATATTTTCCTCTCCCAACTGTCCCTTAATTGTGACGTGCCGGACACTCTCTAGCACTCACTCTGCGAACGTGCACGCGACACTTTCCCCCCTCTACCCTCCCCCACCCTCTGGGAACAGGCTCTGAGGTGCTCGGACCGCGACTGCTCGGGCCCTAGACGTCGCGGCGGTCCTCTAGGCCAATGCCACTCCGCCTCCCTGAAACCAGAGTTCCAAATAAAGTGGTCTCTCTCTCTCTCTCTCTCTCTCTCTCTCTCTCTCTCTCTCTCTCTCTCTCTCTCTCTCTCTCTCTCTCTCTCTCTCTCTCTCTCTCTCGGCGGGGCGGCTTTGGCGTCTGCTTCAGCGACGGTTGTTTTGGGCCCATCCTGGCGCAAGTTCCCGTTATTGCGCGCTTCCTACGCACGGCTTTATTAACTTGTTCAATACCACCTCCTGGGTAACCGGTCGGACTTGTTGTTGTACAGCAAAGATGCGTTAACGACTGGTTTGCAGGGCGGGAAAACAAAATGTAGAGACATCTGGCCGCTAGAGAAACGCTACCTTTTGCGCACTTGAAGACCAATTTGGTTGTGTTTTAGCAGGTATTAAAGTGCAAAAGGAGCAACCCGTTCTGATAAATAGCGATTGTAAAAGTTCCCTAAAGCCTAAATCATTATAAATGCGAATCACTAAGCTCACATGCCGAATTTTTTCGGTGTCTGCGCTTGTGCCGCGCGGTGGTGTAGCCCCGAGCTAGCACATCACGATGGCTAGCTTCTGTTGTCTCACCCTTCCAAAGACGCTCCTCTCCGTTTTATTTGTGCCGACGCACGGCCGGCCCTGCGAATTTCGGGTAACGGCGGGCATAATCTGATTTCACTCTTCGTAGAGCCACGTGTGTTAAAGTGACGCCGCATGAGCAATTGTTGTGGGTGTCGTTTACAGCGTCGCTTTCTAACCCCATCCCGGCGTGGATTGGAGCCATTTTTTTTTATTTCAATCTTCGTATCTCAGCTTTGCCTTGTTCCCTTTAACGCACGCAGATTCCCTGGACAACTCAACGCTGACCTGCGCAAGCTGGCCGTGAACATGGTCCCATTCCCGCGGCTCCATTTCTTCATGCCAGGCTTCGCTCCACTGACTGCCAGGGGTGCACAGCAGTACCGGGCGCTGTCTGTTCCCGAGCTCACTCAGCAGATGTTCGATGCCAAGAACATGATGGCGGCGTGCGACCCTCGACACGGCCGGTACCTCACCGTGGCGGCCATCTTCCGTGGCCTCATGTCCATGCGGGAGGTGGACGACCAAATGCTCAATGTCCAGAACAAAAACTCCCCGTTCTTCGTGGAGTGGATCCCCAACAACGTCAAGACAGCTGTCTGCGACATTCCGCCTCGTGGCTTGAAGATGTCTGCTACCTTCATTGGCAACAGCACTGCCATTCAAGAGCTCTTCAAGCGCATCTCGGAGCAGTTCACTGGTACGTCCTGGATTCCTTTGAATGGCTTCCGAACTTGACGTGGCTATGTGGTGTATGAAACTTAGACAAGTGCGCATGTTTGCCGTCGTGGAAATTTTACCCAGCGTTTGTGTGTGTACACTGTTTAGCATAACAGGTTTGTACAAAGCCTGTACAGGCGAGCATTCTCAAAGGTAACGTAATAGGTAAAATGTCTGC
This sequence comes from Haemaphysalis longicornis, assembly GCF_048455015.1. NCBI lineage: Eukaryota > Metazoa > Arthropoda > Arachnida > Ixodida > Ixodidae > Haemaphysalis > Haemaphysalis longicornis. The sequence continues at coordinate 14,461,919 of NW_027526203.1, read as the reverse complement.
TATAAGCTAAATGCTACTGATCCACGCGTATTTAGTTCTCCAGGCGTGCTTCGGAACTACGCTTTCCACCAATGCTACTTCCAATTTCTGAGGTTTTACGAGCGGAAGCTACAGGGTGTTACGAGGTGCCATTAATGGGCCCGGAATAATTTTTACCACGTGGGGATTCAATTGCGGTATTGGTGTAGCCTTTAGATTTCACTCTGGTTCCTTTTCCCAGGAGGGACTTTTCCCAGGAGGAGGTACTTGAGTGTGCACTCAGTCCTTGATTCTGTGGTGACCCGTCTCACCTTTTCCGTGTTCTCTGCGCAGCCATGTTCCGGCGCAAGGCCTTCCTCCACTGGTACACCGGAGAGGGCATGGACGAGATGGAGTTCACCGAGGCCGAGTCCAACATGAATGACCTTGTCTCCGAGTACCAGCAGTACCAGGAGGCGACGGCCGACGAGGAAGGAGAGTTCGAAGACGTGCCGGAGCATGACCTCAATGCCTGAACGCCTCCACGTTCCACTTTCTTTTAACTAACCCGTGTGTTTCCTTCGTTTTTTTTTTCCTCTTCCTCGCGTTCTACTTTAGTGCCTGCTTTTTTTAAACCCGTGTGTTTCCTTTCACTTCTCTTCCTTGTTCTTTCGGGCCTAATTTTTTTGGTATTTCCTGTCTTCTGTTTTTTGGTGTCCTCTTTTGCCTTTTTCTCCGCGTACACTTTACCTTCGAGGAAATAAATTTTGTTCCACCACTTCACCCTAATGTCAGTATTTATGTGACCATTAAACATCCATAGCAGTCCACTGCAATAGCCTAGTTTTCAGGGAAAATATTCAAAAACCGTTGCCTGTGTAGGCAGCTTCTTCGGTTTTACCGACACCGCATGACTTCAAAACACCCCTTGCGTCTCGTACTTCGTATCCAGAAGCTCCCCCAGGAACATTTAAGGAAAAAAAAAACTTCGTCTCCAGCTAACTTCGCTGCTTTTTGACCAATCGACTTCAAGTTTTGGAGAGTATGTAAAATAAGCGCCTACTAAACGTGCGCAGAATTTCATACAGAAATATTTGTTTTTAAAATAAAAATCTTCAAATTTTTTATCCGCCTGGGGTACATTTCTGCAGAAATGTTTCAGCAGGTAAATGGCTGAAACATTTTGTGTTAAATACCTCAGGCTTTCCTCTGAGCCAAAATATTAACCGTTGATTTAAAAAAATGTGCAGCACTAACACAAATTTTGTGGTTTTTTAGAGAAAAATGAATAAAATAAGTTTATTCTGGTTCAGAATGTGTTACAGCATTGATAAGGAACTCCAAAAAAAAATGGTTTTGGAAACTCAAGTAGACAAAGAGAAAATGTCAAATTGGCGCATGTCGGGCGTATTCTGACAAAAGCGAGCAAATGCTACTAGCACGGTGTACTCCAAGCCTAAAAGATCGCTCTATGTCGAAAAAAATTCCCCGCATTTCCCCGAGGGGAAGAATGTGAAAGTGCGAATGCATGAGTTGAATTTGCGCGGTTCGGTAATGTTCGCGACAGAGAGATCACACACACACACACACAACTACAAAGAAAGAAAGATGCATTTATTCACAGACACCTATTTGTGTTGTCGTTGTACTTGATTGCTAGAGCGGATCTCAGCTTTGAAATTTCGTGTCGGTACTCCTTTAAGCGGGTGCATTAGCCCTTCTCACGCCCGATTCCTGGCCAATCCCCCACGTTGGTATGTGCCATGTCAGCGGCCAGGCAGCGCGCGCCCATCTCCCCGCGTTGCCAAAGAAGACGAGGAGATTCCTGGCCAATCCCCCACGTGGGTATGTGCCATATCAGCGGCCAGGCAGCGCGGGGTGCATTAGCCCTTCTCACGCCCGATTCCTGGCCAATCCCCCACGTGGGTATGTGTCATGTCAGCGGCCAGGCAGCGCGCGCCCATCTCCCCCCGTTGCCAAAGAAGACGAGGAGATTCCTGGCCAATCCCCCACGTGGGTATGTGCCATGTCAGCGGCCAGGCAGCGCGCGCCCATCTCCCCCCGTTGCCAAGGAAGACGAGGAGCGCGCGCACCCGCAGCTGTTGCTATGCGGACGGCGGCGGAATGCGGACGGCGGCGGACGCTTCAGGCTCGCTTAAGAAGTGCATTCGCACTTAAAAGAAACCAATTACGCGCGCGCAAACAGCATCATAGGCGACCGACCTGATGTAAACAAACGTTTCGCAATGCATGCGCAATGCTTTTTCAACCAACGCACCGCCATCGCGGCATACAGTGAACTACAGAAAGATTCCAGTATGGGCTTCATTTGTAAGTAATTATAAAATTAAACGTTATCACGCTATCAAACAAAAAATAACAATGTAAATAAGATAAGCGTCACGCGAATTCTTGCAGTGACTAGGTGGGGCCACATGGGGCGTGTTTGCCACCATTTTTATATGACTTCTGCTGCGCATCTGAGGATGCCACTTCGTGGAGACATTCCCAAAGAGTCTTAGAATAGTTCAGCACTACAACAAAAAAAAAATCCAATTTTTAGTCGGTACATCCTAATCCTTCTCGGCGGGGGGCATATAGGTTGCCAGTAATTATACCTGCTGGTGTGAATAGGGCTCCGGTCATGTTGAAAAATAAAGCACCCGTCCGGAATTGGGCCATCCAGAATGACGGGAATGAGAACTTGTTCGAGGATGTCCGCATAGGCTCCTGCAGTGAGTGCTTTATTTATCCGGATGAGTGGTCCAAGCCCTCGGTGGGTTATGACACCCCACACATTAACGGACCGGCGACCGCTAGCGGCGACGTGTTGCGTGTACTCTGGTTCGTACCTGTAACAAAAAATAATAGACATTCTGTATTTTTTTTACCCAGCAGCTTAAATCTTTCCGGAAATTCTCATAGTAGCGTTCAAATGAAATGTTAACTAGTTAGAGCTCTCAAATGCTACTAAAAATACAAAAACTAGAAAAAATAAAATTAGCGCTGTCACAGCTGCCGTAAACATTGCATAATTTTGTCTTAACGGATTGACTAACACAAATACAATTATAAAGTAAAAATGTCTCTTCTGTGCACTTGTACACAGGAAACTGCATGACTTGCCGGGTACAATACGGCCGCCACACACGCGGTTGTTGGTCCCACTTGCTGCTGAAGGTGGATTCATCCGTGAACACAACGTTCATCCATTCCTCAATCGTCCACAAAAGATTCCTAGTGGCAAACTCCAACCTATAAGCCTTGTTATGTCGCGTTAAAAGTGGCCTCTGGCAGGATAATCTCATTGCGGAGCCCGAACGAGCGAAGACGTTCTCTGATGGGAGTAAGAGATACCTGTAGGCCAAGTTTCTGTGGAATCTCCCGGGCTGTAGTAAACGGGTTGTCATAGGCTGCGGACGCAATCAGCCTGTCAGTGATGCCAATTTAGCGGATTTTCCGCTAAATCTGGCGGATTTCATTTTATTCTGACGGGGAAAAAATTAGTCTAGCGGCTAGTGGATTTTTTGACGGGCCATTTTTATACATAGCGGATTTCTGGCGGATACCTCACGCAGTGCACCGATTCAAAATCGCCCTGCAAGAAACCATTTCCGTGTCCTCTAAAAATGCAGAAATTGCTTAACTTCAGGGGTTAGGAGGGCTCCTGTTCACTTGCTCCGCCTATCTCAGACAAACAAATCCGTAATGTTTCAAAACGGGTCTGAGACAATCGAAAAAATTCAAAACCAGTGGAGCAAAATCACCCTCCTGGAGTGGAATCAAATATCGTCCACGCAGTCGTTCTGGTGTGAAGTTCACTTCTATAAGGACGCCTGCGGCGAAAACCCGTTCGCCGAGCTGGCCGGATTTGCCATGTCGATGCTCGGGCTGCCGTATTCAAATGCCGAAGTAGAGATGAGGTTTAGTCAGCTTAACATAGTAAAATCCAAGATGAGGAGCAAGCCGAAGCCCGAAACAACAAACTCCATCCTCGCCGTAAGAGCTGGACTGAAGTGACACCAGAAAAGTTGTTTTGATTACGAACTTCCCGCAGCAGTTGTTAGTGCGATCGGGACATCTGCAACGTATGTGCAACCAAGTCACCTTTCTGGTCCCTCAACGAGTACCAGTGGTCCTGTGGAGAATTTGTCAGACGACGACAGCGGCGACGAAGACCTCGATGTGTTTTTCGTTGACCTGTGATTTCTTTCCTTTTTTTTCATCAGTGTGAACATTTATAACTTTTAGCCTCTTCTGTTATAAGGTTGACCAATGACGACCACCGCAGCACTGAAACCTGAAGTGTTCTGTTAGACTACTTGGAAGACTCTTTTATATATTATTTCAGCTCTCGTAGTTTTGGGGAGCTTTTAAGAATGATAAAGGTATTTATCATACCAAATTGCACTGTTATTTTAAATAAAATAGGCCCTAGCGGGAAATTTAGCGGATATGTTTTACGATCTAGCGGAATCTGGCGGATTTCTCATTGCTTTTTAGCGGATGTCTGACGCCCAGCGATGGCAACACTGCAGCCTGTCCTCTTCTTCAGTCGTCTGCTTTGGGCGTCCACCTCGTGCCGCATCTTCAATTCTACCCCCTTCCAAAAAGGCCCGAACAATGCGTGTAACGCTTCCAAGTGAGCACCCGACCTCCGCAGCAATGCTTCTCCTCGTCCGACCTGCTTGTAGAAGGGTCAAGATTTCGACCCTTGTCGCCTCGTCGATTCGCGGCATACTATGTCGTGTGTCCTTCTGACAAAAATTATTCGAACCACACCTGGTTTTAAACTCTTGCTGTCCTGTGACCTAAGCACTGCCACCCACTGCTTTTGACAGTGCGTCGTCCAGAAAATATTTGCCGGTCAACTGCCTTAAGATAAGGTAGCTCGCAGCTCTGGGAAAAAAAGAAATTATGTGCATAGGCATGTCTGTCGATAAGGAATGCACAAGAGCTTATGCAAGATGTGGGCCTTCGAATGGGCCGACAGCAGGATGGGCTGCTTTGTGCCAGCCACCCCTTCTTAGAAAATGGAATGTGCTTGCCACTCTCGCTATCGGTGCGCTGGGCAACGATTGCGCCACGTGTCGAGATTTTTCGGCTCCAATCATGAATCACTTGTGCCAGTCTTTTTCCGTTGAGACTGTACGTGCTTTTCAGTCGTAAGGTATGAGCACTGGAATTTTGCCGCAAGTTTGAAATTGCACTGAAAATTCAAAATAAGGAATTATTTCCGGCGGTTCGGCGTGATTCGTAATATAGAGATTTGACTGTAGTACGTTTCTTACCGGATAGTACGTTTTCTTGGATTGTACGTTTCTCCCTCGCGTTTTTAAGCGTATCAATGAGGTACTGCATACCTTCTTGAAAACGCTGTGAACAATTCAATGTTTACAAGAACTAAATAAACATCACATGTGTATACATCGATAACAAACAAAATGACTAGTTGACCTTTAGCAGACATTGAGCGATTATTGAGCGAGGCAACATTGAGCGAGGCAACTAAATTTATAAAACCCCCAACTCTCAAAGGAGCCGGAAAGTCGCCACACTAAACATTCTGTCGCCACGAGCCCCCAAAAGCCGCCAGTTTGGCGACAAATCGCCAAAGCTGGCAATCCTGAGTAGCAGCTGCATAACACCTTGTTCGGAGTAGTCTGTACTGACCTTTACGGAATCCGCCCGGACGAGGAACTTTTACTGGATCAAATGATCTGTAAAATAGTTCAGAGCCTCTTCACTACAGGATGTTTCTGACAGTCTCTTCAAATTCTTTCATGCTCGCTGGAACGTTTTTCCGTTGTCCGAAAAGATAATTCAACCGATCGAAAAAATAATGTGCGACTTAGACAACGACATAAGAAAGAACGATGGGATGGGCGCTTGTCCCGGTGTTCGAACTTTCTTGTCTTGTTTTCTAAGTCGAGCTCTATTTTTCGATAATAATGCATCAACTTGCCCAACAGCTGCGTTTAATAATTAACAGGCCTATTCGTCTTACCATCAACCTCTTGAATGCCGTCAGAAAGCCGGAAGTATTAGTGTCCCCCCTCAGTTCAAGTCCATAGCGCATGTAACTTCACTCGTGAAAAGGTTATGCATAGCGTCGTTTTCTTGCATTGCCCTCTCGTACTCAGTTTTCCGGTGAAGTCAAGTTGTGTCACTCGGATGCTTTGGGCGATAGCAGACCACAACGTGGTGGGAACGTCGGCCCAACTTGGAGATGTCCGACCAACATGTTGTCCATTGAAACCATTGCAGCTCTCCGGAAACGGTTTCGCGCTGCTCCTGACGTTTCACAACCGTACGAGCTTCCGCGGTTTCGCGTGCTGTCAGGTGTCGTGTGAGCTTCTCGTTCACTTTCCTTGAGTTGTGGAAGAAACGTTGCACTCACGCGACGATTCGAACGGCTTCATTGCCAAGTCAGTTTCTGCTACTGTTACGCAGTGAACGCGAACTGCTCTTCTATCTTCTGCCTCAGTCACATTGAAATTTTTATACCCTGCCAAATAAGTAGGTGGCATAGCTAGCCAGCTCGGTCCAGTCAACAAACCAACGGTTATTTTGAGGGCGTTGGAATTCATTCCTCTCGTCAGCAAATCAGCCTGATTCTTGGTTTTATTCGTCGAAACTTTTCTCTCGCACCTACTGCACTAAAACTCTTGCTTTATAAAACGCTGGTGCGGTCAAAAGTAGAATACGCATAATCAGTTTGGGATACAAATACTAACACGCTCATTTCCACAATCGAATCCGTCCATAATCACGCAGCACGACTTATACTTTCAAATTATTCCCGTTTTGCTAGTGTCACGCAAATGAAATGTTCATTACATCTTCCAGATTTTTCGGCCCGCCGACAAATATCTCGTTTATCACTTTTTCATAAAATATTTATACAAATGTAATCCTAAAAGAAACTCTTTTCATTCGTCCCAGCTACGAATCATCTCGCATAGATCACGACTTGAAAGTTGGCATACCCCAATGCAGGGCTAACCTTTTTTATGATTCTTTTGTACCCAGAACTGGCAGGGACTGAAACCACCTTCAGGCCTATGTTGTTTTGATCACAGATCATTCCACTTTCAGAAACGTAGTTCTTGGCTGTATAACGTAAGACTGTTTGCCATTTCTATCCATTACTTGCCTGTTACTTGATTATTATTATTTTTGTAGTGTGTACCCTGTCCTCTCTGTAACGCCTGAGTGGCTCTGAGATTATAAAAAATAAATAAATAAATAAATAAATAAATAAATAAATAAATAAATAAATAAATAAATAAATAAATGAAACTTTATTGACATAAGGATGGCGACTCGGCCTATGTGGGGGCGGGTGGGGAGGGTGGTGTCACTTAGGGAAAACTTTACATCCTAAGATGGACGCCAGCGGCGAGAGCGAAGTCCCACAAGGATGCAAACACCTGCTCGGCTGTGGCTGCAGGTGTGAAGAGCCAGTCCGTCAAACACGTAACGCTGCTGTGTTTGCAAGAGGTACGCTCCGCGTGCAGTCCTGGACACTTCCAAAGGAGATGTTCAATGGTCGGTGTGGCTCGTATGGCACGTAGGTGGTATCATCGCCGGCGGAGGTGAATTGCTTGCTGGAGTGCCTGGGAGAACGGGAGGCCGCCCTTTTTTGTTATGTAAGAACGCCACTTGAAAAGGATGTCCCCTGTAAGCACTGCCCTGGCACGAGCCTTGTGGATCAGAACATGAGGTACACGTGGCAGTCCTGTAGGTAACGGGTAGTCATTGGCAGGGATGTGGCTGCGGAGTCGAGCTCTAGCACATCGCTGGTAGGTGGCACGGGCTTCAAAGGGGTCCAACTTGGGGTCGTGATGAGGCAAAACTGGGTGGGAGCGGGTGGAAAGAACATTGCTCGCCAGGGCGCGCGCGGCCTCCTTGGAGGAGCAGGGCGCGCGCGGCCTCCTCGGGTAGACTGGGTGCTCTGGCACCCAGTCTACCCGAATTTGTAGTCCTGTTGTAAAATGTAGCCTCCGGACAAGCATCTTGATGGACGCACAGATAGAATTCTGATAAGGCACCCGGCGAAATGCGCGGAATGCCTCCTGGCTGGCTGTAAACATAGTTACATGGGCCTGGTTGGTAGGCCAGTGAGAAATTTGAACTTGTCGGACAGCCAGTAATATCGCTTCGAGTTGGAGGTGGGTAGACGATGGCGTTGTTGGGTATTCTTGTTGACAGGTGGCTTAAAATGTCGAGTGAATGGCCGCTAATCCGGCAGTATTAGTTGTTCAGTCGCAAGTGGCGTCGGTATAAACAGCGATATGTGGAAACCGCTCGGTCATTTCAGCTGTGCATCTGTGTTTGTTAGAACGGCGAAGCGTAGGTTCGGTGACTGGGAGTGGCTTTGGGTTAACGACGATGAAGTCGTCCAATGGGGGAAGCGGCAAAGGGGTGGGATGTAGTGGCGCCGCGCATTGTGGCAGTAGCGCAAGTAGCGCACGGCCGCCGAGAGTGGATGCTCGTGGGAAGTCGTGGACTTCCTGACGGGTTCGAATGATTTCTGTGAGAGGTGCGAGTTGAGCGTGCTTGTATAGCTCCTCGAGTTTGATCACTCGAAGGCTCTCAATCCTGCCACTGCTGCAACTGAGCCTTAGTGAAGTCGAAGCTCACTGTCACTTTGCTCGTGAGGACAGCCTGGGTCAAAAGTTTGTGGGGATCCTGGCGCCCGAGCCATTGCGCGATCGCTAGGTTTGTGCCGTTTCGCGGTGATTTTCCCCTCTCTCCTCGAAATGCCGGCTCGTCTCGGCGCCACTGTGTAGAACCGAGCCGTCTTCTCAAAGTCCTGCCTGAGCTGAAGGCTGCAGCGACCATTGCGGCGATAAAACACTGTCGCGCAGCAGGTGCTCCGCCCTGGTAGTTGAGCTAACCTCACCTTATTGGCCCTGAACGATTCCCGAACTCCCCCTTTCGCTCGAACGCGAACGCGTGCCCTGCGCGGGGGTCTCTTAAAGGAGACGCTTCGAGGACGCCGAGGGCGTTGGCCGAAGGTATGTGACGCTTTCTTTACAAGCCGGCTGCAACTCTGTTTCGCCGGCGAAGGCCCACCAGCGCTCCCGGCTGCCGGCCCGTGCCTTAGGCTGCTCCTGTTGTTCCTACGCTTGCACATAGTAAGGCCGTACCTACCACGCGACGATCACGCCGTGCGGTACGCGCCTGTGAGCGAATGGGCCCCGTCTCCCTCGCTGCTGCGAGCCAATCTGGCCAGCACGACGATGCGCGCGCACAACGTGCGCCGCACCCCGGATTTTGCCCTTACCGAAGAGCCCACTGGCTCTGCGCCGACGACGCGCACACTTGCGCGTGACGCCCCATCGCCCCGTTCACCTCAAGGGAAGTGCGTATTTGTATTGTTAATCATGTAACTGGGACACTGGTGTAAAATAAACGTCTTCCCTCCGTACCCTGGTCACATTCCTTTGTCACCCCTACTCCACCTGCCCAATAGAGGCGGTGTTGAGTTGGCGCGACGGCGCTTCTGTATAGTGAGCGTGCTCAGTTAGCTCGAACCCACGGTGGTTCCTCGCAGTGTGCATTAGTGCCTGCCTTGTGCAGTGCTAGGGTTATGCATATTGTGAGGTAGAGAGACCACAAGTTTGAGTGTCTCCGTTGTAGCCTCTCCTAACCGGTTGCTTATGTGTTTGATTATGTGAAGCTGTTGATGCCATGTTTTCTTCATTTTGTGAAGCCACATACTGCAGCCGCCATCCTCAGGGACAGGATGCCAAGAACTTTATCCCACTTCTCGGGGGGCGGCTTAAGGAGCGATCGTACAAACTGAAAATTTACACCATCTTCCCGCGAGGGGAACTATGGGGTAGATGCGACGCATCGAGGGTTGCCGTTGCGTTTCCGTTATGTTAGCGTATGGATTGCTGTTGTTGTGTGTCCTATTTACGCAGCATGTTCCCCCCCCCCCCCCCCCCCCCCCGATGCGTCGCATCTACCCCATGGTTCCCCTCGCGGGAAGATGGTGTAAATTTTTATCGGGGTGGCTGGTGCTTGTTACGGTTGCGCCGACCATCGCGATATCAGGACTGTTAGTCTCCATTTCAAATCATCGGCGGTCACCAGAGGATGTCATCGGAGGAGCGCCGGCGGAACGACTGAGCGGAGCGGCGCAGTTACCGCGTTTATATTACGGTGAGGGGAATGAGAGAGAGCAGCGCAGAGCAGCGCATGCGCATGTGTTAACCCGCACCCACGCACAGCTGGCACAGCGACGGAGCGAGCGCAGCCGAGCACTAACACGCAGATGGCGCTGCGGTGTGAGCGGCGCTAGCGCGCAGCTGGCGCGGCGAGGAGAATGGGGGAGGGATGCGGACGCCGCCGGACTACGCCGGAAAGACAAGGCGGGTGAAAGAGATGCGTCGCATCTAAAAGAGTAGGCGTTCTTCTGTTGCTTTGTGTCGCCAAACACCACATATGGGCTTTTGTCAGGCGAAGGCTGCATCCCAGTGTGTTGGAGTGCGTCGTCGAGAGTATCGAGTGCAGTTTGAATATATACCTGCACTTGCTGTTTGGTTAGGTGTGTTTTACGGGGGTCAATCCAAATCGTAATATCGTCGGCGTATGTAGTGCTTTGAATGGGCGGTATTTGTCGGAGTTTCCAGGCACTTTTTGACATGACAAGAGGGAATAGAGTCGGAGATAAAATAGCGCCCTGAGGTACACTTCGGTGGTTGTGGAAGATGTGGAGGTGCTCTTTACCCGTATGTATTTAAAACGTTCGGTTACATAGAAAGTTCTTGACCAAATTGGTGAGTCTGTGGCCGATGTTAAGCTCCCCCATAATCGAAATGATGAAGGCGTGTGAAACTGTGTCGAACGCTTTCTTGAGGTAAATATTAACAAGGACTCCTAGAGCTGTCTTAACATTTTTCTCTATCATTGGTCGTAATAAGAGCAGGCTGTTATGAGTGGTGAGACCGGACCGGAACCCGGTTTGTGCAGGGTCGTAAATGGCGTCATTCGCTGTCTCGAGCAGGTAGGTGAGACGAGTAAGGATTATGCGCTCCATCAGCTTGCAAAGAGTGGATGTGAGTGAAGTGGGACGAAGACTGGGAATGGAAGCAGAGGTTTTTTTTTAGATTTTGGTATTGGGTGCACAACGGAGTGCGTCCATTCAACAGGGAGTATCCGAGATTCCCATATTGTGTAAATTTCCGCTGACAACTGTTCTTTAGATTTCTCATGAAGGTTACGGAGCATTTGCCAAGTAATTTTGCTCTTCCCGCCAGCGCTCTTTACATTAACAGCCTGAAGCGCTATGTGCAGTTCTTTAATGGTGAATAATCTGTTCTCAGGCTTCAGCTGATCACCGTAGATTGGGGCATAGATAGTCGAGTCGTATACGTTATCTTGGGGGAAGAATGTCTGGGCTGCAACTCGTTGCAGTTCGTCTTCGTCTATAAACTGAGTAAGCAGGATGTTTTGCGTGGTGTTAAGGGATTATTTTTTCATACCAAAGAGAGCTTTGTAAGTGCGCCACAGCTTATATGAACCGGTTCCTTCATTTAAGCTTGTGCAGTGGTCAAGCCAGCGAGTTCTTCTGAGAGGCTTGGCGTTCCGTCTAGCTTGGGCTGTTTTGTTCCGAACTTTGAATAAGTCTTTGAATTGTTGTCTATTGCTGAGATATTGAAGGTGGGGAGTCTCGCGGGTCGAACAAAGGTTGATCGAGTGTTTGTCAGGTGTCGGAGTGTCGTCCCGGACGTCAAAATTTCTGGTGGCATGCTTGACAGCACGAGCTGTTTTATTGGCTAGCGGTAAAGTGTGCTCGTATTCCCAAATGATGGAGCGAAAGCGTTCCCAGTCTACCACTGTGCGACGCAATTTGCAACGAGAAGTTGAGTCTACCGATGTTATCCTTATAGGGTAGTGATCGGAACCCATAGGGTCTGTACCAGAGCGCCATTCGCAAACTACACTGTCTGAGGCCCACGTGAGATCGAGGACAGTGTCCGTCTGATTTGCGTGAATCCCGTGACGGGTGGGTGACGGGTGAAGCCCCTAGAACTCTTCACCCCGCCTTGATGGGAACATTGATCTACTTGTTTTTCATGTAGAGCCGTTGATGAGTAACTTCAGTAAATTTCACTTCATTTCATTTCATTTCATTTATTGCATACTGCAGACCTTCGCAGGTCCAAGCAGGTGGGCACGGTACAAGTAGCAAGTACATATCAGGCACTCAAGTCAGGTAGAAATGTAAAAGGAAAAAGGAAAGAATTCAACATACAAGTACAGGTTTACAGACCCAACAATACACAGTTAGCAAAACAACCAAAGTGAATATTTAAACAGTCTTTTAGTAAGTTCCATTCTTCCACTGTTCGTGGAAAAAAAGAAAATTTAAATGTATCTGTCCGTGCAAAATAAGGTGTTAGGGTTCCGGGGTGATGGTGTCTCGTGTGTCTTGTCGATATGGGTGTCAGGTACTGTGTGGGGTCTAGTGCTGTTTGTCTCTGAAGAAGTTGGGAAAGAAAATCAAGCCTAAATGTCTTCCGTCGTGACTCAAGGAGTTCAATGTCATTAGCTCTAATTAAATCAGAAGGTGAATCAGTGTGACGAAACTTAGAGTATATATACCTTACAGCTTTTCTTTGGATTCTTTCTAGTTTATTGATGTTTTTCTGTGTGAACGGGTCCCATATTACGCATGCATATTCTAACTTTGCTCGGATTATTGATTGGTAGGCCAGGAGTTTGACATCTGAAGGAGCGTTTTTTAGTTTGTGTCGTAAGAAAGACAGTTTACGGAAGCCGGAAGCGGAAATATTGTCAATATGTTGATTCCAAGATAAATTACTTGTGAGTGTTACTACTAAATATTTGAATTCAGAAACTTGCTGTACAGGTGACTCATTTAGTGTATAAGTATACTGCAATGGATTTTTCTTCCGGGTTATACGCATACATACAGTTTTATCTAAGTTCAAAGCCATTCCCCAGCAATTGCACCATTGGAAAACAATAAACAAACTGTCATTAAGGTCGTGTTGATTTTCAAGGCAAGTAATTTCATTATACAAAATACAATCGTCTGCGAACAGACAAATTTGCACAGATGAACATACTACACTTACAATGTCATTTATATACAGCAGGAACAGCAGGGGTCCCAAGACACTCCCTTGCGGTACTCCGGAGGCGACAGGAAGACAGCCCGATCGTTGATCGCCGATTTCAACGTACTGAATTCGGTTTTTTAAATAATCAATAACCCAGAAAACCAAGATGCGAGGCAGACCAATATTGTTTAATTTTAGTATTAGTCTGTCATGAGGAATCCTGTCAAACGCTTTGCTAAAATCCAAGAATACCACATCAATCTGACCGTTTTTATCTAGACTAGATGCAAAGGAATGAGTTATAGTGAGCAGTTGAGTCACAGTAGAAAACCCCTTTCTGAAACAATGTTGAGTATCACTTAAGACAGCATTATTTTCAAGATATTCGGTGATATGATTTGCGATTATATGCTCAATTAATTTACAGCATGATGATGTTAAGGATATTGGACAATAATTTTCAAAGAGCAAGCGGTTACCTTTTTTAAATACCGGTGCAACTCGGGCAGCCTTCCAGTCACTAGGGAGCTTTGAAGACATCAAAGATACACGGAATATAATCACAAGATATTTCGCGATCACTTCAGCATATCGGCAAAGAAAGGTGTTTGGAATATTATCAGGACCGCTTGATTTCTTAGTTTTCAGTTTTAAGAGCATGGAAAATACACCCGGGTACGAAACAAAGTTGGCCTCTGTCGTGTGAAACGATGGAACATCAGATGGATATACACTTAGGCTAGAAAACATGCTATGGAAGTATATATTGAAATGCTCAGCTATAATCTCCTTGTCCGTAACAATAGAGTCATTTACTAACATTTCGGATACAGGCTTTTTTTATCCGTCAAGTGGTACCAAAATTTATCTGGGTCATTTTTTATGAAATTTGGGAGAGTTGTTTGGAAATAATAATCCTTAGAAGAACGCACAGCTTGTGCGAGGCTAGCCTGCAATTGTCCGATTTTAGTAGAATCCGCACGCTTCTTTTTTAGACGTTTAATTTTACGTTTCAGGTGAATAATACTACGCGTTATCCAGGGGGTCTGTTTGTGAGTTTTCTTTTTAAAGCAAAGCTTTTTACCTCTACCCCCCAAGAGTTCTTTCGCGACCGTTGGTGTCACCAGAAAACTCAAGCGAACAAATAAAAGAATTTACTGGCACCGCCGGGAATCGAACCTGGAACTAACAGACTGACAAAGCGAGAGTCCGTTGTCTTACCGATTTAGCTACGAGCCCACGCGAGGACCGGGAAGACAGGTGGTTTATCCACCAAGCACATCTACGGGTTTACCCCTGCGTTCTCGCTGAATGCCACGTGAAAGCGTCACGCGACCACTCGCGCCCGTCTAGCGGCCCTGTGCGCACCTTGATCATGTGCTAAGAGTTACAAAAATAAAAGAAGCTACACCAATGCATGGCATCTCACTTCTAGTACGCCAATGTGCTAAAGCCTGTGGCATCCAGTGTTCACGTAAAAAATCACAGCTCCTTGTCGTACGCCCTCACGCCAAACCAAGGAATACGTTCAAATACTTCTTGATGGCCAGGCCTTCACTTCAAGCCCCAGCATCAAGATCCTGGGCCTACATCTCGAGGCTAACACCAAGAGTGACGTCTCCTTGCAGCGCCTCAAAAACAGCATTAATCAAATCATACACATGATCAGGCGAGTTGCCACCAAGAAGCGAGGCCTAAAGGAATCCGGTACCTTTCGATTAATTGTAGCTTTTGTCCTCTCTAGAGTCGCATACGTGAACCCCCTGTCTTATTCTCGACAAGGAAGATAGAGATGCTTTCTATAATGATTAGAAAGGCGGTCGAGCAGGCCACTGGTCTTCTCATGAGTGCGTCCACACAGAGGCTGCTTAGCATGGGGCTCCACAACACGGTGGACTAGCTGATAGAAGGCCATCTTTCTAACTATAAGGTCCGACTCAGAACTGCGGTGGGTAACCGCATGTTCACCAGATTGGCTGGGCGGCCCAGAGTGGCACTCCGCTTGACGTACTCCCAGACTGTTGGTGACTAAAACTAAAGATGTTCCCTTTGCTTTGAAATATGAACCCCTCACATGACGAGGGTCACCGAAAAGCACGGGCTAAAGCGCTAAACACCGCCCTCGATGAGGATCATGCAGTTACCTACACAGACGCCTCCAAACATCGAGGGCAGCAATACGCCATCATCGTGGCTACCTCCAGAACCAACCTCCTTGCGTGTACCTCGCTTAGGACCCAAGAAATGACGGCAGCAGAAGAGGCAGCCATCACCTTGACTCACTCAATCAGGGGTTCGGAGGGGGTAGTCACCGATTCCCAGCAAGCTACTGGAATTACCAGACGGGTCAGGTGTGCTGACCTGCACTGGGCGTGCTAAAAAACCACTCCCCAAACGGTTCCATTCAGCTCATCCGGACACCCCCTCACGCTTCAACGGAGGGCAACAAACACGCCCACCCAACAAGCCTGCGCTTTTACCTCCCGTGCTATGGAGCTGCACGAGGACAGCCACCCGCTTGTCACGTTCAGGGAGATAACCCAGCATTATCGCCTTCTGAGGCAGACCATACCTTCGCCTTACCCTGACCTTTCCAGAGAACAACAAACTACCCTACGGCTCATACAATCCGGGCTCCTTCCCCCAGCCTACGCGTCTTCACCTAATGCTTCCGAATCGCTACGACGCTGAATGTAAATTTTGCTCAGAAGTGGGAACACTCCGCCCCGTAATCGGGGTGTGCGACTTTAGCCCTGAGCACCCTCCTCTCTTTCCGTCAACTACCCAACAAGAGCAATGCGAGATGCTGCTGTCCAGCCCCTCTCTACCTACCCAGTTGGACAGAACACAGGCCGCGCGGACTGCATATGGGCCCCACAGAAGAAGGAATCACTCCAGGGCTGCACTCTGGGCCGTTCAGAAATCTGAACAGAAGTATTTCTTCCTCCTCCTCCTCCTTCTCTGCCACAAATCTCGTTGCCTCCGTCCGCGGCGCAGAGACGGAGAAGTCAGATCATCTACTACCGGGTTGGAGCTTACTTTAATTTTATAAAAATACGTTTCCACGCATGTGCTACACCAATACAACTCAACCAAACACCGTTCATGCATCATGCAATAATTTAACCTTACCAAGAATATCTCTTTGCAGTAATAAATGGTGTGGTTAAGTGCATTTCACTTCTCTCTGGTTTGACTAATTGTAGAGCGATGTGAGTGAATTTAAGTGACGTCGCATGTGTAATCGTTATGGGTGCCGTTTACAGCTTTGCTTTCCAACCACATTCACGGGGTGGTTTGGAGCGACTTTTTCGGCTTGGGACAAATTTAGCTAAACAGTATTCACACATTTTTTTAAACTGTGCCCAGAGAGCGCATACATCATCATTGTCAAAATCAACAAGACCGGCCTCCAGATAATCAATTATGGACGCGTCGTCTGCACGGGAGTAGTCTTTCAAAGACCGCACTTGACAGCGTTTGTTATCACCACGTTTCAACAGTGGGACGGAAAGGCCCACAAGATAGTGATCAGATAATCCAGCTTCGACAGACACGGTATATTCGCTGAACGCACGATTGAAAAATATCAGATCTAAACAGAACTGCAAGAACTTTGGACACGCGTTGGGTCGCGAACCAGCTGGGCCAAATCATGAGTGAACATAATACTGAACATAATGTTAGCATGCTCAACATTCTGGTGACCAGCGTGCATTAATTCCCAGTTAATAGTTGGTAGATTGAAGTCACCTACAAGAATAATTTTATGTTTGCGATATTGAGACATATGTAGCTCAAGTTTGCTTAAGTATTCAGGGGGCGTGTCTGGAGGGCGGTAGAGCGCGTATAAAATAAAATGCTGACCCCAACAAGATAACTTAATGCACAAGCACTCCAAGTCAGCAATATCGCCCAACAATATGGCTTCAATCTGTTGTTTGATTAGAACTGCCACACCGCCACCCCTAGAGGCACGATCTTTGCGAAAGATTTTGTAGTTCGGTGGAAATATTGTATCATCACTAATTTCGTTGCGTAGCCATGTTTCAGCAATTACTGTGACGTGCGGATCATGTTGGAGTAAAGTGATTTCAAGGAGGTCAGTTTTATTTACAATGCTTCGCGCGTTTACATTAACAAGGCGTAGGTTTTTATTTCTGTTGCTGAATAGGGGTTGATCGTTCCTTTCATCATACTCGTTAGGTACATGAAAAGGGGCGTCGTTCAAGAGTCTGGCGTTGACAGTGACTGGGCGCGCTGCCTCGTCATGGGGTGGCTTAGGTCTAGGTCGTTTTTTTTATCAGTACTCTTTCATTCTTGACATCGTCCCACTTATAACATTGCTTATTAATGTAGAGTTTATCAAAAGCCAACGACACTTTTTCCTTATTCAATCGGTTCTGTTTTGCACTGTCCCAGAGCTTCTTTCTGACATCCCTTATTCTCCGTGAGAAGTCTTCGCCAATAGAAATTCCTGTGTCCTTAAGTTTAGCTCCCCTTTTCAGTATCTGTGCTTTGTTCCTGAAGTCAAGAAACTTAAAAATGATAGGCCTAATCTTATTTGGTGCCGGTTTACCCAAGCGATGAATACGTTCGATTGCTACTGGATCAAGCTCGAGGATATCTGCAATGATTTTGATATTAACGGCTTCTTCAAGGCTTTCGCTATTTTCGTCCTTTTCTTCTGGTAATCCGTAAACTATCAAGTTGGATCGCCTGCTGTGGTTCTCCAGGTCATCAATTCGCCTTTCGAGCGTTTTGATTACGGAATTCAACATCCCTACTTCATTCTGGCAGCTAGCAACGCTATTTTCTAGTCTAGTCAGAGCCTCTAATTTATTGTCAATATCACCCAGTCGTTTTTCCTTGATTTCTTTAATGTCAGCGGCAATTTCATTCAGTTGCTTTGCTATTTTTGCAAGGTCAGGACCAGGATTGACTTCAATGTCACCCGCCAATAACAGCAACTCCCTCAAGAACGAAGCAAGCTCATAAAGCACTTCACATGACCGAGGGCACGGCAGCACCAACAAAAATGGGCTATCAGACCGGAAGCACTTTCCGTAGCGTCTCACCTGCGTGAAGAACACAAGCGGATTGTCAAGCAGTCGCATGCTGGTGGTGCCGCCGTGCCCAGTGACCGCCGTCGACGAGGTTGACCCTTTTATATCCCATTCCAGGGGTGGCGCCGTCCGAATGTCCCTTGCGCACTCGTTTGCGCATGTCGTCGATGCGTGGCTTGGTAGTTTCAGCGACCACCCAAGAGCAGGTCCAACGTTGCTGTCAGTTGCATTCCAAAGTTGATCGTCCGTGATTAATCCGGTCCGGCCGGTGCACTCGCTATCCGCAGGAAGTACGATGCTAAGAAGAAACTGCGTGAAGAACACAAGCGGATTGTCAAGCAGCCGCATGCTGGTGGTGCCGCCGCGTGCCCAGTGCCGCCGTGCCCAGCCGCCGTGCCCAAATAAATAAATAAATAAATAAATAAATAAATAAATAAATAAATAAATAAATAAATAAATAAATAAATAAATAAATAAATAAATAAATAAATAAATAAATAAATAAATAAATAAATAAATAAATAAATAAATAAATAAATAAATAAATAAATAAATAAATAAATAAATAAATAAATAAATAAATAAATAAATAAATAAATAAATAAATAAATAAATAAATAAATAAATAAATAAATAAATAAATAAATAAATAAATAAATAAATAAATAAATAAATAAATAAATAAATAAATAAATAAATAAATAAATAAATAAATAAATAAATAAATAAATAAATAAATAAATAAATAAATAAATAAATAAATAAATAAATAAATATGAAATTCGACGACCTTTAAAAACAACCTTCGTATGAAGACGGTGAAATAAACGCACTAAATAGAGTAGCTTAACTGGAACGCAAGGACGACATGAACCAAGTAGCACAAGCGCAACCTCAAGAGGATGTCAATGAGCATGACTACGGGAATAGAAACGTCCACTCTGAACTTCACGGCCTTCCCGTTGCACCTCACGAAAATATACTTGCCCCTCTAAATGACGTCGCCATGAAGCTTACAGGACCTCCCCTTACGGAAGCAAGCATTCAACCGATACACAGACTGCCGGCGGGGCCCGAGAAGACGTCAGGAATTGTTGTTTTACGAGAGAGGCAACAAAAAACTCGTGGCTGAAACCTAAAAGAAAAATTTTTGAATGAAGAACCGCGTATTTTCATCCAGGAGAACATGACCCGACTGGACATGGACTTGCTTTCAACGGTGAAAGAGTGGAAAAAAGATAGCGGATGGAAAAATTGTGATCCGTCAAGATCGAGGTATGGGTATACGTTGTGTCAGAAGCGGGATGATTTGGATCGCTTCCACTGTGTACTGCGCTTGAGTAGGGGCTACAAAAATGAACTTACCTAAATAATGCAATGCCCTTATCTCCTGCCAACTGACCTTACCGCATTACTTCTTGCTTCTCAGCTACTTCGCATAAAGCTATACATGTGAGCCAAACACCAGTAAAAAATAAACAAGGTGATTTTTTCAACAAATTCCAGTTCAGGTTCTCCATGATTATGTTCAGTAAAACACGGAGCACAAGCGCATATAATGTCTTTAAATTGACAAACTATACTACGCCTTCCCTCAATAGATCTGACGGCTGGGGTGGAGGAGTAGTACCGCTCCTTGATGTGAGTGTAAATAGCGAAATGCTAACCCCTTGCGGTGTAATTACACTTGACTACAAAATATTACCAGTAGGCGTGGGAAAATTTATTTACTCTGCTATCAACCACACAGGGGGAATTTGACAGTATTTTTAAAATATTATGAAGAGTTTTTGTTGTGTGGTGTTGATAGAAACTACCCGATTATTGCCTCTGGATTCTTAAACATTAATATGATCTGTGATACCTATTCTGTCAAAGAATGCAATACTGCCTTGGTTTCAAACCGTTTTATTAATTTAATTGCAATTCCGATCAGAATAACAACTCAAAGTTAATCCATCTTAGATCTTCTCATTACAAACGTTTTACATCAAAGCAGTGAGGCAAGCGTCTTATCATGTCCTAATTGTGATCATCTCCGACTATTGTGGTGTATGGATGCGCTAGCCCAACCAGTAAAGCATCAAGTAGGCATTAGATTTCAGAGTATAAATATAGCGGCGTTGAAGGCTTTTCGGGAGGCACTTACTCACTGACTGGGCCCCACAGGCTTAATAAGGCAAAAGGCCCTTATCATAATTTTTGAAATGTATCTTCTATGAAGGTTTTTGCAATATTTGCTGGGTTTCAATGCCAACAGCATGTTGATACGGTATGAAATTGCCTTTATAAATAAAAAGTTAAAAAATCACGAAACTGCAAATACGATATGTTCAGATCAACGGAAAAGTATGCTCTCACTAGCTTAGTATAAATCACAAGTGACGGAAAATCAATACTATCCTGTAGGTGGACTAAATGTTTTTCGACAAATATTACACAGTGCTGGTCGTACATGCATCCTTCGACTATGCCATCTAGGTGGCGCCTATCGTTAAAGTGTGGTAAGATTGCTCTTCTTTTGGAACCATAACAAGCTAACCTCCTGCAGCTTCCAACCTTAGTTCTCAATTCTCATCATCGACGAGTCTTTCAATTTCTTGATCTCCCGAAGTGCAGCTTCCTTCATTACTAGAACAGTCATAATGTCCTGTAGCTCACCCGTACATGTAGTCTGATTCCAACTGCACGTTGCTATCGCTTATCGTCTTGGTTACGCCAGCTCGAAGGGCGGCACCGGTCTTGTGTCGATCCATTCTAGTTGCTGCTTGGGTGCGAGATCAACTCAGCGTATTTACGAATGGCGAGGCACACAGTGAGTTCAGGCTTGGCCAGCGTGAACTCGTTGCCAGTTACAAGAGCCGGGTCTGGACTGGAGACGTGGTAGACGGGCTGGTTGGGGCTTCAATCGTGAAGGCTGCTTCGTGGGTGGAATTTGCGAGATGATTCGTCGTGGCATTCCGGGGTTTTCGGCACCAGATTTTTTGCGAAAATTCCAGAGTGCAGAGCCCGACAGGTACACCATGGAGCAAAAGGTGTTTATTAACACATAGCCAAAGTAAAAAAGGAGAAAGTCAAGCATGTGGTAAGTTTGTTTTGGTAGAAAGCTTCTTGGCCAATCTTCTGCGTTGGTATGTGCCTGATCTCGTTACCAACCAGCCATCCAAATACTTTTTAAGAGCGGAGCTGTTTCTGCTGGTCGTAATGTGTGTGGCGTCATCAGGGCACCCCAGGTTAGTTGCTACCCCTGTTTACCGCGCACGCGCCTCACGAGGGGCCCAGGTCTCACGAGAAGCACCCGGCGTCGTCCAAGCTTGTACGTGCTGCTCGCAAAAAAAAAAAAAAAATCCCGAAGAAGTTCACTTGCGTCCGCGCCTCAACGAAATAGAACAAGACAGCTCGCGCTGCAGATGCCCAGATCGCAAAGCCGGTGGCCGCCGGTTCACGGGCGAGCTGAAACATTTCACATTGGGAGAAATGTGAAAGCCTGCGGACAAAACCATCCGGGCCCGCCAGTCATGCATGAGGAAGACGACAATATAGATGGATATGAACATGAACCACAGTGAAATATGAACCACAGTGAAAAGCGACGTCGGAACACGTAAATAAACAATTTCGAACCTAATTCTATGCGTGGTGCTGCGCCCTTCAGTGAAATCCCCCAGCTTCGCTATGGTTCAAGCCTTGCGCGACTTAGTGAAAGCGTCGCCACAATTTTTTCTAGCAACTTCCAGGGTTTTCCGATATACAGCACCGTCTTTTACTTTTACTCCATCCACGAATGCGATACTTATTCTGTGGAATCTGGCCAATCTGCGAGGTTGAGACTTCAAAAGTAAAGTACAGTAGATCGTACACGCTGCACGCAAATCATAACGGGTCCCCGTCAGAAGCGTCTCGCTGTCTTGAACACAGCACATCGACCCTACCATGCACGGGTGGCCTTAGTCGGAAACATGCGGCCGCCCGCGTGCCCGCGCTATGGTGCGTCGTTCCGTTCGGTTGCCGGGCCGTCCAGGTATTCAGGTTTCGGTGACGAGTCCCGATTCGGGCGTTGCGCGCAGCGCTGGCTGCAACCCTGAACGCGCAGCGGGCTGATCGTGCAGGCAAAGTGTTAGGACGGGAGAGGCAGAAAACATCTTTATTTATTGAGCTCTGGGATCCGTCGAAGTTCGCGGCGCAGTCGAAGTGTCGCGTTCCGCCGCCGTGCAAAAATGGAGATGTCAGAGTACGACATCCGTGCCTCACATTTTATTTCACAAAACACACCTCACTTCCTTGGTTCTGGTCATTTTATTTTTTCACCTCCTAGGCGTAATTTATCGTTCGTTACCCATATACCTATCGCACGGATTGAGCAGTACTCGGACAACCAGCCCGCGTTCTGCCTGCGATGCGAGGCGGAAAATGATTTGTTCTTCCCGCGCCCGTACCCAACATCAGTGGTTCTGAACCTTTTGTTTTCTAATGCACTGAAGGAGACAGCAACGCAAAACAGACGTGGTCACGACAATTGTGGCACGTACAACGTGCCACCATGCCCGAGCACTGACAAGGCGATTGTATGCAAATCCGCACGTGAGCGAAACCACAGCTTTTCGCACCACATCTCAGCTGATGGGACACTCGTTACAGCGCTGTGATGTAAAGGGAAGGTGGCGCGATGACTCCCAGCAAAATTCGAAATGCAATCGTCTAAGCACACCTGGCAAACACCACGCACCCGTACGCCGCTCCGTGCTTGTGAATGCCTACAGCGGCGCGTTCGAGCAAAGCCAGTCGTGGTTCCAGCGGTAAGCGTCAAATTCGGCTCGCAGCTCGTGAAGGTGCTTCCTGAGCATGGGGTCTACGTATCGTGTCGCTTTGAACAGCGACAGTACTTCCACGATACGAGGGTGGGAGCGCAACGCTGGCGAAAAATCGCGTAGGGCGCCTTCGGCAACGTCACTCCCCTCCACCTCCACCAGCAGCCAGCCGGAGCCACTAAATGCTACCGCGGGCAGGAGAGTGGGGCATCTTCCATGATGCATTGCGCGGGAGGAGCCCGAGGAGAGGAGAATGCGGCGTCAGAGGAGGTTGGCTTGCCAAAGCTGGTCCGCCTGACGTCATGCTCCCTCCTAACATTTTTCTTCCTCCATGGGCGGCCGCATGAGGCGCAAAGAACTACCGCTTGCCTGTCACGTGAGGTGGGGCATCTCCCATCAGTTTTCCCTTTTTATTTTTTATGACTAGGCTTTACGATAGTCACGTGACGCTCCCTCCTAAACTTTTCTTTCCTCCATGGTCGGAAACAATTCTCGGTCGGAAACTCCGCGTGCGATCAGTGTGGCGCTATCTCGTTAGACTGAAGTCAAGAGGGAAGCAGCCGCACCATCCATAGACGCCGAAAGGCGGGACGAGTGCGCTCAGAAAATGGTCACAATGCCTGTCCGCCGGGATTCGCCTCATAGGTTTCGAATTGGCTATGCAAACACATCCAGAAAGGCAGAAGAAACTGCGCTGAACACGGACTTCAATTCAGCAAGAAACAGCAGGTCTCACCCACTTTACCGTAGTGGAGAGTCTCCTTCTAATAAGGAAGCATCGCTGTTCACAAAACTTCAAGCCCGTCCGTATCGCGATCTTGAGCGCAGTACTTACAAGGTCTGGACCGAGTTCTGCGAAGAAAGTATCGGGGTTTGTTTCTTTTTGTTTTTTGTCACAAATTTTTCCTCTTGCGCCGTCGTGACACACAAGCGGTAATTACGAACTTTCAAACGGATGCTTCACGCCGCGGAATGCAAGCAAGTAGAAGTTCCACGCGAGCTAGAAAAAAGGCGAATCTACAGAAAATACGAATACGAGAACTTTTTTGTAGCCCCCAATTTCTGTACGGGCAACTGATTCAGCAGAGCTATTCTCGCTCACCACGTACGCAAACGCGGTAAATTGCTAGGGAGCAAAATCATGTTTCTGTAATTATTGCATTTGGCCCATGAATATACGGTACCATTGCGAATAGGCTAACGTAAGCAGGTTTCTTACGGTTTTTTTTAGATGCGACGCATCTCTTGCTCTGAGGCATGTCCCTCCTGCGTCGGCGTCGGCGTCGGCGGCGTCCGCACTCCACCTGCGCATGCGCGCCTCTCCTCCGCTCTTCTCTCCGACAGCTGTGCGCAACACTCTCACTCCGTCTCATTATCATAAACAACAGCTGCGTGCGCGCGCTTCGCTCCGCTCGCGTCTGCTCCGGCGCGCAAGTGCGCGCATGCGCGACTTTCCTCCGCTGTCTCCTCTCCTTCAGGCGCTGTGAATATGAAGCGGGTAGCGCGCTGCGGTGGTTCAGTCAGCGCTCGCTCTCGTTCGACGCCGCGTGCCTTTGCTTGACGACTCCGTGCTTGACTTGATTCTTCCGATGAAGACGTGAGGCGACGGTCCCTTCAGCGAGTGGGCTGACACAATCCAATACCAGCGTCAGCGCAAACGCTCAAGGCAACGTTACGACCAATTGAACGCCCCGATGCGTCGCATCACATCAGGGTTCCCTCGCGGGAAAATGGGCGTAATTTTTCTTTCTACGACAGGAATTGAAATAAAAGCGCCTTAAGGGGGACCCACCTGGTCATATTCCTATGGCACTTACGAAATCACGACCCACGGGAATAAAAAGTACCCTGCACCGATAAGGAAAGATTTACATATTCATAAAAATGTTCCGATTCCCTAGTTCACTTCTTTCAAAAAATATGCCACTTCTTTAGTAAAATAAAAAATAAACAAGAAACGTAATTTGGTTTATCCAATTTTTAGTAGATGGCGCTAGCTGTCTAGCAAGCAATAGTTTTATTTTTAATTCAGTACAGAAGTAACATATGTCTTAAATAAGCAAGCTGGGCCATTGTGAACGTTTTTGTGTATTTGTAATACCTTTCTTGTTGGTGAACCGTGGTCTTCAAGTCAGTGGGTCATGAAGTAATGACGTCATGGCGTCATGACGTCAGATGGGAGATAAAAGCAAATACTAAAAAGAGGTTTCGGCTCGTGCTGTTCCGAGCCGAAGGAAACCCTTCATGTCAAGAACTAGACGTGCGCTCTCCCGTCGCATGGCGCTGGAAAATAGACTTGAACACATCCCCATTACGGTCATCATGATAGAAGCGGGAGGGTAGGGGTCGAGCGTGAGGTGTTGGAGGGGCAGAGAGCACAGGCAGTTACGTGGAAGGGAAGAGAGAAGGCTGCCAATTTTTTGACGTCATTTGTGTGAAGGAAGAACATAAGCAGACCATATTTTTTTCATGTGTCAGAAATCTACAAAAACGCCGTTCGCTTCATGATGAGCCATAGCCACGCCTGAGGAGACATGTACCCATAATAGATGCTCATTTCTTTTGTACTTGATGCAAGCGTTTCCGGCCTGTGTTTTGAACGTAATTTCTGAAACTGCGTAGGCCGGTATAGCTGAACGGTAATTTTTCCTATCCGCAACACAGTAGTAACAGTTATATTACAGTTAAAGTTATAACAGTATAATATATATTCACAGCGAATAGGTTACCGGTTGTTACCTGAGCAATAGTTTGAGGTTATTCTTTTGTCTTTGTTGCTTCTGAAGCCATGCATTTGTGGACAATTTCTTTTGTTTGTTTGTTTGGCTGAAACGGTTATTTCGTCAATTTGCGGGCGGGGAGGTCTTTGATAACAATTTGTCCCCGCATCGCCGCTATACAGACTACTTGTTATTTCCCTCACCCAATCGCGGTCAACAATCCCTAGAACTGCAGCGGCAGTGACCTGCGTGATTCGAATATCTTACCAATGATTCATTCCAGAGTGAAAGCAAAGAAACTCGCTTTTGGGCAGCAATTAAAAGTTAACCCAATTCATTAAAGCTTTAACTAAGTTATCGATGATGCGTTACGAGCCCAGAAAATAAAGAGCCAAACGAAGGCCGTTCAGTAGTAGTCCTGAAATAAATGTTAGGTACAGATTGTACATAAATGTCTGAAGGCGTCTAGATCGAGCGTATAATAATAGCTAATACGCCATACAAGTGGCTCTAGTCGTCGACGAAACATTAAGTGAATCGTAAAATACTTCTTGTAGCTACCTCTACGAAAACATCTTATCGAATAAGAATTCAACTTATCCGACGTCACATATCAGTTCTATTGGAAACAGCGGGGAAAACTCAGTATTTTCTTTTCGTATGCTCTTTCATACAGAGGCGAAATGAAAATATAATAAATATTCATCCGATATACAAACAAAGAAATGAAAAACAACGTGCACGGCTTGTTTCTCATCTTTATAGCGCATCAAGGTACCTTCGCTCCCTTTTCTCGCAGCCTTTTTCAATGCGAAACCACTAACTACCTCATTACGCAAGAATATGGCTTCTGTCGCCGGCTTTACCGCCAAGGTTCCAAATAATGGACAGTGCAACCGAAATAACGGTAAAAAGGCAGTGGGGAAATTGGGGCATTAGATTGAAACCCTCGTCTTACGGAGTGCAAGTAGAACACGCATCCTGCACGCAATGGGAATCCTACAGTCTAGAAAAAAATAATTAGCACGGATATTGTTAATGCGCTGTGGTCTTCAACTTCGAAGCGGGTGTTAGGGGCATTGATGATTCCCGGGGCATGCTCGTTAGAGAAATAGCGAAGCACGATTATTCTAACAGAAATATGCGCCAGGCGCCTATCGAAATGGAAACACAAGAGAAGCAAACCACGGCGCAGAGGGGCAGAATTATGAGGACGTTAATAACAGGGCACCATCCTACCGCAAAAGGCATACGAGAGTAATCCAGCATACTAATTACATTCGTAACAAAGCTCGTTTACACATACAGAGTATGCGTAGCACTAACAAGAAAGACTGGCTAGACCTCTCGTTCATGGTAATACAGAGAATGAAAACGACGCAAGCGGAAAAGAAGAATGGCGATGGTAATGAGAGGCACACTCCCACAACTAGACATGTACGCCAGTGCTCTCTCTACTCCGATGGATTGTCAATTGTCTACCTCAGCGGCAGCTGTGAAATGTGGTCCCCCACGGACGTACACCTCAGAAAAAGATGCAACACCATCCGACACTCATCGCAACCGGTGCGACGTAAAAAAATAGACGCCAGACTTATATCCCTCCGGTGACGAAGACATTCTCGCAACAGAAGATAATATATTCCCGGCGCACCTATTATTCGATATAGAGAATCACATAGGTTAAAATATTCCGCGACACTTTCGCATTCCCAAGGGTAAGCACAGTTGAGTGTTTGTGTGTGTGTTTTTTGTAACCACAAAACGCTACGAATAAGCTATATTGTCATTTGGATATTTGTCAAGCAGCGATTCACGGCTTGCGGTGTGTGTGACCGCCGTGCAGTGTTGAATCCCCAGTGAGTGCTGCGTTCCGTGCTTCTTGGCCAGCCAGGTGTTCGAAGACGACGACGAAAATGTGTGGGTTCACCGCTCGCGGGCCAGACTTATTGAGCCATCTTCGCTGAGACTCGCCGTGCTGCCTGTACTCTTCGGTGCAGCGCCACGCCTAATAAATAGGTGCATTGCCATTTTGCAGCTGTCTACACCTCCGTCTTCTAAGACGCAACAATAATTTTTGCCCTCCGTTGCTTCATAATATCCCTTCATGCTTCTCTCGCTTCGCCATCAAAGTTGGCAAGATTGAAAAATTCTAAAACCGAAAATGGCGTGGCTATCTTCTCTTCTTTTTCGATTGTGGCGGTTATGGTAGGGCGGATATTTGGTTTTCATATATGTGTTTAGCTGGAGCCATAGTAGATGAGACGTCGGCATAATACTTTTTGCGGATAACGTTTGGAATATGTATTCGTTTGGAATATATATTCAGGTGCTCGCGATGCTTCAGCAGTTCCGCTTACGGCGTGGTCGGTTTCAAAAGACACAACATACGGCATTCTTTGTTCTTCTTGACAAAAAGCAACTTATTTTAAGGTGGGCAAGACATTTATTCAGCTCGACCGCGTAAGGGTACATACATTCCTCGATATTTTTTGCGCTGGTTATAACTGTCGAAGTCCAACATACCAAAATAGATACGGACACTAGTACATTCGGTGTTGATCAATAGAATGTTATATGTGCGAAAGCTAAACGTGATGATATTGCCACCATACTTTTGCAGTTTTCAATTCCGATTGTCTATTGCGCGGCTCCTTCTCCTGTTTAGCTTAGCAATGCCTGATATATCTCCTGCGGTATTCATCATCATCACCATCACTACTTCGATCAACTGTAGGATGGAGGCCTTTTTCATAGGCCTCCAACCATTTCTATGGCGGGCTACCTGAGTGCTTCGTTTGGCCAAACATTTCATATCTAATCCGTTTGTCTAATTATATGCCCCCTGTAATATCTAGTGCCGTCTCTCGAGAGCCATTCTGTCAAGCAGGTGGTCTCATAGTTTCTGCCCATCTTGCTATTATAGGCCGGGCACAACTTCCCTTTTTGTTGTAAATGTGAGCGGATATGTCTTCCGTCCGTGTTCGTTCACTCAACACTAATCGAAGACGCTGGTTTTTTGTCTGTAAGCCTAACTTCTATCAACCTTGTTGCTGTGCCGTATTGGACTGACCTAAGAATTCTTTGAAGGCATTTCGCAAGTCTCAAAATGTTCTGCCCCTTAAGACATCACCGGAAGTTGACACTCGTTCCACACGTGAAGTTAGCACTCGTTTCAAACGTTTATTTTTACACCTTTATGCACGGTAAAGCGCGCAAGAATGGAAAGCAGCATGCACCGTTCGTTATCGTCGCCCAAGTACCGTAACGACGTCAGAAGGGTATTCAATGTGTTTTCATAGTAACTTTCAAAATTTTCAATTGCGCCTGTATCCAGAGTAATATAACATTTGCGTGGGTTTCCGCAAGGGCTGAACACATTAAACATGGTATAAATTTATGACTTACCAGTGTTTCTTTATTGCCAGTGTCAGCTAATCACAGACTCAGTGATGCGAGGCACAGCAGTTTGACCGAAGTTTCACTTCTGAAAAATTCGGTTAAAGAGACCTGAAAATCCAGGACATGTGTTCCGCTGTTAGACTTTAACCTGGTAGGGAACTTGAGCAATGCTTAGAACTCACTTCAGTGTCTATTATGGGCTCTTGACCCCGCCCCCCATTGTGAACTTGGTTGGCGCTTACCTGAGCTCATCCCATCTTTAAAGTGTAAACGTTCTGAGAATGATTTTTTTTTAAATTTGGCAGTACAATTTTCTTGCACCATTCCATGAATTTACGTTTATTTTATTGTAACCACAATCATTTCCTTCTCCTTTCCCTCTTGAGCGCTTTTTCCAACTGCCCTTAGTTAATTTGTATACTTTCGAACCAAGCTAACCTGCGAATGTTCCCACACTGACTGTGGAATTAGCGGTTGTCAATATAACCATTGCTTACTTTAAACACGCGGATATACACATGCACATAAAGAATATCCACGTGGTTTCAAGTTCATAAGGAATTATTTACGCACAAAATCTGCTTGACTCTACACACTGTCTTGCCCTTAGCTTTTAGTGTCACAATGGAACCACAGAAACAGTCTCGACGAAAGATCATATTCATTCTACCCCAAATCACGTCGAATATCTCATTGTTGATATTTCGAAAACATTATTAGTGGTTTTGCACGCTTGTCGTAGTTTGCAGTGTGTTACTTGATTTTGACACCGCTTGAAGGCACCTATTACATGGGCAGCGCGCCTGGGATTGTTATCCACCATTTCCGAATTTTGGGGCGTAGTTGTCATTCCTGGACGGGCAAAAGCATGGAGCCTCTACGGCTGGGAATCCTAAAAAAACAACTGAGTACACAAGATAACTTCTCTTGGAGTGGTGAATGAGAAAACGTGTTTGTTTGCTGAGCTTTCAGTTTGCTCGTGCACATGTCCTGCCGCCGCAGAGCGGAGGCGTTCCAACAACGCTGCCAAGTTCACGTTTGCTTCAGTCGACAGTTCGATGACGCCCATGAGTACCCGTTGACTGATGTATCTTTCGCGGGGTCCTTGCTCACGGTGACTGCTGCGCCGCTAGGCGACAGGAGGAAATGCGCCGGGAAGGTGAAGCTCCGCACTGACATATTAAATTGGCGCGTTGCCCAGGCATTGTCTTGAAACGGAATGCCAGGCCCTTTGTTTGTGTTTTATTTCTGGTGATTTGCTACAAATCGATGACGATGCGCTTTTATTTGTTTGATTTCTAGGCCACGCACTGAGGGACAGGTTGCAACCATTGGAAAATTTAGGTGCCACGTTCTCTGTGTTTTTGGATATTTGCGAGCCACCCTCTGTAGAACTCATCGCATCCAATGGTAAATTAAAATAACCGTTTCTGGGACGTTGGCTTTAAGGTATACAGTTCATGACACGCCACGGTTACCACTCATCATTACCACCATCAACGTGCTTGTGTCCACTGTAGGACGAAGGCCAATGAGGAAAATTTTCAGCCGGTTATTTGATGAGTTAGCCACGACCGTTCTTGACCTCGAATTGTCTTAGTCCATCCTAACTTCTAGCCCAAAGTTTGTCTGTGTCCCATGGTAACCATACTGTCGAAAGGTTTGTCCACCAGATGTCCGAAATACATGCCCCGCACAAGCCCACTTGTTTAATTTATTACAAACAAGAAGGTCTTCCACCCGAATTTCTCCCTGAATCCAGGAAGCTATTTTCTGATTTCTTAGTGTGTCACCTGGCATTGTTTTTTTTTCACATTTCTTTCATGGTTCTTAGTGACAACCTAAGTTTCTTCTGCGAATTTCACTACCTGAAATGAACATCGCTGGTATACGAACTTTTATTGACAAACAACTACGGCTCAGTTTTTCAGAATACGCACACATCAGAATTGGCACCTCCATATTCTATTATGTTTGCTAAGGTCCTTAGCTTATTGCGATGGTTTAGACCCGTTTTGGGCCTGTCTCTTCTGTGGCTAGTGCTGATTTATTCACGGCGTTTATGAAATGATCATTGACTGCTTCTTTATTGTAATCGTTCTCGATAAAGACTGCAAATTTGTGCTCAAGCAGCAGTAACAATTTTTTCGAGTTCTTCTTTTTAGAGCACAGGCTAGAGCTCTTCCGTTTCAGTAGCTTCATTAGCTCCCTTCTAAAATCGAGTGAAAGTTGGCTCCTGACTATAATGTGCTCACTTGTTTTGGCTCTGTCAAGTACTTTACCATCTTTTACCTTGCATTGCGTGCCCTCCAAAATAAAATAACATTATTTTTCATTTCACCATTTGGGCTTTTTCTTAGTCTGGTGAGGAAGCGCTGTTTGGGACTTCCCTTATGTGCGTCCACGGACAAGCTCATGAAACTAGGCGTTTCCAACAACATAGAGGAGCTGATCGAGGCGTCAAGAATTGCACAGCACTAACGACTTGCCAACTACGACGGCAGACATATCTTGAGCGAACTAGGTATCCCCTATGAAGCCACAGCCGACCTGCAAGAGGATATTCCCCCGGGCATCAGAAAATCAGAAGCAATATCCAAATCCCTTCCCTTCCACGCTGAGGCTGGTCCAGTCGTTCGTCATAAGCCACCTGGCGTACGTGGCCGCCTTTCACAACTGGACCACGGCCGAACGCAATAAGCTCGACGCTATCATACGCCGGGCATACAAAGCTGCGCTGGGCTTATACACCCACACAAATACACAGAACGTGCTCGACTTAGGCTTGCACAACACGCTGAGCGAGATCATAGAGGCGCAAGCAACGGCGCAGATAGTCAGACTGGAAACGACGCGCACGGGCAGGGCCATCCTTGTCGCGGTAGGACACGAAACGAGGCTGCGGGAGAGCAAGAGACGGCTGCCGCTGGCGCGCGAGGCCCGCGACAGCATCCGCGTCGCACCGATCCCACGGCACATGGATCCAACAGAGAACCATGAGCGTCGCCTGGCCAGGGCTCGCACCCTGGCAGAGACGTACGACGACGACGCCGGCGCCATGTACGTCGACGTGTCCCGATACCCCGACAACCGCCGACATGCCTACACGGCGGCGGTCGTGCAAGCAACCACCGGCAGAGTCGTCGCGGCGTGCAGCGTGCGTGTCGAGACGGCCACGGAGGCGGAGGAAAAGGCCATAGCGCTGGCGGCAACCGCCAGAGGATGCACGACGGTGCTAAGTGACTCGAAGGAGGCCATCGCCAATTTCGCAAGGAACCAAGTGTGTGCGAACGCAGTGAGGGTGTGCGGAGCCCTGGACTCGCGGACGCCGATAACCTTGCAATGGTTCCCGGCCCACATGGGCAGCGTGGGACCCGTTCGCAACCGCAACGAGGACGCGGATAGGGCGGCGAGGGCGCTAACCGGAAGCCCCGTCGGCCGGCGCGCCGCGTCACCTCGTGCGGCCAAGGAAAACAACGACGCCAGAGACGACAACGACAACGCAGAAGACGAGGGGGTGGAAGAACAGGAGCCCGCCCCGATTACAATGTATGGAGGGGTCCTGGAATGGCACAGGGAGCAACGTAAACGCTACCCTGCGCCGCACCCGGACCTCACCCGGCAGGAGGCGGCGCTCTTCCGACAACTCCAAGTGGGAGTGACGTGGACCCCGGTGTGGGCCGTGCATGTCACGCCCGAACGATACATCACGGACCAGTGTGCGGTGTGCGGGGCCGCGAGGGCGACCATGACCCACATGATGTGGGAGTGCAACAACGCGGAAGCGGAAACGAACATACTACCGCCCCATCTCGCGCGTGCGGTGCGCGAGACGTACAAGGACGCACAGAAAGCCGCCGCGCAGTTTGCGCTGGCGGCGATCACACGCCAGCAGTCGCGGCCGGCACCCCCCTCCTAGCGAGGGAGTGAGAGCCACCGTGACCTTTTAGCCGGCGAGTAAAGATGTTGTTTCCCCCCCCCCCCCCCTTCCCTTCCAAAGAACATGAACCCAACGTTTCACAAGGATAGACGACAGAGAAGGGCCGAAGCGCTACATAGGAAGTACGGAGGACGGTGCGATGTACTATA
Source organism: Haemaphysalis longicornis (assembly GCF_048455015.1). Taxonomy (NCBI): domain Eukaryota; kingdom Metazoa; phylum Arthropoda; class Arachnida; order Ixodida; family Ixodidae; genus Haemaphysalis; species Haemaphysalis longicornis. Next base: position 14,428,773 of record NW_027526203.1, on the reverse strand, counting down.
CTGATGCGGCGGAATACCATCGCAGAAGAGACATGATCGCGGTTACGTCCGATGACAATGTGGTCATACGCGCATGCTGCACGATCAGACATAGGTCTGTCACACAGGCGGAACAAGTGGCGAAAGCGCTGGCAGCTGCGTCCAAAAATACCAAAGTTATTATCTGCGATTCCAAAAACGCCATAAACAATTATAACAGAGGACGAATATCAGCTGAGACGGTCAGAATCCTTGCAATAAACCCAATGAACCATCAGCTTGCCCGAGGTCTCACTTTCCGGGCAGGCACAGGCACCCCTTCCACAAAACACACATTGTCTGAAAAAGACAGGATGTTCATCTACCGAGAAATGACACAATACTATAGATTAACAAGAAAAGAACACTCAGACTCAGACCCCAAACTCAGTAAAAAGGAAGAGGCAATCTGGCGAAAATTACAGGTTGGAACCTACCCAAATCCGCTACTTCTTAGTAAACTGTACCCAGGTCTATTTGAAGCCAAATTCAAACATTGCGAAAGCCTGGAAAGCATGGTCCACATGATATGGACGTGCCCGCAGAGATAAGACGGCGCCGACACCATAGACCCTTGGGAGGCTCTGATGCTCAGCTGAGACCTAGAAGCCCAACAGAAGATCATCAATCAAGCTTAGGCAGCCGCCAGGTCCAAAGGGATACTGGCCGACTCCTAGCAAGGGCTTTAAAAAAACCCATTGATTGATACAAAATAAACGTTTTTCATCATCACGATGGGCCAGGAAAGCTTGTCTTGTATAATTGTTCCTGTATGCTGTAGCCTCATGGTATCGGAGAATGTTAGAACTGTACCTACAACGTTATAACTGTAGGGCGCTACCCAAATCACATTTGAAGTTATTCAGGCACACTATATGGAGCGTCTTCCATTGATGCACAGAGTATGGGACCTTTATAGACCGTAGCTCTCTTAAAGCTCAAAACGCACGCCAAAGATGCAGTCTAATCAGTAGCAAGTTTCCATCACTCTCAATGAATACCGCTATGCCTCTCAGTTTTTTAGGTAAATTACGTATTCGTTTTTCGCTTCCTCCCGCGTACAGCTAACGCTGAGTAGGTAATACTCTTTGGTTCTCATTCAAAATGTGTACTCTATGGTAAACCTGGCTTAAGACGGCAAAATCGTTCAGAAAGAGCAATATCTGATTTCCGGTGATCAGCATTTTATCGACTTCCTTCTTGTTCATTCGCCGTACTAGCATATTTCTTTCTCTTGTAAGGCCAAGTCTAACTCTACGCCTCACAAGACCGCAATCTTGATGTAAGCGCCGTGCACAATGCTTCGATTTTTTTCTTCCGTTCCTGAAAGAATGCATTCATTATTCGAACCATTTTTTGTTCGGGAGAGCTAACCACAGTATCACCTCGGATATTTCGATCACCGAGTACGAATTGTCTGAGCCCATGCACCCCGTTGTCGCTTCATCGGGGCTTCACGCTGTAGCTCCGAGCGGGCGCGCTTCCGCTGAGCGTTTTTTCCACCCCCTCTAATACCCCGTTCCCACTTACCAGTGTCGGTAGAGGTTCGAATGGTGCTACGTCTTCTATAAACTCAACCAATCTCTATCCCCGCTTCTCTCCAACCTTATTTTCTCGCGCATGCGCATGGTGTTCCGCAGGAGGAGTTTTATACGTACACGGGTAGGCCGCATTTTTATCTCCCGTATCCGCACGAAGCTTCGATTTAAAACAGGCAGATATGACTCTGGTAATGGAAACTTCCTTGGGCGCACCGTCGACGAAGTATGACGAGTTCGGCGAGGTGGAGGTCCAGTTGTCGGCGGGGGAATCTGGAGTGCTTTTCCTCCAGACGACACGACAAAAAATAGAACACTGTTCAAGAAGGAACTATCTGAAAATCCATGGTGTTCAAGACAGTGATGGGAAAGATTTGAAGGATCCATTGCCGAAAACCTCGGCCTTTGTACTGTGAAGACGAACAGATTGAAGCTATCCATATAGTAGTTAGAATCCTGAGTGCAACGCTTCCTAGAGTGCTGCACTTCGTTAAACAGGATACCAAAGAACAGGGGATGAAAAAACAGAACTGCTGAAGGGTAATAGGGTATATCTTAACGATAGTTTGGAGGCAAAGATGACGAAACTTCTCGGATGATGATGATGATGATGATGATGGTGGTGGTGGTGGTGGTGGTGGTGGTGGTTAATGTTTAATGGCGCAAGGCCAACAAGGGCAAAGAGCGCCAAAGGTTATCTAGTGTGTGATGTAACATAAATACTAAAACCAGAGAGTAAAGGTGACACGAAACAAACGACACTAGAGATGGCTGGTGTATAGGGCCAGGATGATTATGCATGATAAGACAAGAGCCGTAAGAATTTTCTCTCTGCAAAGAACAAAAAAACAGGTTGGACAGAAAACGGTTCGTCGGCTAAAAACTGCGATGGGTGCAGTTGAATGTGTCGTCTGTAGAGTTCAGGGAAATGTTTGTGTAGTGTTGTATGAAGTGCCTTGCATGTGATTAGGATGTGAACTACGGATAGGCCCTCTCCACACCTGCTACACATGGGTCTTGAAGATTCAATGAGCACGTGGGAGTGCGTTAGATATATGTGGCCTATCCATAGCCTAGCAAGGGCGACTTCAGTGTGTCTGTTGTGTGAGTCGGTTGCGCAGCGTCCTAATTGTGGTTTTATTACTTGTAGTTTGTTGTCTGTTGACTTCAGTGTGATTGCCATGTGTTACGAAGCTGTTTTTTATGTGTGTCTTACGGTCAGCGTAAGGTACTTTTGTTATATCGATTTTATTCATGAGGGCAGAGACAGCAGCCATTTGATCCGCGGCCTCATTGCCAGCGATTCCACAGTGTCCTGGAGCCCAGCATATAGTTGCTGCAAGATTTGAAGCGTATGTAGTCATTATAACCTTTAAAAGAACATTTATCACATAGTTTTTAGAAGGCTTTCTTGATGACCGTGCCTACACAACGCTCAGGGTATCTGTGTACACGAAGGACTTGGTACTTTTATTTTGGGTGAAATGATTTGAAACCAGTAATATGCCATACGCTTCTCCCGTGTAAATAGTGTTATGAAAATTCTTTGTTTTAGTGACACTAAAGTTTGGTCCTTGCGCCGCACACGAAACACTGGAAGCAGTTTTCGACTCACCACTATAGCATTAGGTGCATCTGTACTTGTCGTGCAGATACAGGAAGTACTGCAGAATCACCCTCCTGGGTACCCCATTTCTTTCTACTTGCGTGAGTGAAAGCTCATATGATGTAGGACGTAGATGCCATGGTGGAATGAAACAATGGATGGGTGTCTTGTGCATGTCTGAACGGGCGTCCTTGAATTCCGAAGCCTCCCCCATCACTTTAAGAGAGAAAGGTAGTAAATAGATGGCCTGCTTAGAAAGAGTTGTAAGTTTGATGTGCCATTAATAATAGGATTAAAAGGATGGTTGGTGAGAGACACGATCTTTACATACAGCAAGTCAACAACTCCCGGTGATGCCCTAGGCACCATTTCTCACAATGTACATACAGAATCTCGACAGGGCTAGTGCGGAAAGCGCAGCATGAAAGGCGAAGGCCAAAATACATCACTGGGTAGAGCATTTTCAGCGCTGTTTTGGTCGCCGACCCGTACACCATACTGCCATAGTCGAGCCAGGATACTATCAAGGAGTATAGAGACGCAAAAGAAGTGATTGTCTTCCCGTAGGATTAGTGTGAGAGGACTTTAGGAATGTTCATTATTTTGAGGCAATTTTTAAGCCCTTTTAAGTGTGGCATGAATGTCGGTCTGTTATCGAGTAATATACCTAAGAACTAGCGCTCCTTTTTAGCGGGAATCGACACGCCGGTAGAGTGATGCCTTTGTCTGGGTAAAGCCCACGCTTCCTGGAGAACACAACACAACAGCTCTTCTCAGGTTTAAGTTTAAAACCATTGTTGTCTTCCCACCCGGCCAGTTTTATGACCCCAAGCTGGATTTGATGCTCGCAGATTGACATATTAAATGACTGAAAGGATATCTGGACGTCGTCTACATACATGGAACAAGAAATTCTAGGTGGCAATGCCTTTTCAAAAGAGTTCATAACTATGAAAAGAGTGGAACTCAGAACGCCACCTCGCCGCACGCCATTTTCTTACACATGAACCTCTGACAGTGCACAACCAACTCTCACGCGAGGTGTTCTCTCTGACAAGTAACTAGAAAGGGTGTTTAACACATTACCCGAAACACCCATTGACGAGACGTGACTGAGGATCCCGTAACGCAAAGCGTGTCATAGCCCTTTTCCAGGTCGAGAAACACAGTTACACAAAACAGTTTGTGAAAGAAGGCATACTTGATGTATGAATCTAGTGCCACAAGTTGAACGCTTGTGGATCTCCCCGAATTGAAACCTGCCTGAGAGCTCTCGAGAAGACCGTTGTACTCCAATGAAACTGCTCTGGATGACAAATACTCGGGCAAGAGAAAGGCGCTATCATTTTGTCGGATAGGACACGAGCGCATATTTGTGAGGAATGAATGAGGTTCTCCCGCATTCGATATTTATCGTCTCGAAGCTTGAAGCTAAATCACCTGTACATCTCGGAAAGTTATAATTTACTCGATCATTCGTCGAAAGAGAACAATCAATGAACAGCTCAAAAATCGGGACAAGTTGCAATGGATCTGCTGCATTTCAATGTTAGAAGTGTACTCGGGTATTTTTGTACAATACAAGTGTACGCTTTGAAATTCTTACCGCAGTCGGGAGTGTAATTTTACCTAAAGTCAATATAAGTGAAGTCTCCTGCTTTTATTCTGACATTAAAAATTTACAAACTTTGGAAGCCTGCCAAAAAAATTGGAGGGGTTAACGTATTCTCGTATACGCCAGGAAAAGTTGGTAGTGTGATCGCATTGATGTGGTTTTTATCAAGGCTTAGATGCTGGCTATATTGCCAACTAACTAAGGATTTCTGGTCTGTGGTGTGTACTGGCCCCCAAGAAGAATATCACAATTTTTTAAGTTGAACTCTCGCAGTTTCGTGTAAGGCATAGCGCTTCTAAACCAATATCATTAAAGCGAAGCTGTCTTGGTCTCACTGATGGCGGTGTCGTAACCAAACCTCACTGCAGGAAAGCCAACTTTACAGAATGGGAGGGCACGTGATGATTAGGATGATGATGAAACAAGAAAAAACTCTTCCGTGGCCAGAATTGCACCTGGGCCCCTCGCATTATGAAGATAACGTCTATCCGATTGCCCCATCATCACATTCGTGTCGCTCAGCATTTCCTTTGCGTTCGTTGCGCGGGCGTTGGCTTTGAACTATGGCTGAGTAGAAATGGAAGAACAAAATACTTACGACAATAAAATGAAGGTTTTTATACCTGCCTTCACTTTATTCAAAGAACACCACACGCTACACTTTTTCTGATAAAGGCGAATAGCAAAAACGCCATGAGTTCGAGATTTCGGCGCACGGTAAAAATTTCCAGGTTGTCAAAATTAATCCGGAGCTCTCCAGTATGGCGGGCCTGGAAACCTGTGCAGTGCGCTTTAAACCCCAGAATCAATCAATCAATCAATCAATCAATCAATCAATCAATCAATCAATCAATCAATCAATCAATCAATCAATCAATCAATCAATCAATCAATAAATCAATCAATCAATCAATCAATCAATCAATCAATCAATCAATCACTACACATTTAGCGCATTCTCTTTTCTAACAACCAGCGCTACATGTGGGACTGCGCAGAGATTATACAGACAAGTCACACATACATCTACTCCCTCTCTCCTTCCCTTGGGACTTGGGCTGAGTGGCTCGATCCCTTCGGAGATCCCCCCACCCCCCAAAACAACTCAAAGTCACTCTCCGCAAGCGCATGGAGAGCATCGGCTGGTACCAATCTTCATCCAGACACCTGGTCACCTACTCATAAAGGTTAACCAAAGCAGAGCACTGGGTGCGCAGGAGAGCACCAAGCAGAGCACCGGGTAGAGTACCCCTCGAACACATAGAATCACCCATCGGAGCACTGGGCAGAACGCTCCTCCTAGAAATAGAAGCACCTAGCGATGCACAAGCCTTTATTGAAGGGCAGATAAAGATATTTCTCTCTCTCCCTCTCTATCTCTCTCTTCAAACAAACTTGAAATCCCCTCCGTCTAACGGTGACGATGATCTCACGACGGCAATACAAGGGGGGGGGAGCGCCCATCTTTCTGGTAAAGGATTCGTTTGCTGTCGTATAACGTTAGACTCAGAGGCCGTTCGTACTTTGAGTGTTGAAGCTGGGAATTTGACTTTTAGGCGGTTTGCACTTTGATCGTTGACGCTTTCCATTTGGTTGTAACTGTTTTGACTTTGGCACTCGCCATTTAATTTTCGCACGAAAGAAAGCTTCTTGTTTCAATAATCGTCGTCTTTAGACGGAGAGGATTTGAATTCTTCTAGCCAGTTCATTTATTATACATGTAAAATCGACAATAAATCGACAACAATAGACTACCTAACAGTATATGCTCGGTAATTGAAGACCATGTAGATCGTTGCAGAAGACCAGAAGCACTTGGAAGTAAATAAACCCGACCATCGATCGATCATACTTCTAGAATTATGCCTAAAAGAGGTGTGCTTGGCTGCATTATAAAAGAAAAAGTGGTCGATATACTATTTTGTAGTCTCGAAAGTACTAAGGTAAAGTAAACTCAAAAGCAGAACGGGTGCCCGAGCATACAACCTTTAATCAATAACTGTGTAGTTGATAAACAGATACGTTTATTTATTTGGGGTTCGCTCATTAATCGCAGCTGTACAGAAGCTTAGGAGCTAGCCGTAGAGAAACTTAAGGAAAAATGCAAAAAGATGGCGGTGGGGGGAGTGAATCTAAAGTGAAGTAACCTTACCTCCTCTTGAACAGATAATAAGATCATGCAATTATATTTGCTAAAAGGTAAGCTTAAACAAAAATGTCACAATAATCATTGTGATGATGATGCGAGACTAGAATTCAGGGAGTCGAGAAATGAAATTGCCCCCAAAAGAAGACGGGCCAAAAGTACTGCCAACTAAACCAGTATTCTGCATCTCATAAAAACGCCTGCAAATCCTGGGACCTATTGAAAATATCGTTGGTAAGCCACTCAAAAGAAATGTTGATAAACACTCCACGATGCATTTCCAAGGACAGGTTCCGTGATTTTGGCCAATTATTTAATGGGCATTTTGCTGAAGTGGTCCACAATCTGAAACAAAATAACGTAACGAGCAATGTATTCTAGTTAACCAAATCCTCTGCTGAGTTTACATACATGCCATTAGACAATGAGCATGAGTTATGGACAGTTCTATCGATGTCATCTATGAAGTCCCTAGAATTCGGAGTGTTCGAGCGTTATTAATAATTAAGTGAGGCTCACTCAGACACTTCATGGTTCCGCATGAACAGCGTATTCTAAGCCCCACTTATAGTATCTGTACAAAATGTAAAAGAAGAGAAAGAGGAATAAAGGGAGAAAGAAGAAACAGCTAGCTTGCAACGGTAGTTTCTTTTCTAAATTTTGGGATCTAAAATAATATAGGTCACATCCTCATTAGGCACAAAACTTCTTGGCCAATCCCCCGCGTGGGTATGTGCCATTGTGGGAGGCAACCAACCAACCAACCAACCTCCGGTCTCTCTGTTGTCTTCGCCCGTCCCTTTCTTTACATTTCGTGCACAAATCCCGTGCGGCAACGATTTACTTTTACGCACGCATCGAAGGGTCCTGTCTCTAATCTGCTCCGCCACTTGGCACCGCGAGTGGGGGAGGAATCGTTCAACGGAGTGGCCCTGGAATGTAACGGGCGGGGAGACAATCAGCTGCAGCTTGCCACGCAATGGAGCGCCTCAAGAGCAAGCTGTCTCCGCGGAGAGTTAGGAACACGAGGCTCAGAAATGAAGGTCACTCGCTACTCTAAGACGGGTGCAAAGATATCGGCAAGCTCACTTGCTTGCAAGATCGCCTCATGGGGAACCACGCCGAGCTTTTGAAAATCAGCGAGGAGCTCGAGAACGTATTTACGGCGGAGGAACTTGACATCGAATTTGAGGCCGGCGAAAAATACAACGATAGGACCCGCAACACCTTGGCGCAAATTCGCTGCAGAATCGACCTCCTGGAAAAGGCTGCTAACAATGGCCCACAAGCGCCAACCGTCAAAGAGGTAGTCCCGTTTAGACAGGACAGCGCGGCCGCTACAATAGAACCTCGGCTTCCACAGCTGGACATACCGGTCTTTCGAGGTGAGCTCCAGCGTTAGACGTTTGGGAGTAGTTTGAGCACACCATCCACAACAACAGCAACCTTAGTCGCACGTCTAAGTTCTGTTATCTACGCCGTTACGTGACCGGGGAGGCGGCCGCAGCAATCGCAGGCTTACCAACCACAGAGTCCTGGGCCCGCTTGCTGGAAGCCGAATGAGACAGTCTTAGTCGCAGTCTAATCTTATTGGCAGTCTTATTCGGGGTCTTATGTTCCCTAGGCTGTGAGACGCTTTCCGGAAACTTATAAGACGGCGAATAAGACTCTAAATAAGAACGCAATAAGATTGGGAATAAGCCTGCTCCGAGCAGTCTTATTTGCAGTCTTATGTTGACGTGGTCGGTCATTTCATTATAAAGAACGACCTTCATACCTTGAAAAACAAGTGCAGAAGCCGTAGAAGTGGCGAACGATACCGAGCGGCGGCCGTTCGACCGTCTGCTTGGAACAAATAAATGCCTGTTCCGAGGAGATCGACGCCGTTGGAAACGCTGTCGGGAGAGAGGGTGGAGAGGAACAGACAACGCTGGCGCGGAAGCCGCAAGGCATAGGTACTTTGATGTGGCGCCGATGGCTGCAGCCAACCACCGTTTTCATTTTTAGTTTGATAACAGCGCTAGGACAGAACACGGAGAAGGCGACACGAGACTGGGCGCTGTCTCGCCCAGCGCCCAGTCTCGTGTCGCCTTCTCTGTGTCCTGTCCTAGCGCTGTTATCAAACTAAGTATGTACCAACAAGCCCGAATTAACAGTTTTTAAATGCATAGCATTTTAGTAACTCACAATGTCACGCGGCGTTGGCGTGCGCTGTCGTAGTCCGCATGCGCGCCTTGTCGTAGTCCGCGTCCGCAGCCAGGAAGAAATAACAGTTTCCGGCGCCCGGTTTCGAACCCATGACGCCGCGGGCGGAACGCAAGGTGCCCGGCGCACAACCGACCGAGCCACGAAACCGACACAGATTTCGATGCACCGAACGCGCCTTATATCCTTCACTCTTTTCTCGTTTGTTTCGAAAGCGCCACAAGTTGTCCCGCGCTTCCAAAAGATGGCGACACGGGTCCCGCGATCAAGAGATACGACTTGCCGGCGCACCCCCTCGGAAATGCTGTGCATTTGATCGTGCCCCTCGCGAGGGGGATGTCTTTTTGCTTTTTATTATGAAGAAAGGTGGGCATGCAATCCTTTGTCTAAAGGCATGTCGTGCGTTCAGACTGATTCCTGCGGTGATTTCGGTGAACTCAAGCGCACACAACTCTCCCCAGCTGGTGTTTCCACACCTGTTTCAAGGAACTGGCTGCGTAAAGCGACAGTAAGAGATGTTTCTAATTTAGCCGGCATAGTTACTACAAAAGCAACCAAACAAAGTATAAAATTGGCTGCTTACTTCTTCCAAGCGATTCATGTCCGAGAAGTCGATGAGTGTGGCGTTTCAATGATTCAGTGGCTACTCACGAGCAATGTCCTTATGCTGAAATGGTTTGGAATGAGTTCAGCGCCAGGTCGGCTTGAAGCGTTTGAGCGCGAAAACCACATACTTTATATAGCTGAAATTTTTTATTATGAAGAAAGGTGGGCATGCAATCCTTTGTCTAAAGGCATGTCGTGCGTTCAGACTGATTCCTGCGGTGATTTCGGTGAACTCAAGCGCACACAACTCTCCCCAGCTGGTGTTTCCACACCTGTTTCAAGGAACTGGCTGCGTAAAGCGACAGTAAGAGATGTTTCTAATTTAGCCGGCATAGTTACTACAAAAGCAACCAAACAAAGTATAATTCAGTTCACCGTTTTCAGCTGTCGCTGTGCGCTATGGGCGTGCGCTTGTTTTTTCCTGGTAGCGTGGCTTTTTTCTCGCTCACGTCAAACAAAGATGGACAGGAATGATAGTCTTCGGCCCGGTACTAGTCGCGCGCATACATCGGGCGGCCAAGCGCGCGGTGTGAATGTGCGATCGTCCGCTTTGTCAGCTATCGCCGCAGTAGCTACGAAAAATTCCCCGCATTTCCCCGAGGGGAAGAATGTGAAAGTGCGAATGCACGAGTTGAATTTGCGCGGTTCGGTAATGTTCGCGAAAGAGAGATCACACACACACACACAACTACAAAGAAAGAAAGATGCATTTATTCACAGACACCTATTTGTGTTGTCGTTGTACTTGATTGCTAGAGCGGATCTCAGCTTTGAAATTTCGTGTCAGTACTCCTTTAAGCGGGTGCATTAGCCCTTCTCACGCCCGATTCCTGGCCAATCCCCCACGTGGGTATGTGCCATGTCAGCGGCCAGGCAGCGCGCGCCTATCTCCCCCCGTTGCTAGGGAAGACGCGGAGCGCGCGCACCCGCAGCTGTTGCTATGCGGACTACGGCGGCGGACGATTCAGGCTCGCTTAAGAAGTGCATTCGCACTTAAAAAGGCGGCACGGAAAAGACGGAACAAATGTATTGTTTTATAAAAGCATGCCCATTAACATAGGAACAACAAATAGGCGTTCACAATAGAACTCCAATATGTCAACAAAATTACTTACAACAGTAAAACGCTAGCAGCCTGTAGTACTTCTGCCCGTGAGCGTCAAATAAAATCACGTTTTCAACGAGAAGCTTCGCAGACTTCGCAGATTTGGCGTCTTTCCACCCTTCTCTTCTAAAGTGGCGGTTACGAAGCTTCATTGATTGGGTTTGTACTTTGATTGCGCATTCTGCTTGAGCAATTGGGATCCGGAGGCGGCACGTAAAAGCAGCATGCATAATATCAACATTCCGCTATATTCTACAGCGCGATTGTTTACAGCTGCAGCCCTCGCTAGGCGTGCTGCCGGCTAGGCAGCAGCTTGCGATCGTGTCGCCGTTTCAGGCGGCGTGAGCCGCTGGAATACTCGTTGATAGATCCGTGTCTACGACGATCATAATACTACGACGATGAACCCGAAGCCAATTCGCAACTTTCTAATTCACGGTGAGATCAAAAGCACGACTCGTGTTACGACAACATGAGACAACGTCGCTGCTTTTTGCGTCAGCCCAGTGGGTGTCTCGGGCCCACGCTTCGAGCAGACGATCTTTGTTTATGACTTCGTTTACGCGGCCGGGCGACCGAGGCCCGGCCGCGCGAGTTGACCTGCCAAGGAGAGCAGATCATTGTAACGTATTTGTGACAAAGCTCAAATACGCCGTCTGATGGTCAGCATTTCTTGAATAAATCCAATCATGGTTCAACATAAACGCTTGCCCAACGCCGGCGACGGCAACAAGCAGTTTTGCTGCGTATTCCCCGCTTTTCCCCAGGGGCCTCTCTCGTGCTCATCTAGGTACCTGCTGTCCCTATAGTCTTCAATAAGACCGCTCTGTAGCCTCGCCCGAGTGCTTTCGAGCAAGCACACTAATCTGAATCTTATTCGCGGTCTTATTGAAGTCCGTGAATAAGACTATACTGTGAATAAGTCTGCCAAAAAGAACGTGTGTTAGTGCAAGCGGGTCCAGCTATGCGGATGCTGTGGAAACCCACAAGCATATAGTTTCCCACAGTATACACTAGAGAGGAATCTTGTGCTACCGTCTATGCGGCTCACATGAAGGTCGTCTGTGTCGTCATGGACCGCCATTATACATCACGCTCGCCTTAGTTTCACCGTTGGCTCGGATTGAAACATTTTAGTAACCAGAAATTTAAACAAAGTGCCACAAAAGCGCGAAGAATAGTGTGCAATTATGTAAGTGGAAAATAAAAACAGGTTGTTCTAAAACTAAGCAGAAAGGAAGTAAAGTATATTTTTGCCGGAACGGATGTGCCTGCTATTACGCAGTCCAAGGTTATAGTTACGAACAATGTTAATATTTGTGGGGTAACTCATTAGAGACTGTGATTTTATTAATTTTACCATTATTTCAAATACTAAGAAGTGTGAAGTGTTTCCAAAGTTTTTTGAGCGTGCCTATAAAAACGTTGCCTTCGTGGTGAACCGGTGCACCGACCGCCAGCCAGTTTAACAAGAAAAAAGAAAACGTGGCGTTAAAGAGTCGTGGACGATGACAAGATAGGATGCATACAAGCGCCCGTATCTGCCGTATCTTGTCTTTATCGAAGTACGTTTTGTTTCTTCTGTTCGTCGGCTACAACTTTCGCGGCGGCATATGCAGCCTTACGTCCTTCGACTGCGGCATGAGCAACGTCAGGTGCGATAACGCATTGCCTGCTGTTTCACTGAACACGGCTACCACAGAAACGGGAGGATTTCGGCTTCCTTGTAGCTCGTAAACGTCCTAATGCATAGTGAAGAAAGCAAATCCCCAAAACCGCTTAAGAATCCAATTGTCATGCCAAGCCCAAGCCAAAAAGGGGGGTCTTCCCATGAACCCCCACGACGACATGGCTTACGAGGCGCAGTTTCCTCTCTAGTATACTTACTAAGAAACTCTATGCTCACAAGCACCGGTACGGAGATAAGAAAAGGATCCATCAGCGTCATCTTTCCGCGCTGAGGAATCTGAGTCCAGTAAAATCGTCTGCTGACATAAGTGGGCTGAGAAGGCTTTACGATGCGGCTCAATTGAACATCCGATGTTTGAATGCCCTAAACATGCCAACTTGTAGCTTCTCGGCCATGCTCGTTGACATTCTGCAGCACGCGCTCCCACGCGTAATCGTGCTGACCTTCACCAAAAGAAGCGGCAGCGAGCGCAGAACATCTCTTCAGCAGACGACTCGCCTCCAGCTAATCCAACGGTTAGCTCCTCCACAGCACACGACTCGCTTCCAGTCAGTTCATTGGCAGCGTCGCCTGAGTCGGACGATGACTTGAAGGAACTGCTAGCCTTCCTGAGGATTGAGCTGGAGAGTCGCGAGCAGTGCTGCGGGTTCCCCCAAAGACAGTTCGCTGACAACCATCCAGAGAAGCAGTTAAACAACCTACTCATGGCATCGGCACTACACGTCGCTGACCGCAAAGAAGAGTGCTTCTTTTGCCGTTCTAAGAAGCATGGCACGCGCTCATGCAGTGCCGACATTTCTCTGGCCACTAAGAAGGAGCACCTCGCAAAGAACAGGAGATGTTTTAGGTGCACGTCTAAGGGTAACCAGGCGAGAGACTGCAAGGTCAGATTGAGCTGCTCGTCGTGCCAGGGAAGGCATGCAACCAGCATGTGCACCCTTCGTTCAAGAAGAACAGTGCGGCCGAAGGTGCACCCGAAACTACAGCTTGCGTTTCGGCCACAGCTCGAACCACTGGAGGGCACGAACAGCCAAACGTTTGTGCTAAGGACAACGGAGTGTACCTCCAAACATCAGTTTGGAGTACAAACAGCTCCACCACTGTACATCGTGGTGGTATTTAAACGATCCAAAAATATGTCGCATGGTGTAAAGTCCTTACAACACTTTCCACTTCTCGTTAGTCGGAATTTTACATGTAGAATGTTCTCCAAAGTTTCTAAGGGCATTCGGTTCCGCAAGTCAGTTTTTGTTAGACTGACTTGACTGAACACTCGTTTTACTGCAGCATTGGACACTGGCAGTGTGAGCAACGAAATGGCTAGTTGCGACAGCAATGGAAACATTCGGGCACCAGCGCTGTTTTTGGCATCCAGGAAATTAACGAACTCGCACCACATTCCGGTTGTGACTGATTCGTTCACTTTTTCTTTCGAGCCAGCCCAAAAGTGGTGGGTCGACAAGTCAAAAACAAAGCATTTTTAAGACTTTAGGATGTAATACAGAATAGCCCAAAAATAGCCAAATAGCCAACGACCAATTTTTCCCGCCAACCACAAAATAAAGTAGCCAAATTTGGCTATTTATAGCCCAACCTGGCATCCCTGCACAGATGTTGGGGGAGAGTGCGCGCTATCACGGCGAGAGGAGAGGGGGTGAGCGGAGGAGAGACGCAGCTGTGCGGACGCGGACGCGGACGACAACGACGCAGGAAGGACAGGGCCACCGGCAAGAGATGCTCCTCTCAGCGTCGCATCTAATAACGAGCGCACGTGAGCGTCCGCCTCGTTAGGAGCGCCTGGCATCTTCCAGGCTCCCGCATGGGTTAGCGCCACGCGGTGAGCTCGTAGAAATACCAAGAAAAAAATGCACTGACGATTACTATAGTCTTCAGTAAAATTTTGTCTCTGGCAAACCAATGGTCCTCAGTGAAATTTTGTCTCTTGGTAAAACATTTCGCCCATGAGGGAAGGGTAACCATGGTGACAAATATATTCCAAGTTTGACTTATAAGCAATGGATCTGCTGCTCCTCAACTACAAATCCTCCTCTCCCAGATCTCTCAGGCCTCTCATCTCCTCAAGCGCGTTTCTAACCGCACACAAGCTCTCAAAGAGCCTCGCCTTCTCCGCATTGTGAACTCTTTCGCGACATCTCGCGTCCTGTACAATGTGCCCTACCTCCACCTCTCAGTTTCCCAGACAAGTCCCCTTGATGGGGTCCTTCATGCCCTGCACAGTGTGCCACTGAGGATACCTCATTATGCCGCCACACAAGATATCTTAGCCCTATGCATCCACACCACCTTCGAGGGACGGATCGCATCTCACCTCCAGGCTCAGCTCGACCGCTTAAAGCTCTCGGATTCAGGTCGAACTCTTCTCACCTTCTAAAATTACCTAACAGACCGCCTTCCCCCCATCCCTCCCAATACTCCTTCCTGGTCCTTCTTCCCAAACCTAGTTATTGTATTCCTCGCCACATGCACCTTGCTCACAACGTCGTCCGCAGGCAACAATGCACAAAAGCATTGAACAGGCGCATTAATTGCTTTAAGGTAGGTCGACACCTTCAAAAACGCATTTTTTGAAAAAAAAAATGACTTTTTTTAAATTTTGGAATTTCAACATCTTTGTCTATTGAAGAATATTTAGAAAAAAAAATTGTGCTGTTATCTTAATCGGTTCAAAAGTTATGACCATTTTTCAACCCCGCCGAGACGCATCCGAAACCGAAACTGGTTTCCGATTACGCAGTATCTGCCATGTCGTCCTAAATGTTTCTTCGTATATACGTTACATAATGCCAATTTATTTAGCTACATTCTAAGCTTTTGGACACATTTCGGGATATTGTACATTTGATTTATTTCAAAATTTTCACTTAGGGGCAATGGGTGGCACACTCGTGTTCACGTTGCGCGCATTTGCATTGCCTTGCGTTCGTGTCTGGTTGTCCGTGCTTTTTCGTATGCCGTTTTAACCTCACGGATTTAGTTCTAGCCTAGCAAGGAGACCATTATAGTACTTTATAGTCTGCAGTTATAGTTATAGTACGAGGACGGCGTGCCTGACCAGTGACTGTCACCCTAAGATGAAGGCTGCATGTGAGTCAACTGTAAGACACGAAACAGGCAAAAAAAAATGTGTGCGCCTCAGCTCGGCCAAACGGAGATCGTGCCGGTTGCAAGGAGGGTGCAAGCTATCAGCCAGGCCGATTTTAGGCTTATTGACTGTTTCTTATAATACGTACAATAGGTCTGAACCTTCAAAGCCATTTTTCTCAAAACTTGATTTTTTGCAACCATTAGTTACGCGAACAGTGATAACTTTGCTTTTAGAAATTATTTTCTTACGAACCTTTGTGTGCTGTTTATTTATATATAGAGCTATGCAATCAAGCAGAATGACTCAAAACTCTTATTACCTTTTTATATTATGGCCAGTTGTGTGAAACCCAAACAAGCCGGATATCAAACTTTTGAGTCTTTTTATGATTACGCAACTTAGCTTAAAGATGTGATATTCGTGGAGGTTAGTTGCACAGGTTATTGTCTTCATTATGTTCCTGCCAAGTGGTGGTTGAATCGAACCAACCATTTTGTACTTATGACTGTTCGCGCAACATGCATATTTTGGCGCATTTTAATTTATATAAATTTTTTGTTAGACATTTTTAGCCATTTTATCTATTTAAAGTTTCTAACTGTATAAGCTTTACAAGCCAAAAATATAATTGTAACGTTTGGGCTACACCTGTCAATTTTTATTTCGAAGGTGTCGACCTACCTTAAGCAGAATGGTGCGGCAATCTACTTCACGA
Source organism: Haemaphysalis longicornis (assembly GCF_048455015.1). Classification (NCBI taxonomy): domain Eukaryota; kingdom Metazoa; phylum Arthropoda; class Arachnida; order Ixodida; family Ixodidae; genus Haemaphysalis; species Haemaphysalis longicornis. The sequence goes on along the minus strand of NW_027526203.1, from coordinate 14,412,423 downwards.
ACGCCAGTTTTGACGCCACTTCTAGAGGTGGTGCTATCGCCCTCCGTAGCCCTACCCGATCCGTAGACACCTTTGTCCACTTCAAAAACGCCCCAACTTGTACAACCCTGCAGAAATTTTCCATAGCCGCCGTCGTCGAATACGCTGTCAAAGTTGGAACCCATGCCACCCTAATTTTCGTGTTAAGTGACTCGCAGGAAGGGCTACGAAATATTTCTCGGTACACCACACACCCTCATACCTCTGACACCCTAAACTGCGCCCTTCGCGCCCATCCTCCCCACAAGATAACGCTGGTACGGGTCCCCGGCCACGCCAACTTGGACGGCAACGCTCGAGCACACGCGCATACCCGAGTACTCTCCCCGGGTACCTCCATGTTGTGGCCAAATGTTTACCATCCTTAAACAAAACATTTCACAACATACGCCACGACGACATTATCTATGCGCGCTACGCGCAAGCAGGCAGTGTTTCCCCTCCCCCCTTACCCTCAACAGTGAAGCCAAATCTGGGGTCAGGAAAGCACAAACCTCTTTTCTTATCAGTCCATCCCGTATCCACTTCATACACGGCATCCTCTCGCGTCGCACTTGCCCTACATCCAACTGCCCTTCCTACCCATCAGTACGGCACATTTACTGGGAGTGCCATCCGCCACACCTACCACCACGCCTGCGTTCCCGCATCGCTTCGTTGGAGGACTGGTTGAACCTGGGTCCTGGCGTGGATGTCAAATAGATGCAAAAACTTTTGGCGGCCTTCGTGCTAGTGCGAACATCTAGGAGTTCTACGGACCAGCCGTGTCCTGTGGCACGACGACCCCGACTAGGGCTGTTTACACAATAAAGTTTTCTCTCTCTCTCGTGCACTGGGCGTTTTGTGCCGAATCACTGGCCGCCACTTTGCACGAAATCACTTGGGAACAAAAGCAGCTATGAATGTGCTGCGGCTTGTTATAATCTTTGCAGAGTTTTGTCACTATGTTCTATGCAATCATTCCCGTGGTTCAGCTTCTATAGAACGATGTCTTGTGGGCACTCGACGGAGCCAAAAAAGCGAACTCGGCGAATGTCAGGAGCGTGAGTGCCAGTTGACTTAAAATGTCATGTTCGTGGAGGCATTTAGTAATGCAGAACATAATGCTCGCATTTGAAATGACAGAGCGGAAGCCGATGTTTTGAGTCAAATTGTATGCTGGGTATCCCTGACTTGTAAGACCACGTGGATAGGTCACATACGCATACTTTGGTGGGTCTGAACAGCGGCATGGTCTTGGAGCGTACCTGCAGTAATGGGCAGTCTACTGCTGGTTTGCCAGGTGCGTCGTTTTTTAACATCTCCTTGCCAGAAAAACTTTGCGGTACGCAGTGTTTCATGGGCAGTTCACACAAATGGTCTCGGACGTGAAGTAAATGTCTATTTTAGGCAACCAAAGTTAGGAAGGATTACAAGGTAGATGTTAGGGATCTAAACATAATATTGAACATGCATAACAAACATCAATGAAGCGGTTGTCTTCGGGGGAGGTAAAAAATGCAAACGAATTATCTCGTAAAGCCACATCCACGCACTTCCGCCCCCCCTCCCCCCATTTGTAACACGGAACTCAGCCGCAACGTGACAAAGTAACAGATTTTCATGTGCTGAATGCTAGTACAGAAAACTTGTAAACTCCATTTGATACAAACCTTAGGTAACACAAGTATAGATGTAATTTGTAATAATTGGCACTGCAAGTATATTGGAACTCGTGTTGGGCACACGCACCAAATAAGTTAACCGGACAGACGTACAAAGTGGGAATGCACTTTTAAGCACACAAACGAACTAGACGCTTAAGCATACTCAGGGGCGGGCGATAGCGGACGAAATTGGAAAGGACGAGTCATACGCTTCTTTATGACGACCCGACGGACGAGATGGTATGAAAGTGACGAATTGGAGATGAACTTCTCTGTAGTTGATAAGAAAGTAGTGCCGGGCCAACGGAGTAAGTTGCCGTAGTTCTTTGAAGAAGGGTTGCCTTGCTGGCCAGCAACGTGATGGTGGCTGATGGCTTTATTCTTAGGACCTTATCTTTATTCCTAGGACGAACAACAACAAACTCAGTGCTATTTGGGTTCAATGAAAGCTGGTTTGTTTCTGTTCATATCGATAATTTTCAAATTCAGATATTTAGTAGTGTCTGGAGTGGGGCAAGACCACTGCCGGAGAAGGATATGTTCGTGTATTCGGCGTGTAAGACTAAATCTCGTGTAGAGAAAATATGTACGATGTCGTCTATGTGTAACAAGAATAACAGTGAACCGACGATTGATCACTGTGATACTCCAAAGTTGAGTTTTCGTGGCTTAGATTTTGCGTGCTCAATTTCTGAGTATTGAAAACGGTTACGTACTAGGGTAGCTTTTTACTAGATCTGAGCAAATCCGCCTGATTCCACACCTACCTAATTTCTGCATTAAAATATGGTGATTTATGAAGACAAAAGCTTTCTTAAAATCAATGAAGACACCTATTGTGTATAGGTTTTGTTCGATGTGGTCACTTATTTTATATGTTCAACAGTGCTAACGCAGTTCATATTCCTTTTTGGAAACCATACTGCTGCTTTGACATGACGTTGTTTCTATTCCAGAAACTACATATTGTGATATTATTCAGGTGTTCTGTGACTTTTTACATTGCAGGAAGAACTATAATATTAACCTGCTATAATTTGATTCATAACTAGAAGAAGTATATTTTGATTCATACCACTTTAATCTCCTTTTTTGTATATGACTGAAAGCCTTGGCAATTTTTAATTAATCCGGAAAAACACCTGTACTTATTACCAGGTTCCAAATGTGCGATAACGCTGTAAAAATAAATTGAGCTACTGCCTTTATAGGCACCACTTTTATTTCATCATCTCCGCAAGCTTTTCTGTATTTTAGGTGTTTCATTATGTACAGGCCTCTGATTCTGAATTGGTAGGTATGTTTGTGGAATGTATGGATGTTTGTAGACGGTATGTGGAATTATTTGTACTCATTTTGATGTATGATTCAGGATCAGTAGCTGCGTTGGTGGTGGAAGCTGCGCCTGATACCAGGAAGTGCTCATTGAATTTATAAGAAAGTACAGTTCCTTTTATATTGTGCCATCCATCTCTAGCTCTGAAAATCCCCTGTTTCGGTTTCTCGTCGTTAAGGTATTCAGAGAATATTGTGCCATCCATCTCTAGCTCTGAAAATATTCTGTTTTGGTTTTTCGCTATAAAAGTATTCAGAGTAGTCCAGATTTTAGGGGCGAAGCCTCTTAGCGGCTGGGGTTGTTCGCGTCTCATGCCGTTGTTGTCGTCGTGATCGTCGCTCGTCTTACGTAGTGACGGTGCTAAAACTCCGGGAAATTAATTTACACCTCGCGCTAGAACATAACGCGTACTAAAAAACACCGGTACAATCGTTTACGCCTCGCGCTGGAGCACTTCGTAACGCATACTAAAAAAACACCGGGACACTCGTGTGCGCGTCGTGCTAGAGAGCTTAGTGCTTCAAACACAAGGGACTTCTACAGCAAAGGTGTATACCTGTACACCCAACGGTTTCATTTCCGTTGGCAAAAACACCGAGGCGCCAAGAATACACTTATACACTGCATGCTTCGCCCACACTAGGTTTCACGTTGGTGGAGCTGCCTCGGGATTTTTTGGGGGCGTCAATAACGCTAGAAATCTAGACGCCTTGTGCACATAATACTGTTCGTGCCGGAGGCCAAGATGGACGACTTGAGGATCCTCGACAAGCAAGCGGCCTCCGCGTTCTTCAAGGCCACTGTGCCTGGAATTGTCAAGGACGTAATGATCAATTCCCGAAGAAACATCTTGGCTATCCAGGTCGAGCATCGAAGTGCACTGGAGGTTTTGAGGAAGATGACGTCATTACAGGATATAAAAGTGCGAGCCCATGACAAACCGTATGGATACATGACGGTAGGCGTCTTTTACGACGTTGATGCAACCATCCCTGAGAAGGACTTGCCTAAACTAATCAAACTTGCGGATGAACCTATTGTCATCAGACAAGTCAGCCGCACTGGTGCATCCAGATGCCTGAAGATAATTTTCCAGGGGCGGCAAGCCTTTCCGCCCTTGTTAAAATGGGTCATTTTCGTCAGCCTGTCCGACCTTATGTGCCAAAACCACTTCAGTGCCACGAGTGCTTAAAGGTTGGCCACATAGCTGCAGTCTGCGGGAGCGCCAATGTATGCCCCAAATATGCTGGGCCCCACAAGGCTAGCGACTGCATTGAAGGTACCCTCAAGTGCGCCAACTGTGAGGGCCCTCACGATGCCTCATCGAAGAAGTGCCCACGTATGAAGAGCGAGGTCGCTGTCTTGAAGTAGATGGTGAGAGACCACTTCACGCATAACGAGGCTGCGCGACGGTACGACAGCGGCGCCGCCACCGGTCTCGACGCCGGAGGTCTTCACGGAAGGCTAATCATTATCCACCCAACGCCTTTAGCAAGCGGCTACTACACCAGTGGAACTACTACCAGCACCTCTACGCCCGCGGCCACCACGAGCACCGCCGCCTGCGAAGCCCCTGGCCCAGCAGGATTCGCCGAGCAGCCGTCGCAACCAGGTACAACAGCCCTTGTCGGCTGACTCGTGGCCCCCACTGCCACCGATTGTACCACCGACTGAGCCCCAACGCTCAGTGCTGAAGAAACCCATGCGATGTCCCGCCCCGACTTGAGGCCCAGATCGGCAGATCGTAGCGGTCCTGAGATTCCTTATGTATGCCATCCGACCTTGCTCACTAGCATAAACACCTCCTCTGCGCTGAATGCACTTCAGGGGCTGGAGACCCCGGATCCAGTTCTGGCAAGCCTCAAGTGAGCTAACACCATGGACTACGTGCGCCCTTCACCGAGTGCAGAAATCAAGGACGCTTGAATTTTTCAGTGGAACGCCAGAGGACGTCTATCGCACATCTCTGATATTCGGCAATTTGTGTTCATGAAGTTAATCCCCTTTCGTGTCATCTGTGAGCCGAACCTGCATAAACCTAGTAATCTATCTGGCTATGAACGTTTGCGATCAACCACAAACGGGGAGCCAAGCAAAGCGTCGTTTTCTCAGATGTGAGCTCACCTACGTACACCACCCCGTTAAAGCTTACAGAGGTAATGAGCACATCTGCCTTACCATTAGGAAAGGCGACCTTACACTGACACTTGTGGGTCCGTATACATACCCGGCATTTGGATTTAATTACAAGAGGCTGCAGGACATCTTAAGTGCAACGGCTGGCCCGTGGGTTATTACGGGGGATTTCAATGCACAGCACTTGCTCTGGGGAAGCTCAAGCACAAACAGCAAAGGCCGGAACCTGGTGTCGTTTGCGTCAGACCATGGCCTATGCTTACTGAACGATGGAAGTCCGACTTTTCTAGGTGGCACAAACTACGGCAGTTGCTTGACCCTAACGTTTGTGTCGCGAAGCTTGTCCGGACATACTCAACGGTTTGCAGACATAGAAACTCATGGTAGTGACCACATTCTAACGCATCTAAAGATTAATGGACTACGAAATCGCATCGACCCTGACGTCATTCGCGTGATCAATTGGTCATTATTTAAATCCCAAATGGAAGATTTTTGTGGGAGTATTGAGTCTGGAGATGTGGAGTCTGCTATTGGACGCACGCTGGTTGCTTGCAAACGTTCCGTCCGCTTGTCCCCGAAAATCAGAGTTCGACATAGAGCTGGAACGCTTCAGAGCTATCTGTCGGCGCGCCGAACGAAGGTACAAACGTAGGAAGTCTCTCCAACACTTGAGAGATGCCAGAAGGACACAGAAGAAGATTCAACGCCGCATTATCGAAGTGCAAACACAACGTTGGACGTCCGTTTGTGAATCACTCAACCCTCGAAACCCTTTGTCTGGAATATGAAAGACTCTGCGAAGGCTAATGACCCTCGTGCAACAGCGCTCCCCATTTAAGCCATTGCTCTTCACCTGAAGCGCAGAGAACTCGAAGTAGACATTTGCGTATGAGCAGATGGAGTGACACGTCGGCACGTGCACGTGCGCCTACAAAAGGCTGCAGACTTGACCACTTCCTCTCAAGGGGTTGAAAGTCTACCAGTAAATGCACAGTGTTTGCGTTTTCACGGAAGCCAATGTATGCATACCCTTTGTCAGTTAATGGCGAAAGCGTTTATTATGTGAAATGTCACCAGATTCTCGGCGTGCTTGTCGATAGAGATATTTCTTGGAGCCCCACGTACGTTGTATGAAGAAGCGGCTGTCTGCAGTAACCAATATTCTTCAGTTCATTGGCGGCAAGACGTTGGGAACGCCCATGAAATCAATGTTGCAGCTATGTAATGCACTATTCTTGGGCTCCCTAGGGTACAGTCTACCTGTACTTTCAGGTACATGCCGTACAAACATTCAAGAACTGCGAGGACTACAAGCGCAGGCCCTCCAATCTTCCAAGCTCCAACCATTGCTGTGGCCCGTGATCACCCTTTGTCCACCTACGGTACAATTGATACCCTCAGGGCGCCTTTGAGGCACTTAACCAGACGGCCTGATCATCACCTTGCGAGTATGACATCGGAACGCCCCCATGCATCTTTCAAAAAGGTTGTAGCTGCCCTCATCACTAGCATGCCACCCAACTATACGCCTGCAACGAGGCCGCTGCTGTACGCTGCATACAGGAGCATGCCTTACGAGCGATATGGTGACCGCACCCATATTTATACCGATGGCTCGGGAACAACCTCTGGTTCTGCCGGCGCAGTGGTTATACTACGATTGTCATTGACCACCGAATTCAAGATAGTCAATCCCACCACTTCCATGGCTACAGAACTTACCGCCATCTGTTGCGCCCTTCACACCATTGAGCAAGACTTATGCCGAAGATGGGCGACTTTCTCTGACTCCAAGCCTGCGTTCCAATCACTCCAGCCAGCCCTGTGCCGTGGACCTCATGAACAGCTGCTGGCCGATATAAGGCTACTGTAGGATCATGCTGCTCAAGCGGGTCATCACATTGCTTTGCAGTACCTTCCCAGTTACTGCAACATTGCCGGCAATGAAAGTGCGGATTCTGCCGACCGCTTGACACAGTAAATGTCGGAGACCATATCTATTCCATTATCCAGGACGGACGCCGCTAGGACTCTCCGCAAACTTGCCCGGGAGACCATTATAGCCAAATGGACTACTCAAGAGTTCACGAGCTCTCGTATTCATACGCTGGACCCGCATCTTCAGCGTCCTCTTCCATTAGGACTCCCACGGACTGATGCAACCGTTCTTTGCCGGCTCTGGCTTGGAGACGCCTTCACAAATACTTACTCTCATTTGATTGGAATGGCAGACAGTGAAGCATGTTAAGTCTGTGACACACCGGAGACGCACCTTAGAAGAGGCCATTTTCTAACCGAATGCCCACGTTTTAAATGCAGAGCATTTAAGTAACTCACGATGTCACCCGCGTTGGCGTCCGTAGTCCGCATCGCTCCCCGTCGGTCTGGCATTGGATTGGATTCGATTGGATTGGATTGGCTTGGCTTCGCTTGGCTTGGCTTGGCTTGGCTTGGATTAGATTGGTTTGGATTGGATTGGATTAAAGTGGATTGTGTTGGATTGTGTTGCGTCATAGCCGCGCCACGTTGCGTCATAGCCGCTCCACGTTGCGTCATAGCCGCGGCAGGGGGTTCACGGCACGTTTCACGTTTCACCATCGACTTCATCGACAATGTCTACGCGGGAAGAGAAGGCGGCGCGGCGGCGTGCTGCGGATGCTGAGCGCAAGCGCCGCAAGCGAGCCGCCGACGCCGAACTTCGCCAGCGAGAAGCCGCAGCCATTCGTGAACGTCGGGCGGCGATGCGGGAGGGAAAACAAGCACAAAAAGAACAGAACTCCTGCTGGCGCAGTTTCCGGCAGGGGGCGCGCGAGCACTGCGAAGGCGGGAAATTTGAAATGCGTCGGATGGTAGCAGTGAGCGGATAACGGCGCTACAGCCCATTATGGCGAATCAGTGCTCTGCATTTCCAACAGTTTTCACGTAGAGTGGAACGGCTGTAACTTTTTTCATCCACAAGAAGGCAACTCAACTCAACTTTACGGAAGCTCGATTCTCGGCAGCCGTTCTCGGAGGAGAAAATCCTGGGCCACTCGCCTTCACCGTCACCTACGCACAAGGCGACAAAAGGCTCCTGTGCTTCCTAAAAACCACAAACTTGCACAGAAGACTGTAGCACAAAAGACTAGTACTCTCTATGAAGTCAATGAACTCTATCGCCTATAGTGCCATAACGCTCACCACACCTCTTTACACTCTTTCCTTACCTTCCCCTACTTTTACTGTTCCCGTCTTTTTTTCCCATTGTGCCCCGTTCCCACGTGTAGGATAGCAAACAAGGCCACAGCCTGGTTGACATTCCTGCCGTTCCTTTACCTTCCTTCCTTCCTTACTTCCATTCTGTTGCACTTCCCTGTAAACTTCAGCCACGTGTTTCACTTTAATGCTGAAAGCCCTTAGATGGCTACTAATGCGGCGCTCGGTGGCATATGGAAGTCAGGTTTTCAGCAGAAAACGACAGCACTGGCCGAAGCAGGACGAGGTGATAGAATGTGTGACCACCAGCTATGCAGAGAGGTTCATGGAGCGGCGCAGTGCTGAGGAGGGCTGCGTAAAGGGTTCTCGAGCAATGCCACTTTCGCCATTCCTTGAAACACACGTGGCTGCCTCTACATCTTACACCAGTATGCCTCTAAAAAAAGACGAGGGCCATGTTAGAAGCAAAAGAGGATGCGCGAGCCGTGGCTGCCAAGCTAAATTCACGGAGGCGCCAGACTGATGAAACACCTGCGAAACGTGGCTCTTGATATAAAGGTGCGCACACAGCGAAGCTTCACCATTCTGAAAACGCTACCTAAGCACAGCACTATTGCATTTCCGAAACTATTCAGAGTGGTACAGTAGTAAATACGAGGGAAGTATAGTGTGATAGGAAGCCATACAGGCTATCGCTATTACATATTTTTGAACTGGAAACACGAATTGGTGTGATCGATTATGCATTCCTGGAAACAAACCGCTTCTTTGCTGCAATGGCCAACCGTGAAAACCTCATTCTCGGGTTTACAAAGGAGAACGCGTCTGCAAGTGGTCGGGGTGCGGGTGCGGGATCTAAGCTTTCAGTGGTCTCAGTTTACCCTACTGCTCTGGCACGCACCAGGGCTGTTATTTGTCATTCACTAAAATGCGAGCCCACTGCTTCTTAACAGCGAATCTCAACCACTGGACGACGATACCAATGTAATGAACAACCGTTTTCTCCCTACTTCTTTGCAGGCTGTTGGGGAAGCCTGAGCCGGAAGGTTATTTCGTAATAATTCGTGGTAACCGCTTTTTAATTGGCCACAACAGCAGTAACTGGTCCCCTGAAAAGCCATCCAGTTCCGTCGAGAATGGCGCACTGCATCGAGCCGTTGCTTGCCTTCCGCCATACAGTTAGGGAACTTTTCTTTATTATTTATCAGGGGCGTCCATAGTGAACAACGCTTGCAGGGAGACTTACACGTATAACCAAGATTCAGTGTTTCCATAACAACCGGTAGACATGGGTATCATCATCTCCGCTCAAGGCTGGCTGCTTAAATTCATTCGTCGCTTCAACAGCACGTTTACAACTAGAGTTTCCTATCACCGAAATCGTAATTGTTGCGCGTATCCTACTTCTGGTGTTGTCTTATGTGCTCGGATAGCCATCCTCAACCAGCCTCTTTCTAGTTCGCTCACTTTCGAAACTTCTCGCCTGCTCATTTCTTACTTGCTCGCATTATCGCGTAGTCGCTTGCTTGCTTGCGCGTTTACCTGGCTGAAGTAGTGCCTGCTAGCTTTTCTGGTTAAAGGTTCATTTCCATGTTTGGTGCAGCTGCATTTCTCCTTTAGGAATCGCTGACTACCACTTTCCCTCGCGCTAGCCTAAACCACCACACGACATTTGATGGGCCCTGAAATACGCATCCGAGAGTCAATGTAATTTACGGCACGTTTCTTCACGCTTCATGCTCAAACCAATTTTTCCCACAGGCTTGTTCCACGGTGTTACGCGGCCTCAAAGTAATGGTTTTCCTCGTCTCCGATATCCGAAGTTGGGGCTTTGTATCTCCGCCTCGATACGGCTGAGCTACTTTGGCGGAAGATGCGCTCGCCAAGACCCTGCCCAGACATGTGTTCCAGGAAAGCATCTTGATAGATAATCTTGCGGTCACCTTTCTCGCATGCCTGTGACTTGAACGAACATACGCATTTGCATGAAGACTATGATTTTCCGCTAGAGTAATACTGCTTTGTCATGCTTGAGCTATGAGCAGATGGACAGGAAGAGCGGCGGTAATTTGCGCACACGTACGACACAAAATGCTTCTGAACCACGCAAGGCAGAACGGAAAGGCAGAATAAACGCATGGCCAGTAGAACATGCAGCTAGGAGCAGAGCTCGTATTTCAAGTAAGGCAAGCGACCTGATGATATTTATGTACGTGTGTGTGTGTGTGTGTATATGTGTGTATGTATGTATGTATGTATGTATGTATGTATGTATGTATGTATGTATGTATGTATGTATGTATGTATGTATGTATGTATGTATGTATGTATGTATGTATGTATGTATGTATGTATGTATGTATGTATGCATGTATGTATGTATGTATGTATGCATGTATGTATGTATGTATGTATGTATGTATGCATGTATGTATGTATGTATGTATGTATGTATGTATGTATGTATGTATGTATGTATGTATGTATGTATGTATGTATGTATGTATGTATGTATGTAACGTATGCGTGCATGTATGTATATGTAGGTATGCAATGTTGACTCATTGATGACTGACTCACTGAGTCATCATCACGCCTAGCCGGAACTTCTGGACATGCATGGAGTTGAGCATTTGGGAGTGCATTTCCACTATGCCGTCGGACCAAAGTCTGGTATTTTGGAAATTATAACCCTACATAAGAAAAGGGGGGGATTGTGTTTTACAAACCTCTTTATCTCTCTTGCCCTATGGGATGTGGAATGGTTTTTCTTAATTATACAGGGTGATCAAAATTGTCAACAGGATTTTTTTATACTTAGGAGAATAGATTTACATGAAGACCACCGCTACAGTGAGGTTATGCGCCCAGGGGGACACATAATTAGGTGGCAATTATTGTGGTCGGTGCCTTAATTAGCTAAAATTGGTTAATTTACTTTTTAGTGGCTACAGTAAGCAGACATGTTTGTATTCAAAACTTGGACGCAATAGTGTATCTACGCAGTTTCATTTGGCAGAATTCTTCTAGCGCGTCTGTACTCTGGGATATCAAACTGCGAAGTTTAATTGCCGTTCGCATGATTACGCATGCTAGACAGTCAAGACCGGTGCAAAGCTCCGACCTTTTGTTCTGTGTTTCGACAGCGGTTCCTGGTACTTCAGATTGCGATAACGCCAGGCAGGACTGAACGGGTGCCAGTTGACACTTTTGCCTCTGCCTCTAACCCGCTGGCGAACTTAAAGGGACCATGCGACACTTTTACAACTTTTTTTAAACCTTAAATGCTTGCAGAACGTAGTCACCCAACGCACCCAGTACTTAGGGGGTCGCAAGGTACCTCAGCCAAAAAGTACTGCTATATGCTCATCACATAACTTGAAAACTCGCTCAAAAATGTTTTTCTCTCTTTCCTAGGCTCGGCATTCTTCCACGGCCATAATTACGTCACTGAGGCCATGTAGCGGCTGTTGGCCGGTTTTCCTTCAGTTGCAGCAATGAACGCTTTTCGATAAGTTTAAAAATAAAGCCAAAAAACAAATCGGAAACGGAGGGCGTACCTGGTGCAAAGAGCAAATCACGCAGTGCCGCTCCATGCTGGAGATAACTGGTTTTCGCAGTGGTTCCAGACGCGAAGAAAAAAGTAAAAGCGTTTATCGAAAGTGTTGCGCGGTCCCTTTAACACCGCACACAGCAGGCACGTCACAAAAGGGAGGCGCTTTTATTGGTGCTGACTGTCTGGCATGCGTAATCATGGGAACGGGAATTAAACTTCGCAGTTTGATATCTCGGAGTACATATGCGCTAGAAGAATTCTGCTGAATAAAACTGCTTAGAGGCACAATTGCGTCCAACTTTTCAATACAAACAGGTGCATCCGTGTTGTGTTCCACCGGGAGAGTTTTCTGCGTACACGCGACCGCATGATTTTCGTTTTGTCTAGACATATAAAGATGCCCTTTGAAAATAACCCTAGCAGAGTCGAAAAGTCTAAGACATGATACCAATGGCCAGCCAAACTGCGGGTCCTACATATATGCGATTTTCTTTGTACAGGCCTATCGTGCTCAATGACCTTAATGCAGCTGGGATTTTCCCCGATTTCCGCTCTACCAGAGTGCAAAGAGTTAAAATATTTTTCGGGCATTCCCATGGCAGGACCGTTCACATCTCGACCTGGTTTGCGGCAGTACAGGCAACACATACAAATGCCTAAAAGCTCTGTTACGGGGTTTTTTCCTAACAAGCGTCTAATAGGGCGAATGAGGATTACAGAATTCATCATACTAGCGAACATTAAAAGAGAAACAAAGGTAAAGAGGAGACGAAACACACGCCAGACGAAAGAGACGCTTAAATACAGAGGATTAGGGGTAATAAACCGGTTTTCACGGATTCCTTAGCATAGATGCCCCCCGTTAATATATTCAATTGTTGTTCGCTTATTAAAATTAACCGTTATAAATGTCTAGAAACCAAGTTTACTAATTTGTCCTTACAAACTGTTCAAGGGGGACCGTACTTCTGCCATTTCACCCCTCAGGAAGTAAGAAAGCCGACGCTGTAATATCGGCTTTGGGCAGTACATTATAATTATTGCGTAATAACTAATTAAAGGACAATCTTTAAAACTGAAAAATTGTAAATCACAATGGGGCTACACAGCATTGGCAAAAGCGTCACCGTTGCCCCAAAGCGTACTCGGAATACTTGCATCTACGGACGCCGAACGCGATTGATCCATTCGGGGCGAGGACAAGTTGGTGTACAATTTCGCTGTACACTTACTTGGTAAGACATCCGAGATCTAATCGGAATGCGTGGATTTGGTCCCCAGCCTCGACGCGTGTTTTCCTTTACTACCTTGTCTACATAAAGTTGAAATGTTTACTTCACTAATCGCACAAAATAAAAGCCTAACTATATATTCCCGTATGCCTCCCTTGGTGTTGTAGACTGCCGGCCTCCCTCGATGTATTTCGCCAACGAGCTAGTGATTCCAAACCATATTATTATCCAAAGCATAGCGAGGGCCTTGGTCTGGCCGCGTTGAGTATGGGAGGTAGCATAAGAGGCTTTCCCGTCAGTCGACTGCTCATGGCAGGCTGTAGACGCTCGAGTCACGGCCCGGGGGTTAAAAAGAAGGTCCCCTACACCCCTTGTTGTCTCAATGGCGCTGGCTACCACCCTATGGCCACTTTTGCGTCGTGATTTAGGTGCACGTAATTGGGTTGCCAGACACGTTTAGGGAAACTACAGCGGTATAGAACAGAGTAGCTGATGCGTTGACTTCTACATGTATCTCCCTAGAGGAAGTGGCAGCACTGTCCATAGAAAGCGGAACCGGAGCACCAACCGTTCGGGGAGGAATGCGGGAAACAGGTGGCGTAACTATTAATTGATGGAACTTTCACGGTGGTATTAGAGTGGTGTTAGATAACTGTGGAATGGTGAATTGGTCATGTAGGCTGCAAGATCAGCGGTATCTGGGTTGAGGGCTTTCTTTTGGTAGCGGGCTTAATGACGCTAATGAGCTAATCAAATGTATTCAGGCTTCCTGCTGGATAATTAGGATGGGGGTGAGGGCTGGTAAGCCAGTTATTGCTCGCATCGCCTAACTTTTGAAGCATTCGAGTAGCGCCTAGTCTGACATTGTGAGACAGTTTAATTGAGCCTGATAACTATGAGGGGCTGAAGACTGGCTCGGACCATCATGCGGATCATCTTGGATGCTGCACCACCAGCTTTTTGAGTAATGCGACGAAACAGGTGCAGCGATTGGGATGCTTTATGCATGGCAGACCGAATCCAAGGTGTCACAAAACCAAAGGCTGTGATATCCAAACCCAAAACCTACAAAGTAGACGCTGTTTGTATACGCGTGCCTTGAACAGAAAGGCAGATAGGAGAAGCTGCTAAGCGCCGACGGCCCCAAGCATTGGCCACGGTAAGTAGGGCTGTTTTGGTAGGGGAGGGGGTGAGGCCGAAATACCTGCACCAAAAGTGGCTGACATCCAGAGCCTGTTGCAGGCTGCCCTATCCAAGATGAAGGTCCTTGTGAACCGACCATCAGGTGATGTCGTACGCATATTGATATTGTAAATGCGCGGAGTGGCGCCGAGTCACCACGTGAGAGGGGTCAAGGCCACATTAAAAATAAAAGGGACCAGTACATGTAGATTTCTGAGGCACATCACGACGGAGCTGAAATAAACCGGTGGGAGAACCGCTGAGGCGAGTGGAGAAGGGACGATTTTGAGGCAGGAACAGAGGAAATCACAATCGCGTGAGGGCAGCTGAATAAGATAAAGTACCTCGGTGACATACACCGCAGCTTTACCTCGTGAAGTAGATTTTATGTGACGGGGGTCAATGATTGCTGGACACACATACCAAGTAAAGAAGGGGTATGCCGTTTGTTTCGTGATGTAGTAGAGCCCATGCGCTTAGTGAACCTAGGCGAAGGTGTTACTTAGTTCACGCAATTTTTGAGGCAGGCACCGGTAGTTCCATTGTAGTATAGTGTCAGTTGCGGGTACGCTGGGAGTCCTATTTAACGTATGCATGGTGGAAGAGTCGCGGTTAACATTTCTATTTGTTGGATCACAAATGTATGAATGGAGCGTGCATCAGAGGCTGACGAGATGCGGGCTGCTGCTGCAGTTGATGCTAGAGAAGCTGAAGGCGGGGAAGAAGTTGACACAGTTGCTCTGCCTCCCATTATTTATCATTTTCAAAAAAGCCGCCCGCATCTTCCCACGGGGAGAACTCGAGTAAATGCGTCGCATCTACGCGAGGCAAGCAAAGCATCACGTCAAGCGAAAGCCAAGCAAAGACGCCCTTGACTGAATTCCGAACGCGCGCTCCGCCGCTTATATACGTTGAAGGGACTGCGTAAGCCGGTCCCAGTCGACGACGTTGGCGTACTTGTAAAGCGGCGAGGACCCTAGGTGTTTGAGCCAAGCGCGGATGTTGCTTCGCCGGAGAACGGCACACCGGTTATGTGCGCAGCGCGCCCGAAGGAGAGGAAACCGCGGAAGAGAGAGTACTGCACATGCGCCGGCCCCAGCGCGTCTGCCGCGGCTATGACGCAACGTGCCGCGGCTATGACGCAACACAATCCAACACAATCCACTTTAATCCAATCCAATCCAATCCAAATCCAATCCAAGCCGAGCCAAGCCAATCCAAGCCAATCCAATCCAAGCCAATCCAATCGAATCCAATCTAATGCCCTCGCGAGAGAGTGTTCGAATCCAATCCAATGCCCCTCGCGAGAGAGTGTTCGCTTTCGCCTCGACTCGACGCGCATGCGCATTGAGCGTGCGGACTACGGACGCCAATGCGGGTGACATCGTGAGTTACTTAAATGCTCTGCATTTAAAACGTGCTTTGGGCGCCTATGGGCCCGTAGCTGAGACCGACGAGAGAGGAAAAATTTGCGAGTTCCCTTTGTAGTGCCTCGAAACGAAGATCGATTTCTTCCAGGGCAGGCGAATTCTCGTGGGTCTCTTGAACACGGTTGCGCTGACGAGGATGACGCATTCGCACCGCCTGGCTGTATGACATCGAACTCGTAGGTGGTGTGACGAAACCGGTTGGGGTGCATGATCTGCAATGTCATCGTCGTCGCAGTTGGAAGCTAGGAGATCGTACCGGTTGGAAAGCGGGACTCGTTGACCAAACTGGGTGTTCTTCAGACGCGTGCGTGTCTTGGAGTTGAGCTTTGTAGGGTACTTTCTGTCTGCGATATCATGATCGTCAGACTTACACAGTCCCCTACGAAATTTAGGGAGAGCCCCCTTTTCAGCGGCCGCGTTCTGGTAGGCTGGTGTTGGCGGTAGATTGGACAGGAGGTAGGCATTTGAGCCTGTTAAAGGCATTAGTAACAGAATACTCGCATATCATGTAAGGCCGAGGATGAACGATGTATCCATTGTAGATGAATCGCACCCGCGCTTTCACGGGACGCATAACCATTACCAGGCATGCACAACGACTGCCCAGGTATTGGACGAGGAGCACGTGGTGCGTCTCGCATTGGATGGTGTATCGGGGGACGTCGGAAGACTCGGCGGCATCGACGCCCGAGACAGCATAACGTCAGACATGAGTACCACCTAGCAGTAGGTTCGTACAGGCAGGTGAACTCCAGGGGAGATGGATATATGAGCGAAGTTGTAGAGTTTAAATTGACTGCCTCTAATGAGGCTGCCCACACGAAAATTAAGTTGTTATCTCGGTGGAAGGTGTAGCCATTGTGACCCTATAGGATGCAAACATGCTGATAGTGTCTGTAGAAAAGCTTTAATCGTGATAAGGCAGTAGTTGAAATTCTGCCTTGGTTTTATGGCACCTCCAAGGAAGCTGGTTGAGCACCTTTAGTGCGTGATGGAAAGCGACCGTGATTCAGGCGGCAGGGCAGCTTCTCGTCAGAGTGTACGTGGCTGCTAGGTCGAAGGTCCACTGGGGCATTAGCGTCCTCAGGCTGATGCGGCACTAAAGTGGAACACTCGGTGTAGAGGCGTTTGTCAGGAGCTTCAGTAGACTCAACGGTGACATTGTTGAACTCTTAAGGCACACGAGTGCCACTGCTCACACCCTTGGGGCACTTGTCGTCCCCCTGGGGCATGAGAGGCGGGGACGTTTGAAGGGCTGGACCGCACACAACTTGAGACGCCGGATCCATTTGCTCCAGCAGATTTCGTTGGAGCGCCTTCTTGCAGGGTTTAAGAAGGCCTTTTGCGGTACGGATCCCTCCGCTCGAAAAGGAGGTTAGGCCCAGCCGCTGCTCGGAGGCAATGCGATTAGCAGGTTTATCTTCGGAGGCATTACAGGGGTCGTTAGCAGCCCGTGACGGCACCAGGAACTGAACAGTATCAGTAGGCACTACGGAAACCAATTGAGGACGTTGAAGCTGAGACAGATCGCTTAAAAACACAGAACCGACGTTAGGCACGCCGGGACGGGGGGGGGGGGGGGGGGGGGGGCTTTTTTTTTCGGTTGTATTAGTGCGTGAAGGCGTGTTGTGTACTGTGTCTGAATCAATACCCGCTTACGAGCAAAGTTTGTCACTCTTCTTATTCCTCGAAGGTAGTTCAGCTCTTTGATTACATGTGCTATTGGTTTGCGTTATGGTGCCTAGAAGGAGAGGTGTCAGCATCGCCGCGCAGGAGAGCAACGAGAATTCATCCCAAAGCGGCGGCGATGCTGTCGGCTGCGAGATGCCCGCGCGGCCCGCGCGTGCACTCGTGCGTAGCAGACGCCTTTCGCTGCGGCTTTTTTCACGGTAACGGGGTGGTTGCGGGGCTTATAATAACGGCTAGTTGGCATATTTTTCTGACTGCACTCTGCAAAACGTGTATTGTCCCTGAAAATTAACGTTTTGAACTGCTTTTCTGTATGACAGCTGCGTGCGACACTCGCGTCATGAAGCGCTGGAAGATAACGAATCATGTGACTTGCAGTGAGGCTTGTTACCAAGCCAACATCCGGACGTTTTCTCTTTGTGTTCTCGCGATGTCTTAATTTAGATGAAGAAGCAACACGAACCATACTAGAAACGGTTTGTTTGAATGAAGTGCAGGTCGAAATGTAAGCTGTCTTTCATACAAGATTTCGTGCACATTTGACAAAAACTGGATAAAAACACACTCAAGAGAAAAGGTAGATCAAAAACGTGCATCAACGTTAGGGTGAACTATAAAAGCTGTAGTATACTAGGCTATATCAAGTAAAGACACAGTGAATATGCATTGCTTCATGGGCACACACGCTGAACTGTGGTATTTAATTAGAAAACTCATATCAAGTCATAAACAACAGCTTCCGTAAACTTATTGCCTCCTATTTGAAAGATCACCAGAAATCGGGATATAAAATATGCAATGAAACCGCTGTAATATAATGTTAGGAAGGGGGTCACGACATAAGCCACACAGTGAGAAACTGAAACTAGTTGCATCTGAAAACTGCGGCAACATACTCTTTCCAAACATGTTGGGGACAAAATGGGTGGGCTTAGACTTCCGAACACCGCGTAAGTTTCCTTCAAATCCCGCTCAGGCTAGGCAAAGAAGGCTGAATGTACGAAAGCAGTGTTATAGACAAGTGTTTTACGGACTGTATAACGACACGAAAAATTGTGACAATATTTTTCTCTGTGAAGGTGAATGCGTTGCCAGCCAAACTGTATGCGCCGCATATCCCACACATAGAGAATATGTACATATCTACAGGAGCTCCGGAAGTGGGGGGTGTCACGGGGACGGGGGGAGTGTTACGGGGGCCCTCCTCCTCGTTTTCAAAATGAAGGGGCTTCGCTACCCCCTCCTGGTCTTCGCACGATTAAAAAAATCATGGCCCTAAAACAAAAAAAACAAAACAAAAATCTGAGGCTCTGTTGAGCCTGGCCACTAATCGACTCATCTAGCCAGGTCGTCCGACCCTCCTGCAAAGGCTCATCGTTACGTAATACCAATTCGCCTTGTTTTTTCTTCTTCTTGTAAATTGTTACTGATGCATTACTGTCACCAGAGTTTTGCAGTTTATTAACGACGAGTAAATTGTTTCCTTACAGTTTTTTAATTAGTATTCTCAATGTCAATGTCGACTGTATCACGCGTGATGGCATGCAGTGCAGTTCAAGTGCCCCGCAGAGGGTACGATTGCTAGCTCCCCGGAACAAACATAATAAATTTCATAACTACAATAGGATTCTTCAGTTTGGTAAGGAGCTGCTACTTAAAATCAGTGATGTTTGGTTCAAGCCTGAGTTTCAAAAGCCACGGCGAGCCTTTTTGAAAAGAAAAACTGTCCATTTCAGACGTCGAATAATAAAACGCACGCTAGTGTCTAGAATGACGAAATCGTCATCATCAATGATTAATTGGTTGATTAATTTATTGATTGATTGATGGATGGATTGATTGATCGATTGATGGGTGGATTGATTGATTGATTGAGTCCCCCCGCACGTTAAAAACTCTCCCGAAGCCTCTGCGTATCTATTTTATTCAATATTAATTAGTGGTAGTGGCTATGGTTTTGCGATTACTTCATAAAACTTGTAGACGGAAGTTTCATCCTACCAGACAAGCAAATATAAGATGTTCGTTCACTTTACTGAACCCATGTATTGCCAGCAAAGACGTATTATGTATCATTTCCAAATTTTCTGTAGACTGCAAATTAAGTAAAGGAAATAAAACTCGTCGTAGTGATATAGTCACCGTATGGGCTAATTGACTGATACTTTTCGCTGCATATTTAAAAAAAACAGCTGTTACAGCCACTTTCTGTACCACCAGTACGCTTACAGCTCCGGGTAAGTAATAATCACAAGTAAAGGAAAATCAGCATACTGTAAGTCATCTCAGTGGCCGTTATATAATTTTTCAGGAAACTTTCTATAAAACAAGAGATGAGGTTGTTTCTATGACCATACATCCTCCGTACACGTCCATGTATCGGCAGCAGGCGACGATTTTGTAACATTTAGAACTTCACTAGGAACTGATTTTTCTCAAGTACAGGAAAGAAGAAAAGGAAGTTGGAGCCATCCCCTTGGCTATCGAACTAGCTAATGTATCAAATAGAAGCGTAACCATCATTAGAGACTCTCAAAAGGCATTAGATTTTTGGCGGAAGACATAATGACGCTTCGGTAAGATATGATTTGAAGCGCAAGAAAAAACACGAACGAATAAACAGAGTAGACGAGACAAGCGCTGTCTCGCATACTCTGTTTCTCCGTCCGTGTTTTTTGTTGCGCTTCAAATCATGTCCACTATTCACCAACTTGCCCAGCAAGAAGTTCTTCTCGGTAAGATACTTCAATCCACAATGAAAAAAAGTTAACAGCGTCACCTGGACGCAAGGTTCTGAAGCAGAACAAGCCACCGACCAAGGTGTACTCGAACTCGCATACCGTTCTCCTTGCGACCCCGATTACAGCCCACCCCTCCCCTAGAAACGGTACGAACACCTCCTCATCTCACGCCTAGAAATACGACCCTTCCCTCTGCCTGAAGGGGGTCTCAGTGCCAAACAATCACAAAC
Organism: Haemaphysalis longicornis; assembly: GCF_048455015.1. Classification (NCBI taxonomy): domain Eukaryota; kingdom Metazoa; phylum Arthropoda; class Arachnida; order Ixodida; family Ixodidae; genus Haemaphysalis; species Haemaphysalis longicornis. Next base: position 14,392,008 of record NW_027526203.1, on the reverse strand, counting down.
TCTACGGAGGATGAACTAACACAAGTATCTGCCACAGATTTTCTGCGAAAACATCACTCATTAACTTAAAATTCTCCCTAAATTGAGGGAGACATCTACCTTCTCTACGCAGCCTAGCCGTGTCCGAGGATATACTCAGGATCTCTTCTCTTCTATCTTCTAAAAATGCTCTCTCTCTCTCTCTCTCTCTCTCTCTCTCTCTCTCTCTCTCTCTCTCTCTCTCTCTCTCTCTCTCTCTCTCTCTCTCTCTCTTCTCTCTCTATCTCTCTCTGAAAAAAAAAGAAAAACTTACGCCCACCTCCCCTCGCGGGAACCCTGGTGTGATGCGACGCTGAAGGGGGTTCCATTGTGCGCTTCCGTTGGGTCGATTACTCGAATTGCGTGAGCAATCGTCGGGTAATGCGAGAGAGAGAGAGAGAGAGAGAGAGAGAGAGAGAGAGAGAGAGAGAGAGAGAGAGAGAGAGAGAGAGAGAGAGAGCAAGCGTAGCGCGGACAACCGTCGGCTGAGAGACCGGCCGGAGCGCGGCACTCCGCTTGTATGCGCAGCGCGCCCGAAGGAGAGGAGACCGCGGAGAGAGAGGGCGCTGCACATGCGCACAGCGCGCTTGCGCCGCGCGCAGCGCCGCCCACCGGCGGAGTGAAAGAGCGCCCCGCCCTGCGCGTGCCACAAATGTTGGGGGAGAGTGCGCGCTATCACGGCGAGAGGAGAGGGGTGAGCGGAGGAGAGACGCAGCTGTGCGGACGCGGACGACGACGACGCAGGAAGGACAGGGCCCCCGGCAAGAGATGCTCCTCTCAGCATCGCATCGAAAAAAAAAAAAAACCGTCGGACCGGCCTAGGAGTTATAGAATAAATACTTTTAAGCACTGACACTGTGACAGTCTTGCTAACACTGACCAACACCCTACTGCCGCAACCTTTCACGCTCACATTTCAAGCCACAGAAGGCAGAAAGCCTCTGTGCCTTCTGGGACACGGTGATTAAAAACCCTTGCTGCTACTTTTCCTTCTTCGCTGACCTTCAGTGCTCGTGAAGCACACATCGCAAATGGAGCAACTCTGTTTCAAAGCGGTCGCTTCCATAGAAGTCACGCTATCGCGTCGCACACCTGAAGTCGCCACCATAAATGTTACCTGCAACTCTAAACTTGCGAAATTTTCGTTAATCCCCAGCTATCTCGCTCAAAATTCCGACCTCAAGGGAACCTACCAAAACCACTTCAGGAAAGTAATATTTGGCATATTTAAAAAGTCAACGTGGAGGTGAAAACTTGAAGAGTAGTTTCCAGGATTCGGAATATCTTTGCGTAATTCTCTAACAAATGTTACTCCTTATGCATTTGAATGGTATAGTTTACATAGCTCTGGAGCTTCGCCGCGCAACGTGGTAGACGACACAGTGCACAAAGCAATTTTTCACCCCCAATTTTAGCTGCGCAAAAATATTTTACATTTCCCTAAATAACTGCAGACTAATCGCTGTTGAAAGGACTGCCATGAGTGGGAAAACTGCACATGTGTGCGCGAAATGTGTTAATATTATTTAGGAGTGTGTCCGTTAACCGTCTTATGCTGTATACATCTAGACTACCAGCTCAAACTAACGTTTTTATGTTTGTCATGAACTCCATTTTGTCTTTTCCGTTTCTTCGATAGAATCGCCGGCATTTTTCTTATTTTTGTTCCAAACTTTCACATTCGTTAGGCGGGTAACAAAGCATACAATGTAACTGCTTGTCAAGATTTGAAAGTGCCTCATTATCTCTTCTTTTCAGGTCACTGGGTTATTGAAATTTCTTCACTCCTTCCTTCATTCGCAATATAATTCACGGTATCACTGAAATACCTTCTTTTGAGCCGAACATAAGTATAACGGTTAGAGGGATTCAGCTGCCATGAGGTCTTTAAGCAACTGCACAGCTGATCCTTTGCCAACATATATGTTGAATCTCGTAGACCGGCAAGTCGTGTTTTGTATTTCTTGCGGCGATGATGGTTGGAAAAGAGTGGGGCACAACAGGCCATTGTAATTCTGTTTTCAGTAAACTGAAATTAAAGGGTCGACCAGCAAATTCCAAATTCGGCTTTGGCACCCAGGCTGACGTGCAAATAATTCAGTTGTTACGCAACCAAGGTGCAAGTTTGAATGACCGTGACAGTGTGTGCAATAAAACTTACGAAAAAAAGACATCATAAAACATTCCACTCTATCGAGCTTGATTCGCAGCGAAGCCTTTCAGCAAACGTTTAGTAAGATAGGTGAAAGATATCAGCAAGTTTTATTTCTCTTTAGCGTTCAGGGCGGTGATCCGTAAAGAACACATACATACACGCGCACACGTACTTCGACTCCACTGATCTTGAAAATGGTGCATATTCATAACTAATCTGCACACAATGCGTAATCAAGGGATGATAGCTCTAAATTTAGGTACAAATTTTGTTTTGAATGGCGTCTGAATTTGGGGCAACCACTGCTAATTGCCCACACACCGGGGCGTTCGTGTTCGAACGCCTGGCGCTTCAAACGCACGTGGACCCTCCGGAGGTTTAGGAGGCTTCGAACACGTGCGCTGGCGATCGGACGCACCTTACATCGGCTCCGCGAGGAATGAAGGATTTCGGCGGTTCAAATTGCCCCAGCTCGACCCGAAAGGTGTGTACGGATTCAGTTTGACGAGATCTACGTCCTGCTGAAAGACTTTTGCAAATCGGTGCACTTTTGGGCATTTTAGGCCCATAGTTCTAAAATCGAGGTGGCGAGCGCGCTAGGCCTAACGAGCCGGCGTGGTCCGCCGTCGGCTTCGGCCGCATCGGAGCTCGCCCCGGGCCTCACCGGAGAAGAAATGACGTCGTCGGGGCCTTCGACGGACATGGAAGTGACTCAAACGGAAGTCCAGGATGGATTTCTGGACCGCGGCTCAGGCCGCACGGCGATTGCAGTGCGTGGCCCAGACGTCGACGACTCGCCGTCGGGAAGCCACGCCGGATGGGTGGTTGTGAATCGTCGCAGCCGACCGACTAAGAGGGACTCGACCGAATCTTCGCAGCAGGTTCGTCAGCCCGGTAAGCGTTCTTCGACTTCACAACCATCGAGAGCGCAATTTGCCCAGAGAGTGAACGCGGCTTTTACGAAAGCGGCAAGGATGCCTAACATGCCCATTGGAGAGCATAAGGTGGTTGTTCGGCCACGTGGCGGACTGCTAGTGGGAAAATTGGACCCGCTCGTGCTCGTGCGAGCCATGGCGGCGGCAGCCAAGATCGACTTGAATGCCTTTATGTCGGACAATGCATGCCCGAACGTGAATCAGAACATCTTTGTGATCGGAACGGCCAGCGAAGAGCGAGCCGGTCTGTACGACCGCGTGAGAGAGATTTCTGTCGGAGGCCGCAGCTACGCGGTGTTTGCCTACAGAGTTGCGCCGGAGAACACGGCTAAGGGAGTTATAGACAACATCTCCCCGGAACACTCGGCTGAAACCATCAACGAGTGCGTTATCCAAGATCGTAACCCCACGGTGCTTGCCGCGCATAGGATTGGAAGTTCCAGTTCTGTGATCGTGCTGTTTCAAGGCACCAAAGTCCCGTCGTACGTTAACTTCGCGGGCGTGTGGGTGAGATGCCGCCTGTATAGGCAGCACAAGGAAGTGTGTAGAACGTGCGGGAAAATTGGACACCGCAAAGATGTCTGCCCGCACCCGGTGCTCAGAATATGTTTCGCCTGCGGTCGTAACAACCCGGGCCCAAACCACGCTAACGAATGTAAGCCGAGATGCAAATCGTGCGGCGGACCGCACGCATCGGGCATGGGCAACTGCAAGAACAAGTTCAAAACGCCATTTCTATTCCGACAGCACGAGCACGAGCGCAAGATGGCGGCCGAAAAGGCGGCAAAATCTGCCAGCCAGGCAAACAAGGTCCGGTTTCCCGGAAAGGAAGAATTCCCGAACCTCCGAGAAGTGGGCTTACGTCACGCGAGCCGCAGCAAAACCCGCGGCAAGAGCGGAGAGAGAGGGAAGAGCGGAGAGCGGAAGAGGAGACAGTCACGCAACCGCGCGACTTGGGCGACAGTTGCTAGGCAACGCGAGGAAGCCGGCAGCGCACCTAGCGGCGCTGGCACCGCGCCAAGCGGAGAACGCGGGCGCTCCAAGACCCCGGCGAGGAAACCGAACGACCCGATGACGTCAAAGATGACAAAATTGGAGAACACGATAAAGATGTTGCAAGAGACCATCAAACAGTAGCAGGAAACCATCAACAAGCTCACGGCAGCGCAGAAGCCGGCGTCCCCGTTCACGTGGACGCTCGGATCGGTCCCCAAACCGGCGAGCTTCACGGCCCTCGGGGCGAAACCGATGGCTGCGGAGCCGTCGACGCCACCAGCCATGCCGTTGACATCGGCGCCGGAACAGCAGAAGATCCGGCCTCCCCCAGCCAAGCTGCGCAGGAGGAAGGCACCGGAATCGGACACCGAAACCGACAGCGCCATGGACGAAAACAGCTCGGGCGATTCTCAGACCTCATCGGACGACGGCATCAACTACGCCGTCAGAATTCGCAAGATGAACAAGAGGCTCGATTGGCACGAGCGGGAAATCAAGGTTCTGAACGAGAAGGTGACCCATCTCGACGAGCGAGTGAGTCGCCTGGAAGTCAGAGTGGAGAAGGGTTTCGCCGAAACGAAGCAGTCAATCGAAGAGCTCAAGCAACTCATCATGGGTCTAGCAAGCAAGATAGGCCACGGTAACCAGGAACAGCAGCAGGGTCCGACTCCGAAACATGGATAGAAGACCCCAAGGCGATCAACTCAGGATTTGGCACTGGAACGCGAACGGGTTTCGGTGCCGAAAGGCAGTATTACAGCAGCACCTGCGATCGCTAGATGCATCGGAACTCCCCGACGTAATAGCGGTACAGGAGACGCACATGGAAGATTCCACGAAGATGACACTGCCTGGATACCGCGCACACGCCTGCCCGCCGAGCGCCCGCACCTGCGGGAAGGGGGCGGCACAAGGCGTGTGCACGTTCGTCCGCAAAGGCATAGCGCACATCAAGCACGACAAATTCCTCGGTTCCCGGGATTTTGCGATAGAGCTCTGTGTAACCGAACTGGCCATAGCGGGACGGCGAAGCGGAAGCAGAAGAAAGGGGAAGACGTCGACGACGGTCTACGTTGCCAACGTCTACAGTAATCCGCAACACGGGAAACAGAAATTTAAGACGCTGTTCACAAAGTCAAAGAAGCCACCCTTCAGGCGGGGAGGGACGTGGCGGGAAGAGGAGACGCGGCAGCCATCGTCTGCGGCGACTTTAACGCACAGCACACCGAACTCGGCTACACGCACACGACGGCCAAGGGCAGAAGCGTGCTGGACGACGCGAGCGAAGCCGAGGACACGTTACTCACGAACCCGGCGCACCCGTCACGCATCGGAACGTCGACTGCCCGAGACACAAACCCGGACCTCGCCTTTGCTATCCTGCCCGACGGCGGGACCGCGAGGTGGCGGAACATGGGCCACAACTTGGGCAGCGACCACTTCATCATCGAGATCACGATGCCGCTGAGCCACTCCCGCGAGGGAAGCGGCGGCAAGGTTACCAAGCACAAACTGGTCGACTGGCACAAGTTCCGCGAAACGGAGCTTGGAGAAGTCGAAGACATCGAAGCGTGGACCGCCAACATGGTGGCCGAGACAGAGGGCGCCACCGAAGAAATCGAGGCGCCGGGTGACGTGGAGAGGATGGATCCCCGCCTCGCTCACCTATTGGAGGCCAGAAGATCGCTCCAAATGCGATGGAGGAAACAATGCCATAACCGGACGCTGCGCAAGCGGGTGGCCAATCTCGGTCGCGAGATCGAGAAATACAGCCGCCAGCTCTGCGCGCAACAATGGTTCGCGCTATGCAACCAAGCCGACGGGCAGCTGCACCGCGGCGGTACATGGAAGTTACTGCGACAGCTCATGGACGATACCAAGAGCAGCGAATTTCAACGCAGCCGAATGGCGCAGATATTATATACCACCGCAAGACAGCTGGGCGAGGACGAAATGCACAGGCGTCTCAACGAGAAGTACCTGCCGTCCACCCAGCACGAGGATCATCCAGACTACGCGGGCCCGCCCAACCCCGAACTCGACCGAGACATCGAGGAATGGGAGGTGCGACAAGCCACGCAAGATTTGAACTGCCGGTTGGCCGCTGGCCCCGACAGGGCAACAAACAAAGCGCTGCGAAACATGAGCGACGCGGTCATCTCGTCGCTCACCAGCTTCTTCAACAAATGCTGGCGCAGCGGACAGTTACCGAAGATATGGAAGACGGCCAAGACCATCTTGCTGCCGAAACCCAACAAGCCGCCGGGGATAGAGGGCCTGCGACCCATCTCGCTTACGTCCTGCGTGGGCAAGGTGCTGGAGCACGTCCTCAACACCCGGTGGAATCGATACTTGGAATCCCGTGGGATATACCCGGATTCGATGCTGGGGTTCCGGGCGAAGCTCGGCACCCAGGATGCAATGTTGCTGCTTCAACGAAAGATTCTGGAGCCCCCCCCCCCCCCCCGAAGAACGACAACCGCGCGATCCTGGGCCTGCATCTGCAGAGCGCATTCGACAAGGTGCGTCACTCTGCGGTCCTGGCCCAGGTGTCGCGCCTCGGGTTGGGATCAAGATCCTACGAGTATATACGATCCTTCCTCTCTCGTCGCACGGCTCGGCTGGAGGTGGGAGGAGTCAAGCTAGAAGAGCGAGAACTGGGCAACGTGGGCACCCCGCAAGGCTCGGTGATCTCCCCGCTCCTCTTCAACCTCGTGATGATCGAGGTGGCGAGGGGCCTGGAGAAGCTCGGACCTCACATCAAGCACTGCATATATGCGGACGACGTCACCATCTGGGCGACGGGCGGCAGCGACGGCGACGTCGAAGCCGGCCTGCAGGCAGCGGTGGACGCCGTCGAGACCGCGCTCTCGGGCACGGGCCTCCGGTGTTCGCCGCAGAAATCGCAGCTCCTGATTCTTCCGCCACCCGGCCGGCACAGGAAGAAGGCGACCGAAGAAGCGGCCCGCAACATCGTGGTCCGCACCGGAGACGGCGAACCGATCCCGCACGTCCCGGGCCTCCGGGTCCTGGGCATGTTCGTGGACGCCGTCCAAACCAACAACACGGCGGTGAAACACATCACGACCAAGATGGGCATCGCCACGCGCCTTGTGAAGCGGGTCTCGTCTCGCTCGCGAGGCATGAAGGAAGAGAGCCTCCTGCGTTTGCTGCAGGCCTTCGTGGTCAGTCACGCAGCTTACGCGGGGGCTTTCCACCGCTGGACGCAGGCGGAACGTCAGAAGATCGACGCCGCCATCCGCAAGGCGTACGCGGGGGCCCTTGGGCTCCTGCAGGGAACCAAGACCTCGGCCTTGCTGTCTCTGGGAGTACACAACACGCTCTCGGAGATCAGCGAGGCACAACAAGCGTCACAGCTGGCGCGCCTGGGCAGTACTGCCGTGGGCCGACGCTTGCTGGCGAGAGCCGGCCTGTTGCCTCCGGGCGAAGAGCCGACGACAACATCGACGACGGACGAGCTTGTCCCCCTGCGGGACGACCTCGTCAGACGACTAGTGGTCTACCCGCTCCCCAAGAACACGCACCCGGAGCGGGACGGCGGAAGAAGGGCGGCACGCGCTCTCGCGCTCGCCCGGCAGTACGAGAACGACGACGGCGCAGTCTTCGTGGACGCCGCGAGGTGCCGGGGAAGACGCGACGCGTACGTGACGGTGGCGATTCGGGCGAGCACCGGGGAGCTGATCACGGCGTGCAGCGTGCGAGCTCGGACGGCCGGCCAGGCGGAGGAGATGGCGATCGCCGCGGCCGCGGGCCTACCGGGCACCCGCGCGGTGCTGAGCGATTCCAAGACGGCGGTGCGCAAATTCGCGCGCGGCGTGGTGTGGTGTGGAGCGGTACGGCGCGACTGGCGGAGTCCCTGGAGGCTTCGCGGGCTGCGAGACAGGACCGCGCCAAGAGTATCGTCATCAAGTGGTTCCCGGCCCACGCGGGTATGGAGCTGGCACCCAACATCTGCAACCGCAACGAGGAGGCGGATGCCGCGGCTCGTGGTCTCGCCACGTGCCGGGCCGCGGCCGATCGCCCGCCACACCTCGTCGACGACGGTGCGGAAGACGAAGAAGAAGAAGCGGAGCCCCTCGTGGACTACGGCGGGGTGCTCCGCTGGCACCGCGACCAAAGAAGAACTTTCCCACCTCCGCATAGGGAATTATCCCGGGCCGAGGCAACGAAGTTCCGGCAACTACAAACGGAGACCGTGCTCACGCCGGCGCTTGCGCGTCACGTGTGCCCTGGAACTCTGTGAGAGTGCTACGTGTAGCGTCTGTGAACTGGAGACAGCGACGCTCGCCCATATAATGTGGGGATGCAACAGTGCTGTGCGCGATGGGGGGGACAATGTGCTGTGCCCGACGGACACATACCCTCCGGAAGTGCGCGCGTGCGTGGGTTCCGTGGAACTCCAAGAACAGCGACGGGCGATCCTGCGGCTCGAAGACGCCCTGGCGAAGCAAAAGCTCCAATCCGCCTACCCCTCCCGGCAGCGATGCCAGGGACGGTGGGAAGGACGGAGGAACCCAAGTAGCCGGAGCTAAGCCGGGCCCAAGTCTCCGAGGTCTACGTCCAAGACATTAGGACTCTTACCTAAGTCTACGAGAGGGGTGAAACCGAGCCCTGCGTGGCCGGTGTAACCCTGCACGCCGGTTTCGTTCAATAAAGTCTTTTCTCTCTCTCTCTCCGCAGGTTTAGCTCTCTGATATTGAAAATGCATAGAAACCTAGCTATATCAGCTTCGATTAAAACTGCTCAACCTGACCTAAGGGCGGAAGAAGACGCGTACAGACACGCGATGTCACATTTTTCACAGGCATTGGCTGTGCGGTTTTTTTTTCTTGCAATAATGTCCTGCCAACATACACAAAAAGCCACTTTCGATCAGCGCCGCCACGTAAGCATGCTGCTTTCACCTGTACGACTGTTCGTCTTCTAGCTATTGCCAGTGCACTGGCGCATGTTTATTTAAATTACTAAGCAAATAAGCATTTTCTCCAAAACTAAAAACAAATCAAAGTCTAATTTTCTAAATATTGGTGTTAGAAATTTTATAAGTTTGGGTATTCCAAGCGCCGCAGCTACATCTGGGCTTTCATGTGTGCAGTAGTAAAGGACTCCGGATTATTTTTGAACGGGTGGTATCTTTCACGTGAGCGAAAATCTCGACACACGAGTGTTTTCGCCTCAATCTTAAACGCGGCCATCACGGCCGGAAATCTGACCCGCGCCATCGGGCTCAGCAGCACAACGCCTTCGCCACTGAGACACCGCGGCGGTAGTTTGAAAGCGTCATATACGAAGATATCAGTTCCATGATGCAGAGGTCTCTTTGCAACAGCATTAAAGAAAATGTCCGTAAGGTCATGAGGCACTAGTGTAAAGCTTTACTCCAAACATACTTCAAAAGACTGTCCTCGGGAAAAATACAATTTGCAGATTTAGTTAAAAGCTTAGCTCTGCCTAGGCATTTAGTGTATAAAAATCATGGTGAATTAGTTCAACTGACTCTTGATGCTTATACTTTTGAATTACTGAAGCTTATTCAGTGGCACCGGCATGTGTAGTTTGAACAGCGCCTTCGCGAATACTTTTTTTAAACCATCAGTTAAACTTCGGACAGGTATTTGCTAAAGCTTGGTGAGAGGCCTCGTCCGGCAAATACTGACACCATCGCAGAGATTATGCAAGTACTTGTGGGCGGGTCGAAATGAGGTTATAAACATCTGTAAAACTGTAAATTAGGCAAGGAAATTGCAAAAATGACCAGTGCTGATCCGGATTTACAGCGCTGTTGATATAGTACTCCAGTTACCAGCGAAAGCCCTCTTTTACGTTACAATATCTTCATTTTGGGAAACCAGTTTCGTCACAGTTGGAAATTTCTTCTGCAATTTGTTACCTGGGCAAGTCATCTTCGCAGGAGCTTGAAGGCGCGGTTTGTCGTGCAGTAATTCCAGCAACAATTCCGTTTTCGGAATCGCTGCGATCGCTGAATACAGAAGAGTGGAATGACGCAACGAGTCACTAACCAAACTTGAAGTGCCCAATCATTTCCCCCACCACTTTATAGGGTGTGTTGAGCTCGTTCACTTTTATACCAGCCGTAACCTTTTGTCAGCAACTGCAGTGCAGCTAGTGTGATAACATTTTAACGCCGTGGAATAAACAGTAATACGGAAACATCACGTTTGGGTTATTGCAGGACCCAGAAATTTAGGAAAAATCCCATTCCCAAACCAATACGACGAATCACGGCTGTCTCGCGTAGATTCATCTGGCTTAATTTTAATCCCGACTCCTTATGCAGCCCTGTTTCGTGCATTCCCTACTACGCAGTCGCTCCGCGAGGTGAGAAGCCCGAAAGTAATGCCACTGGCTTTGATGGGGGCCTCAGGCCAACCGCTCACGCAAACAGCTGACCTTGGACGGCCGGGTACACCAGGCGAGCCTGCTGTGTTGTTGTGTTGGGGCCGCGGCGGAATGGGAGAAATCAAGTTTTTGCAAGTACATCTTGCCACTTCGAAAGCTGCTTTGCACTGATTCGGTGACCTCAATATTTGAGGTCACGTATGCAGCCAGCCCCTCAAGGTGCAGCGGGCGAGGCAAAATTTATCTTCTGGGTTCTGCGCTCGACAGGACAGCTTTGACTCCCAGCTTCAACGACCATATTTCCATAATAGTGAAAATGCACCCTGCAATTATTGTTCTTCACGCGTAAAAACAACCGTGTGTCTCAAAAGTAATTCGAAACACCCTTGGTAAAGCGCGGCTTGTAAGCCGGAGATCAGTTGTTAACGTGCACATATTTAAAAAGTTCACATGCACATAAGTAAAACTCACGTGTGTTTCTTTTAAAGACAATATAGTCTTTCGTGGGCTACTTAAAAGCAGAAATTTTGGTCTGTCTGTCTGTCTGTCTGTCTGTGACTCGATTCAGACAGACAGCAGAAACTGTGCAAGCGGTCCAGCAGAAACTGCGCAATAGTCTAACATACCCACAAACAAATCTTAACGTCTATGTCGGGTGTTAATGTTCGTAATTGCCAACATTGTTGAAGAAGAACAACACATTACGCAAATATAAGGCACAAAATCAATACATCAGTGATGTTTGCAGTGTTCCATATTATTAAAAAATTCACGGATTCTCGGTTTTTGCGATATCAAGTAAAATACTGCATCAACTGCAGAAAACCATCGCCTGCTGTTGCCAGCGTAACCTGGCGGCATTTCGAAAAATCAAACGGCAACAGGAACGGAAGGTTCCACTAGATAGGTTCCACGCTCCGCTTGGAACGCTCATGGAGTAGGGCAATGTGGTTCTATAAGCGTTGTAGTAGGGTGCCTCGATTCACACACGTCTCCGCCGTACGGCAACGCTGACATCGAGGCACCCGACTTGGAGCAGTGGAACGCGATATATTTAAATTGACCTGAGCAAACCTCTAGCGTGTTATCGTGGGACGAACGAGACGGAAGCGGAACTCACCGTTTGCAACGAAAGGAGCAGATACGCGGCCAATTTTTTTTTTTTTGCAGCATCTTTCTGAGAGGAACTACTAGAATAACAGTGATTCCCATTTTTGGAAGTGGGTTGAAAGAGTACGCCACAACTACCTGAAAGGAAAACTAAAACTGCTCGATGCGTGTTCTTCAATTACTGCCTTTCAGACCCGTCACGTAGATCGATGGCTAAGGCGTTGCGTTGCTGAGCCCAAGGACGCGGGTTCAATACCGGCCGGGGTGGCTGATTTTCTGATGGAGGTGTAAAGCGAAAACGCCCGTGTGTCGGGATTTCTGTGCACGTTGAACATCCCGAGGTGGTCAAAATTAATCCGCAGCCCTTTGCTGCGGCGCCCCTCATAACCCAGTTGGAGCTTCGGCGCGTTAAACACCACAATCAATCAGCTAATAAATTAATTAAGCTGTACACTGGGATAATGTTTTACTATAATCTACAGGGCAGGAAAGTTTCCAAATGATTGGTTCTAGGTTGACTGTCGGCAATCAAATGATCCGCTCTATTTTTGCAGTCGGCAATCTTTTATCAAATACACACATTATTTAGGGATGTAAGAAAGGGCTGCGTATATACAATACGAAGGCACTGCCATTTCCAACATTCGCTTAAACGCCGAGGCTTCTCGTTACAGCATTCTTGGATGTGGAAGGCGTCGTTTTGTCAATGAAGCTGCGCATGCCTTGAGTTCTCTATATTTTTCTGCTCCTCGCGCAAAACCGCAGCGAGCGAAAGCGTCTTGCGAAAAGCCATCTTTATCGGGAATGGTCAGAAGAAAACGGCTGTACCTCCTGTTTTATAACCCCCCCCCCCCCCCCCGCCACCCGCACCCCCAATATTCTGCGACAACTGTCGCTAAGACAAGCCTATCATTACTACCAGATTCATTTACTTGTCTTAATTAGTTAGTTCACAGTAAAGTTGGAAACGTTGACGAATCCCCCCCCCCCCCGTCTGCTGTGAACACACCTGCTGTTATTCGGGGAGAGTACGGTTACAGAAAACGGCTGTAACTGTTGTTTTTAGACATTTCTGCGAAAAAACTTATATTACATTATCCCATTCGCTGGTAGGGTCACTATATCATTATGGCTACTATTATACACTTTTTGTACTTACGTAGGGAGACGTTTGCAAACGTTACAGTATTGGCGGAGACGTCTTCTGTAAATACATTGGCTTCTACGGGTGTTAAACAGACAGCCGTGAGTTAATTTCCTAGAATAAAAGTCTACTCTTCCCGAGTTTTATTAAGTAGTCAGAAACCATAGCCAGTATTATAACCAAACATCGAAAAAAGAAAACGTCCGTATATTCTCTAACCATGTTGTCGATGTGTATTTCGGACAGCATCGCTGCTCATCCACCTTCACAGAGAGGAATGACTCCTATTTATTTTCAGTTCTTCAAAAGAGACTGAAGTGAATTTTCACAATATCGCTTAAAATTAATTTTAAATATTACTCGAGAATTTGGTCTTCTAGCGAAAGCTTTTACCCTTTTGTAGATGTTTTTTTCATTCTTCATGAAGTGCATGTTTTCATAGGAGCAGTCACTTTACCGCTGTCACGAGAGCGAAAGATGTGGACAGTGGAGCATAGCGCAAGGGGCACCCGCTACAGAAGACGACCCCAGTCGAAAAATACAACAGGAATTTCTGTCGCACAACAGAAATTCCTGTCGCACGACAGGGATTTCTGTTGGGACTACAGGATGGTCTGTCGTGCGACAGGAAGTTCTGTAGTACAACTACAGAAAATCTGTCGTACGACAGGCATTTCTGTTGGGACTACAGGATGGTCTGTCGTGCGACAGGAAGTTCTGTAGTACAACTACAGATAATCTGTCGTACGAAAGGCATTTCTGTCGCACGACAGGAATTTCTCTTGGGACTACAGGGTGGCCTGTCGTTCGACAGAAATTTCTGTAGTACAACTACAGAAAATCTGCCGTACGACAGGCATTTCTGTCGCACAACAGGAATTTCTGTTGGGAATGCAGGGTGGTCTGTTGTGAGACAGGAATTTCTGCAGAATGATGACAGAATGTCTGTCGTACGACAGAAATTTATGTAGTACAACAGACATATCTATCATGCGACCGACATTCTGCACTCCCCACTACAAAAACCTTTGTAATAGAACTACAAAATTTCTGTCGCATGAGACATTTCTGTTGTACTAGTTATTGTGCAACACCCTGTAGGCGCTACACAAACTTCTGTTGGCCCACAGACTGTCCTTCAGCCACTACATTCAGCATTCCGTAATTACCATTATTATCTACCATGCGACAGATCATTTTGTAGTCCCTGCAGATTTTTTATAGTGTGAAAGAGAATTTTAGATCCATTGCGAAAGTGTCACATGACAGACCGTTCAGTATTGCTACAAAATCTCTTGCTTACCCTGTCGGAAAACCCCGCGTTTTCCGGCATTAGGAGAGCGATGGAATAGGCCGGAAAGAACGGAATACACAGGAAAAAGCCGCGCTGAACGACAGCAACGCGGGGAAGTTGCTGGAGAGCATCGAATAACATGGGGATATTGCCTTTGGGGACAGGGCTTCAGCCAATGCGAAGGGGATAGCACGAACGGGATAGTACGGGATGGTATGGTGCCGCTGCTTGGCTGGACACAGGAAAGCCGCGCGCCGCGATCGACGCAGATGCTCCGAAACTGGTGTTTGCGGCCCGTGCGGTGCCGCAAAATCCCACTTTTTTAGCGTGCGCTGCACGGAAACAATGCTGCGTGCGAGTGACGGTCATCTCGTTCAATTGCGTTGCAAGCGCCTGTTGTAATGAACGTTTGTTGCATTGCGGCCATTAGCATTCCGGCCGTGTTGGAAAAAACTTTCGCTACAAATTTGCAATTAACAACACAACTTAGCACAAATCACACTAATGTTGGAGCATCTAAGCGTAGCCCCATAATAAAAAAAATGGATACATAGAGAACTTCGGAAATTCCTTGGGTTCTTTGAGTGAATTGCAATTGCATATATTGTACTGTGGACAATGTTTGATAAAAGAATCAGGAAACAAGGGTAGCCGCTCGGCAAAACGGACGCATAAAAAACAAGCAAGATGTGCTTTTTGAAGACGGGGTGTAATAATTGCAGTGCACATTCTGACATGTATTTCTGGGTGTCTTTGAGAGCCCCATTGTTTCAATCTGCGTGCTGTTGTTTTATTTTTTTTGCGAGCAATTTTTTTATTTGAACGCGAAACATGTGTCTAATCAAGCCGAAATAGTTAAAATAAGATTTTAAAAACAGCGAACCAGTTGCCGCTACCTGTGTTAAAAAAAAAAAAAAGAAACGGCGCCAGTGAACTCGCTGCATTACCGAGATGTGTTAAAAAAATAAATGTAGAAAGAAAGAAAACGCGCGCCTTCCCTCTAGCCCGGCCCTTCGGAAGAAGTTCGGGGAAGCATCGTCACCACTGCAGGCATGTCGCGTCGCGGCAGAACTCGCGGGACGGGGAGACCACAATACGAAGAATCGAGAGGGGTCAGCAGGGGTCGCGAAACAACTTCTCGTGATCGGCCGGTTCCCTCCTTACCCTTCCTTTGTTCCCTCCTGCTTTTCGTCTCCCGGTCAAAATTTGCGGTGGCTGCGTTGCCCAGTCGCTCGTTCACATTTCACATCGGCGCTTTGATCAGTTGAAGTTAGGCTTAACTTTTTTGTAAAAACGTGCATCTTATGTCTCCGCGGAGTGTCAGCAGCAACATTTGAAGCTTCGGAAGCTGTGGTAAAAGCAAGATCAGTGGTCCGGATTTCAAGCATCTCGATGTGAGGACTCCTCCAGCGACGACTAACCGGGGTGCTTGGGGTAATTGGCACTTTAATGTGAGTGAATGCGACGAATCTCGCAGGCAGCGTGATTTGGAATACGTGCGATGTGCTTCGACAATCGGCTGAACTTGCCACGATCCCTGCGTGACTTCGGCAGGTATCGTGCGTGCATACTCTTCAAGATAGTGCAGCACCACAGAGACGTGCGCTTTTCGCCACAGGATACCATTCCACGCCTTGCTGTGCGAATGCAACGGAACAAGGTTCACAAAGGCAAGCATTCCAGCTAAAGATTGACTTTCCATTTTAATTTTCTCACGTTCTCTCACGTTTTGCAGTGTAAAAAAAATATTTGTTCGCTTGTGTTTTAATGGCCCTAACTAATATAAGGAACGAATTTTCGAACGGTTATTGTCGATGATCGTTTAATATTTTTTTTCTATAGAATAAATTTGCTTTTATGAACAGGTTGAGCGTCATTGACGGAACGCGATGATGGGACGCGATTTGGCCCTGCTTCCGAAGCACGGCCAAATCAGCTGAAAAGTGCCCAAATGACTCTGGCTAAATTTTGTAGCGCTACTGAGGTTTCCCTGAAGGAATGACTTCTGTATTTCTTGTTAACAGCTACGCGGGTTTGCAATTACACGGCTAATAAAGAAAAAAAGGCCGGGCGTGTTCCAGCGCTACGTTCCAGCGGCTGCTAGATCCACGAGTTTGCGCGTCCGGCGTGTACCAGCGTCCAGGTTCCCGTGAATTTGCAGCAGGCGCAGTTTCGCATGACGTGCGGATGAAAGCTGTTTTGTACTAAAAGAAATTATAGTTCTGACCGTTTCCAAGTCAGCACGATCATGGAGCATACAAATAACGCGCCATATTTTGTTTTTATATTTGGCAATGAAATAAAAATTATTTGTTTTGGTGTAACAGCAGCATAAGAGGGCAGTAAAAGCCTCTCCATGACAAAAAGTGAAGCCACAGTAGTGCCCAGGAACAGTGTTGTAAAAAGAGGAAAATAAAATGGATAAACACCGCCAACTGCTTTTTTTTTCGGACTGTGATCAGGCATGTGCAGTCTGCGTAACATCAAACTTTTGTGTTGCACGCATGAATGTACCACTAGTTGCATTGCTTAAATGCCTTTTGGTACAGCTTTCTGAAATCAGTTATTCACTGAAAACAATTTCAAGCTTGTACCAGAAAGGCAAGAATGACCCCAAATGCTTATGTTTGTTGGTCATATTTTTATTGAAATTGTTATTGAAATTTTGAAATGAAATTTTATTGAAATCCTGCATACTTCATGTACCTAATAGAAAAAAACATCACGGGAAGTAAATTTCTTATGCCAAACAAGTTGAAATTGGAGACATGACAGGATTTACTACGAAAACAGACATGACAGGATTTACTACAGACTACAGAACAGGATTTACTACAGACTACAGGGCAGGATTTACTACAGACTACAGGACAGGATTTACGACAGACTACAGGACAGGATTAACTACAGACTACAGGACAGGATTTACTACAGAATACAGGACAGGATTTACTACAGACTACAGGACAGGATTTACTACAGACTACAGGATAGGGTTTACTACAGACTACAGGATGTCCCATTCCCTCACAGGATCATTCTGTCGTATTTTTCTGTTGTGTTTTTCGACTGGGACGAAGCGGGGAAATTCACGTTCAGCTTAAATTTGCCATCAGTATGAACCAATTCGCCCAATCCCAAGCAATTCTTAATAAAGCAACTCTTGAACGGAAGAATCGACTCAGGGAAAGACTTCAATTAACGTAAAGAAGCTAGTGATTGTAGCAAGCTGATGCCCCAGAACACGTGAAAGGTTGTCCGTGGCGTGCAATTACAAGGGTAATAATTTAAGTGTAATTTTGCTGCGTATTTGAGCTTGTAAATGTATTATACAAAGGACGCTGTTTCCAAAATAATTTCTGAAGTCTGAATTGTTAGGAAGTGTGCAAATCATTTTTAGCAATACTGCAGCCCCGAAATTGCATCCCGACATCTCCATTGCCGATAATTGCATCAATCACCTCTCACTTTGAAGCAGGTACCTTGGTCAGAAACTGAAACTTAAACTGAACGTCAGCCCCAGGTATTTGGCTCCCAGTAAAGCCAAATGAGGGATAGAGGTATTTCGCCAGGGTGTGGGCGAATAAAGAAAAAAAAAAAAACTAACAACAGTAGCCAACGTTCCCAAAGGACAGTGCTTTTAGGCGCCCGTGCTCTACCCGAGGAATTAGAGCTGCGTGGTCTCACCACGCTCTTTTATGTTATTCTAAGATTCGGTATGGCCAACAACAAAGCGCCTCTCCGACAACCTAAAATAATGCTGGCGCCAACCTTTTCTAGCTAGCTTAGAAAGGTGCCACAAGATTAACACCAGGCTCTCAAAAATCAAGAAAACCCCACGTTTTAACTAGAAACGAACTAAAATGCCCCTCCCCCCCCCCAAAAAAAATAAAACCGAGTACACCGTGTCTAATTGCACGAGTTTTAAAATAACTAAAATTTGTGCGATCGCGCCACCGCCGCAAGCTCTGTCCGGTAAACTATGAAGTACCATGCGGCAAATGAAAAAAAAAAAAAAAAAAGAAAACACTAAAAATCCTCCCGCATGTGATCCCCGAAAAAAGTCACGTAACAATCTCCGGCATGGCCCTGCAGGAAAGCGACAGAGCCGATTTCACAATCACCAAAATACAGAAAATGTTACGACTGCTTCGCCCGCATTGTAAAACGCCTGTACAGAGGAAGTGACAGGAAATATGATACAACTCTTGCGGGCAATGATAATGAGCCGGATATCGTACAGCCGCCAGTGCCAGAAACTACTTACGACCCCCCCCCCCCTCCTCCTGAAGAAGGTCAAATAATCACCACCATCAGGAAGCATATAGGGCAGCCCTTAACCTCCCATTTTCAATATCAACGGAAGGGCATCTAAATTATGTCCTATAATACCTCTGGAGAAATCAGAGGCCCACGTAGAACAAAAGGAGCGTATGGGAAAAACAAAATGGGGAACGGTCATCCTATAAAATATACGTACACATCAAGAAAAAGAAAAGGCTGGGCGCCACGATGGATCTGTCACCAATCCAGCAACTTTTCATAAAATTCCTCCCCCTACTAAAAACACATATACCCAAACCTATGCGAGGATAGGCGACAAGCCAGGATCAATTTCTTTTGAGCAAAATTAAAAAAACAGACAAACAACAGTATACGCGGCCGCCGGGCCGTTCGAAAGTACGGAAGGGCACAATTGTCCTACTGAAGTACTGTGGCAATCACTCTAATGGCATAACCTTCCTACACACGGGAATGGAATCCTCTTTTCGTTCATTGTAGCGGAACTACCGAATATATGCTTGAACGTAACAGGCCATTAGTGTCTTGTCGACATGCAGAGTACGTAAGCTCCCGAGAAAGGTTCTCCAATCCAGGATGATAAAGGTTGAGATTGCATTAACGCATGGACACGGCTCAGGAAGGGAGTGACGCAGCCCATCAAGTTCCACTCGAACTCGCATACCGAGCTCCCGGTTGGCCTGGCGTATGAACACCATCCTTCGCCGAGCCACACAAAGATACCATCGCTGATGAATCGCAAGCTCTTTTTAGGATACAAACCAAACACATACATCGACAAATCTAAATGGGCGAAGATGTTTAGTAAGAAATGTCTGATATTTACTTAAATACGGGCCAACACCCACCTATTCGGCAAAACCTGTTCATTCCCAAGGATACACTCAGGTGTTAACAACTGAAACATAGTGTATCCAACTTATTTCGACACATGACATGCTGCACTGACCAGCGTGTCACCAGAGATCAGCGTGAGCTGATTCTGTGGCGATGGAATTCTGGTTCAACCTATAGGGTCTACCATCTCTTTATCCCCCTTTCCAAAACTTTCAATAAATCGTACTGAACAGAGATATTTACCTCTCTTCTTCTGTTTGTCTCATAAAAACCCAAAAGTTCAGACAGGATAACTCTGCAAGCAATTTTAGGCGTTAAAGGAGCCATGAAGAGAAAATAGAACTTCGTGTAATTTTAAAGAACTAGGATTCAGTATCTCACTCAGCTCCATTACAACCCCAAAAGATGTTTTTTAACGAAAAAAAAGCAAGAAGTATTTAAAAACTTTCAAATTTTGCGCCACAGTGACGTGTTATGAGCAAGAATGACGTCATACGGGCGAACAATAAAACATAATTTTCAGTGCGTTAACTGCACATTAGCATTCAAGTGATGCTGTCAAATGGAACCAGAGGCCCCATTACAGACGTCCAGTCATGTGTCGTCGCGACAGGTCAGTTAGGCGGCCGCCAAGCGCACAAACAAGGTTCCGTGACGTCATAGAAAAGTTGCGGGAAATTGGCTGGAGGGTCGCGACTGCTTCACACGTTTTCTTTAATATCTCCGTTATTTGTTCGAAGATTGCGATGATATTGGTATCACTGTTATCGGGACTAAGCAGTCTTTCAAATAAACCCAACTTGTACTTCGTCTTCATGGCTCCTTTAACGCTGTTGCCTTCTCCATGGAACTGCGTGCCAATGCCCCGCAGCAGCAATTTTTCACTCCAATATTTTAGGCCATGCAGGCCTAGATGTTTTCGCAGTTTCCTGTGCCACGGCGATTAAACTCATTGTGCCTAGCCTATTTCTCGTCCCTGAACTTGGCACTTGAAAAGCACAAATGGTAAATGCGGCAACTCCGTTCCAAAATGGTCCCTCGACGCCAGAGTAACGCTAGCGCGTCTTTCATGTTAAGACGTAAACCTAGATGTCAGCTGCCCCTTTATTTGCGTGCTTGCGCTTAAGCGCGCCACACCGCCCAGCTCGTACATTGGATGCCATGTTTCCCGGTGGCTGAAACTATAAGAAAAATACCCACAAGTTTCACAGTACACGTAGCAGTACGTTATCCCTGAGTGCATGTACGTTGAGCTGTTTGCCGTTGCCTTTGCGACAGTAATTTGTCTGAAGAACAACGAGGAGGCATTCTGTCCGTCAGTATGCCAAAAAGGAAACACAAAAAAATCCCAGGCCATTTCCACTAACGTGAAATCTGGGGAGGGGCGAAGCATGCAGTGCATAAGTGTATTCTTGGCGCCTGGGCATTTTTTCCAAAGGAAGTGAAACCATTGCGGGTAGAGGTATACAGCTTTGCTGTAAGTCTCGCGTCTTCGAAGCACGAAGAATTCTAGCGCGATGCGTAAAGGAGAGTGTCCCGGTGTCTTTTTAGATGGGTTACGAAGGGTTCCAGTGCGAGGCGTAAACGTGTGTCCCGGTGTTTTTTTAGTACGCGTTAGGCCGGGTTCAGAGTTTTGCCGCAACTGTCGTAATACGGTACCTTTAAAAATGACGTCATTTTACGTCTCAGACCACAAAACTGCGTGACATGCCATTTTTTTTTGCCATTGATCACGATATGTCTTTTTGCGTCGGTGGTCTGAACATAGCATTACGTTCTAGCGCGAGGAGTAAACGAGTGTCCCGGTGTTTTAGTAGGTTTGAAGGTTTGAATGTTTATAGAAAAAAATATAGTTGGTACATTTAAACACAATAATTTATACATACAGAAGGAGGTCCCAGAGTAAAACACTTTCGGGGGGGACCCCCTGTAACAACGTTATATGGTGCAAAAATCCCCAGAGGTGTAGCAGCATTCGATTGCCGTAATGTAATAAAAATTATACAATAGAAAGCGAAAACATGGCAGAGAAAGAAAAAAACATGGTACCGGGTTGGTTGTGCGAGTTGTTCAGGCGGCGTACAACACACTGATGCGCTAAGTGCCGAGATACAAATAGCTCTTAAAAAAAGCTGTTTAATCTACCGTGAAAAGAACTTAGGGAACGAGACCATTTAATTTCAGTCGGTATTGTGTTCCAGAATGCAATGCCTGAAAACAGAACTGTTTGTTTGCCGTAATTGGTGCGTGCTTTTGGAAGGAGGAGGTGATGATGCTTAGAAAATCTGGCAATGTTAGAGTTTGTGAGGTGATCATGGGGAAAGCCATCAGTGACGACGACATGAGAGCGAAGGCGATAGATCAGTAGTCCTAACTTGATTAGCACTAAGCGTCTGAGTGGAAGAATTTTCAAACTGTTGCAAATGGAATATGTAGGTGCCGTGTAAGTGCTGAAGCTGATAATGCGAATAGCTTGGTTTTGTAAGTGCCTATTCCCAGATAGATGCGCTTGCTAAGTGTTTCCCCATGATGAAACGCAAGGTGAAATGTGGCTGTGAACGAAGGCAAAGTAAAGCAAACGAAGTATGTGAACAGGGGAATTAAAACGTGATCTCCAGAAGACAAGGATACCAAAGCATACTTACTCTGGTTAAATGTGACGATGGTTGCGACGAAGCCATTAGACGCCGACAGCCTGATCCCTTAAGGGCCTTCGCTAGCAATAAAAGTTGCAGGGGACATCTAAGTTTGGCTCTTAAGATGTACGACGCGATAGCGTTACATCGACTCCATGGAGCGTTGTGGAACGGAATTGCTGCATTTACCGTCTATGCTTCACGCGCACTGAAGGTAAGCGAAGAGAGAAAGACTGGCCGAAGAAGAATATAATCGTCGTGGCCCAGCAGAGACAGAGGCCCCCTGTGCTTTTGTGGCTTAAGATGTGAGCGTGAAAGGTTGCGGGTGCGGGGTGTTGGTCAATTTGAATGAGAAGATTTATTTATTTATTTATTCATAGAAACCTTACAGGCCCTACTGGAGGGCATGGAGTAAGGGGGGCGTGTGAAAACGTAATAACAATACAAAGCATAAATTGAAGACAGGAACATCGTAACAACAAAATGTAAATGCATTATACATATTTTGCGAGAACAAGGCGACCACTTTTTCACCGTACATGAACACTTGTGGCCTACAATTTGTGAGAGAGAAAAAAAAAACACACACATACACAACATACACGAAAATCCTGGTAATGGGTGTT
This sequence comes from Haemaphysalis longicornis, assembly GCF_048455015.1. Taxonomy (NCBI): domain Eukaryota; kingdom Metazoa; phylum Arthropoda; class Arachnida; order Ixodida; family Ixodidae; genus Haemaphysalis; species Haemaphysalis longicornis. Next base: position 14,369,574 of record NW_027526203.1, on the reverse strand, counting down.
ACACAAAAATATTTAAACCGCATTGAATTGTGTAATGCAGGAGTAGCTTACGGCAAAATGTTTCAGGGTTAGATATGGTGGCAATGTTATCAGGCAGATCATTCCAAAGGCGGATGACACGAGGCAGTGCGGATAATTAAATGCATTGGTTTTACCGTATATGCGCATGAAACTGGACTGATTATGCAATCTGCGTGAAAAACAATGAGGTATTTGAAGTGGTAGCCGGGTTCGTTTATGGGTGAAATTATATTTGTGGAAAAGGCACAAACCAGCAATATTACGGCGACTGTCTAATGGAGGAAGTTGCAGGTCTAGTTTTATTTGTGTTACGCGGGAATTGATAGTGTAGTTACGTGATATGAACCGGGCTGCTCTATTCTGTACCATTTCTATCATATTTATTACGTAATTCTGGTGAGGCGACCAGATTGGTGAGGCGAATTCTAATTGTGGCAGGATGAATGTTTGAAAGGCGAGTTTACGAATGTTAGTAGGTGAATTTCGCAAGTTGCGACGTAGATAACCCAGCGAACGTGGTGCTTTGGCGCATAAAGACGTGATATGAGGGACCCATGAAAGAACGGCTGAAAGAAGAACACCAAGGTACTTGTACGAAGAGGTCTGGGAAAGCACAGTGTTGTTTAAGTGATAAGAAAATTCCGAATTTACATGTTTACGGCTAAAGCACATTACCACGCACTTGGAAAAGTTTAATGTCATGAGCCATTTGGAGCACCAATTACAAAGAAGGTTAAGATCTGCTTGGAGTGCCAAGTGATCATCAGTAGCGTAAATGGGACGGTAAATAATACAGTCATCTGCAAAAAGTCGCATGCAGGAAGTTATTTGGGTCGGTAAGTCGTTAATGTAGATTAAGAAGAGTAAGGGCCCAAAGACGCTGCCTTGCGGCACACCGGAACTAACAGAAGAAAGTGGGGAAGAAAAATTGTTAACAACTGTGAACTGTTGCCGAAAAGAAAGGAAGTTTCGAATCCAGGATAATGTTAAAGAGTCAAGTCGTAGAGCAGATAATTTAGAGATTAGGCGACAGTGAGGCACGCGGTCAAATGCTTTGGAAAAGTCAAGAAAGATACAGTCAGTTTGAAGGTTGCGGTTCATGTTAGAGTGCAAGTCAGTCGTTAGTTCGAACAATTGTGTGTCACAGGAAAATCCCTTCCTAAATCCGTGTTGATTAGTAAAAAAGAAATTGTGTGCCTCGAGGTGATTGTACACGTTAGAACTGATAATGTAAGCGATGTAAGTGTTTCAAAGTGCTTATTTTCTAAGGCCGACGTCGGACTGACTGTTTTTGCTTTTTTGCTAAGAGGGAGTGAGTGAATTAAGGTATAGCAAAAATGGGCAAACCGATCATAGGAAGCCTAAGGGCGGAACCTAAAATCTAGAGTCCCAGATGCAGCACCTTCTTTCCTTGCCCTCTCAATAAGCTCGTGTTGACCCCTCCAATATCTCAATAGAAGTCTAATATGCAATGTTTGAATTGCTATCCCCTGAGAATCCCCTTGAATTTGCTCGGTTGTGTGGAAGAGAGTGGATACATGATGATGTATGATGTTCCCACCAACCATCTTGGCCCGCATTTATTTGCAGACACTTCTTGTGGTTTATCCTTCGAAGAGTTTGTAATTCTTCGACATTTAAAACGGGGAGAGATTGCGTTCCTAGGCGCAGGTGGACGCAATGTGCACTACTAGTGAGTTCGCGTGCCTCTTGGACGGTGCCTCGTTTTCTTCCAGACCGCTGTGTCCGGTTCTACAGGGGACGTTGTTAACTTTCTTTATTGTGAATGGCAATATCTTACCGAAGTGTTTCGGTACTGTCCCTGCAGCCAACAGTCTAATCCCTTTTGAGAGTCTGTAATGGTGTTTAAGCTGCTATTCGATACTTCCGCTAGTCGGATTATTAAGAGGATGGCTCCAACTTCCGCTTCTTCCTTCCTGTGTATAGGAGGTTCATGCAGTCACAAAGATGGCCATAGTGGTCATCTAAGACAATTGCTGCTTAGTACTTTCGTACATCCCGGGGTCGGCGTATACTGCCTTCTCATTTTACTGGAGCTTCCCTTGAATGAAGGTGATCCTTCCATATCGCTTGTCTGTGTCTAGGTCTGTATTCATGTTTTTGGTAGATAATTTTTATGCGGAGTCGCTGAATGGATGACATGTCCGTGATGGCATGCAATCGATACTTTTCCGGGGGGAGGGGGGGGGAGGGGGGTGTCCTTTTTACGATGACCCATCGCGATGTTGTTTTCCGAGCCACACCCTTGGCGGCAGGAGGGCGGTTTCTCTGATTTCTTCCAAGGCGTTTTAAGGACAGGGATGGAGCACCTATTCGTCTTCATCGTCATCAACAACCAAGTTAGGAATACTGAAGGACGAAGGCCTCTCTTATTGACCTTCACCCGCCCCGGTGCTGCGCTTCCTGAGTCATTCCTTGACTCCAAAAAGTTAAAGGCCTCCCCCTTTATCTCATCCCGTGTATGGGTGCCTATTCTGTTATCCTGGCGGCCCAACATATGTCGGTTCGTCTCCCGGTAAAGATTTCGACTTTGAGGGCTGCCTTATATGCAGTCCTTATGATGATGGCGTTCACTAGATTTTCTCCGGTGCGTCTAAGATTGTAGTAAGGTAGGCTCTTAGTATGCGGCTCATGATGACTGACTGCATGAGTCTTACCGTGTCTCCTCTCATAACTGCTCTTCTATTGGCTAGGCGTGTAATATTCCGGCAATTGTTTAACAATTTTCTTTTTCTTTCTGCAGTGAGATCGGCTCTGCCGCTTGACTCTAGAGCCACGTCGAGCATTTTTGCGTGACGTAAGAACATCCGTACCTACTTTTAGGGTGACGTTAAACTTGGCCGCATCCGCCATCCCTTGTTTGCGAAACACAGCTTGCGGAGGAAACAGAACCGCGGCAATATCGAAAAGTTTGTAAATTCATATAATTAGAACCTATATACAAAGTTTTATTTTATTTCGTTTGTGCACGTAATATACGTCTCCCTTGACTTTTGGGGGACTGGCGTTAATTATTTGCCTCCTGTTTTGGTTTGGTGACCCAATGCAGGTGCCGAGACCTGTTCAGGTGCAAAACACGGTGTGGTGGCTCCGCGGGTGAGGCGTTGCCCTACTGAGCCAAGGACGCGGCTCGATTCCCTGCCGCGGCGACGTTTTCATGATGGAAGGAGAGAACAGAAACGCCTGTGTGTCGAGATGTCATAGCACATTAAAGATCCCCATGTTGTAGAAATCAATCCGGAGCCCTACGTTACGGCGCGCCTCATAGCACAGGTGTGGCTACGGCACGTGAATTACCGGAATTTTACGTTTTTATTTCACCGCTGGAGAGGCCCTTTGGTACGTGATGGCGTGTATTCCGAGGGCGTGCAGTCCGAGCATGCTGCCACGGAAAGGGCATAGAGCGAACTTCACTGCGCAGGCACAGCACCCGCTTAAATTCAGTGTCGTTTTTTTAGTCTCCGCCGGAGTGCCATTGTCCTACATTTCAGAGTTCAATTGCCGCTGCGGCGTATTTCATGGGATTCCAGCGTGATGCGAGGAGCGAGCACTCACATCTCGCTGTCTTAGTCAAAGCTTCCGGTGGCAGCGATTAGGACAACTCATAGGGGACGGCTAGCAGCCACGGGAAAATCGAAAAGGGAGTTTAACAACGCTATCGTGTTAAAACAGGGGCCGGTGACGAGCAGCACCGTAAGAAGCACCCGATGAAAGCAGCACTGTCCAACTTCCCATCACAGTGTATCGGCGGAGGTCCTTTTTGAATCTTTATGTCCCCTACAAAGACACTTTTCGACGTCACAAGGGTTTACGAATGGACGCTACAAGAAAAAATGCACACGAGCCACGAATTCTGCCTCCCAATGAGTATTTTCTGCTGAGTCTCCGAATGTATGTTAACTTATAGGGGGTGTGAATACCTACTGGCCGATAAAGCTTCCCGGTATCCTTCTGACTACACGCTAAGCAAAACGTCACCGCCCCCAATAACACCACGCGGTCCAAAGCAGACGTTTCTCACACCTGATCTAGGATGGCTGTTGACCGCACCCCCGCAGCAGGGGAAACCAAAGTTCCCGCAAGCTAAACGATGGCACGTTCGGGTTTCCAGGCGATAATATTTGATCAGCCTTCAACTGTTGCACGCACCCGTCCATGAAACGCCTCTCTGCCAGGAATAGCGTCCAATGGATAAAAATCTCCGAAAATCTCTGCCGCGGGCAGTACATCTCTAAAAAAAATTCTGCGGCCACATGAGAAGAGAAATAAAAAAAAAAAACTGCCGCGCAACCTTCTCATGAAACTGCACATTCTCAAACTTCGTACGCGGTCTGGCCAGTGTGCCGTCATAGCCAACATCAAGGTGGGCAGGATTGTGCTAGAGAAGCGGCACTTCCGAGAGCACTGCTTTCGTAAAAATTGTGTTTAGTGCGGCCACAACTCAGCACGAAGTCTATCTTTGGTAGCCCTAGCCGTTTCGAGTACACGCTGTCTTGGTTTTTTTTTTTTTTCGTGAAGCATATGGTGGACAAATCTTGTTTCAGGTAGGTGTTTCTAAGAAAAAAGGGAATATTCGAAATGCTAGGAGCAGAGTTCCAGATAGCCGCTGATTTAGCACTTTCGCGCGGCATTAATCGGCCCCAATATTTCTCATGGAATTATTAGTGATGCTGGCGCGTAAAGTTAACGTCAAACTTTTTGATCTCGTTCCAATAAATCTACTCTCAGATGCATTCCATTCCGGATTTCCGCGTAAAGTAACCGAGAGTAATGTAAAATTCGTTGCGCATTATTTCCATGCTTGCCGCGTTTGAGTGAAAAGTTTCCGTTTGGAGCATTTGCGTGGGGGTGAAAGGTGACATTTGCTGAACCCATTTACTTAGGCCTGTGCTGAATGACAGGCTCGGAAAAATAAGACGTTAGTGAAAATGCCATGCAACCTCGATTTGTTCTAAACGAGACTTATTAACAAGCTGGCACGGAGGCGAATAGTCTTTACGTGATCGAAGTAATACATTCTTCGTTCCGCTTGAGCTACGCCCGCAGGGATCTTCTCTGGTTCCTTGTCTAAAATTGTTCTCTCAGCGTACGCACTCTTTGCTTGCATGTGGCGGTAAAATAAATAAGGAACAAGGGCACGTCGTTACGGCGAGATTACGCCGTTTTTAACCTGGGTCTCACGGTGGCATTCGCCCGCAGACAGTCTGTGAGAGAGTGGTCGCCGTACGAGCGGAATATTTCAATGACGTCGAGCCCACCACCACGCAACAACCTTGGAAACGACGGCGTTTGGAACTTTCTCCGCTCTACCATCCTGCGCGGCCGAACAAAAAAGAAGGAAGGAGGTAACCGTAGGCTGCGTAAAGGCAAGGTAGTGAGTGAGGTCAGAAGAGGTGGAGGGCGAAAGATGTAAAACATCCTTCGGACGGCGAGTGCGGTCCAGACGACGTTGTCAAATGATATCAATTGTCCCCTCGCAAGGCCCGAATCGGGGCTCAGTACAGTCGGAAGCGCGGTGAGACTCACGATTCGCGGTATACAGCGCAGTGTCTCAGTCTCCTGTCCAGCCGAGCCGACGCAGCATGAATATTTTGTCGGCGCTGGTTCTCGCCTGCTTCCTCAGCGCAGTCCAAGTGGCAGGCGAGTCGGATGAGGCAGCGGTGGTGGCCAGGTGGAAGGCGATAGAGGCGAATGCCAGGGAAATTATCCGAAAGCTCATCACCTGGTCGTACCGGGACGCGTTGCAACTCGTGCATGAGGCGGACCTCTCGAGCGAGTGCTTCATCAGCCTCACGAGCGCGCTAAGGGGACTGCAGGAGCTGAAGAGCGACGTTGTCAAAAGTAAGTGATGACTAGTTTAAGGCTTAAAAATATCGCGTTGGCTTAAAAGATGAGCAGCCGACGACCCATGCTCCCCCTCCTCATGTCTCAGGAGCGGGGAAAGTACCACAAGTACCGGAAGTATCTTTGCTCTGGAAGACACCCAGCTCAAGCGTGGCTTCCCATTGCGCGTTTAACACACGTCACAAGAGAGAAAAGGTTTGCGGTGACCCTTCTGCGGTAAACCCTTAATTTAGAAGATTTTTGTTCAAGTTTTTTTTTGTAGTAGGATTCGTTCACGTTATGTCCGCCACAAATTTCCAATTTCGAAACCCTTCAGCCCCCTTAAAAGAAAAAGCCTGTTTTATGGTGAAGATTTTCATTCATTGATTGATTGTAGGGTTTGATTCGCCGACGCTACACAGGCGAAGAGGCGCGCCGTAGTGGAGGGCTCCGGATTATTTTTGACCACCTGCGGATCTTTAACGTGCTTCAAAATATGGAAAACACCAGCGTTTTTCTTTTCGACTCCATCAGAAAATTTGCCGCCGTTGCCGGGAATCGAACCCGCGAAACTTTGCATTCAAATCTGCGTTCTCGAATTACAGCGGTTACCCTCCGAAATGCAAAATTCAGACGACACGCATAGAGTCACCGGTACTTCATATTTGGTCAACGTCTTTGCAAGTTGCGTTTATCATGATGCAGCATTTGTGCTTACGTTGTGGGTTGTTGCAGCTACCCCCGATAATTGATATATTGGTGGTTTAAAACTTTAGTTAAAGGAGCCGTCATGTGAGGGAGGATTTCACCCATGGCATAGAAATTGTGAACTTATCGGTTGCATAATACGTCCAACGTGCCCCTCATACTCTAAAACCACCCAAGACGGTAGTTTTACGGTGTGAAGGCCGCAAAGTGCTCTGTGTAACTGCGTTATCATACCTTATTTAGAAAATATCGTAGAACGCCACCAAGTGTTTCTCGTCATTTTGAAGCCGTGTGATGTATTTTTATACGTGTTGTGTACGATTGTTTTACCGCTGAAAGTATTACCAAGGTGAATTGTGAAATATGGTTCATATCGGCGCGTGCCTCCGTGTGGCACATGAGGCGAAAAATATAACCCCGCGTCCTGCAGGAGCAGGATGAAACGCATTCAGCTTTTCGCGTTAGTCTGGAACGAGGTTAAAATTCCACAATCTCGCTCCTCCTGCTCCCAACGATCTAATGAGGAGTACCATTAAACACCATTGCCACATAAACGAAGAACGCCACTGCGGCTTCTTTTCTCAACACCCAAGTAAATGCTTGTATGCATTAATTTTCTATGCATTAATTGTTGGCCGGATGCAAATATTTGCGAGTATTTTCCGCATGCAATGCATTTTACACCTATTAGCAACAAGAAAAACCGCCGGCAACGTCATGCCGAAACCGAGCCGGTTTCCCTTCAATGCGGGCTCAACTTGACTTAAAACTTCGTAGCATGTCCATGTGCCATCACCACACCACAACAATACTTACTGACTTTCGCCCCGGAAAACCGCGGTGGCGCCTACCGCTCTCTCAACTCGGCGGAAAGGGCTTTAGTTCTTTTTTTTTCAAGGTCGTGTTGAAACGAAGGGGCGCCTGAGCATGTATTGCGTATCTTTCTTAATTGTATATGTGTATATAAAAAATACAAGGGCCCCACCTATTCATGTACTACACTGCGTTATCCGATAACATTATCCGAAAACTGTTCCCGTCACGGGATCTCGGAGCACAACTTTTGCGTCAGTTCAATCGAACAAGTTTCACAAGCAAATAACTCAATAATACTGTGGCCACCTCTTGCTTCTTGAATGAAATTGCACCAACATAAGCCACAGGAATAAGTTCATTTTTCCCAGCTTTTGGTCGATAGAAAATGTACGACTTTCTCCGTGAACCCCTTTTTGACACGACATTTTTAGCTGTTTTTGCCATTTTGTCCTCTAAGGGTCACCGGTGTTCATTTTCTTGCAAATCAATCAACCGGTTGCAATTAAGGGTTCGCAACAGAAAAAAAAGACACGGGACTAGCGCTGTGCCTTTCTTCTTTTGCGTCCTGTCTCTAGCTGCGCTGTTTTTACCATGTTTCATTGCTCCAACCAACTAGTCCACATCCTAACACTGACCAATCTTCATGTCTTCCGTATCCTTGTTACTCGTCCTTCAACGAGTCCCTTTGGTTCTCCCACATGGCGCCGCTAAGCATTTGCTAATTACCTCAGAATGCTCTGCGCGTGGCGTAGCCTTACGCGATCGTAAATCTCTATCCCGTGTCGCGTACAGTCTGGTTATATAGTGACCTTGAGTGAGGCCATGTCCGGGTAAAAGTCATGCAGCCCTTCACAAACCTCATATCGTGCACTGCGGACCGGGTGATTGTGCAGGCGTTCGCAAAGGATTTCTTCCTTTTCTATGCCGTAGCCTTCAGTTACAGAGCTTGAAAACACGGAGGAAAGCTCCCCCACTGGCGCGTTCGAAAATAAAGCACAAAAGCCAAAGTATAAGCCTGAGAATTTAAATGTTACGGTTTGTGTTCCCGGCAGTACAGGAGCCAAGTACGATTCTGCCACTGCATTGTTAATTTGAGGAATACCTCCATTTTACTGGTATTCCTATAACGCTATTTGTATTAACACACAAAAAACAAAATGTGTGTGTTTCCGTAATCCTCACAAAACGATTGACTGGACGCCGATTCTACTCCACAAGTCAAGGTGCAAGGATTGCCATTGCATGTATTCTTCTTCCATTCTCGATAAGCGTGAAATATCTCGGTGCATATTTTGATAGCGATATGGCGTGGAAGACCCAGATGAACTACGTTTGTAACAAGCTTCGGGGGGTATCTTGCGTTTTATATAATGTACGTTCCTTCATGCCAGTTTCAACGCGCAAACTTGCTGTGCACTCGCTCGCTTACAGCATTCTCAGATATGGGATATCTTTGTTTTACCATTTCTCTTTCATCTGGCGTTCCAAAGTAAACTGTATGTAAATTAAAAAAATGTCCTCAGCGTTGCCTACAATGTAGATATCCGCGTTAACGTTGATTGCTTCACTTATTTCAGTCTGCCTGCATTTGATGCCCTGTTTTTTGAAACGATAGTTTTAAAGAACTTCTGGTGCAGCTCTTTTTTGTCCCCTCATGTGCCGGTGCGAACGTTCAGACATAGTCCTCGATTGGTTAAACCGCGTTGCTACACACGTTTTGGATCCTATAGACCTCACCATGTCTCAAAAATTTTCAACTTCTTACCCGATGAGACATTTTGTATTTCTTCTCTGCGTGGCCTAAGAACATACTTGCGTAAAAATTTGCTGTTTTGTCTACCTCTAACTAATACCATTTATTGCCTGTGCTGACTGCCGGGTACGGCCCGACAAGCCTTTCATGACTTGCACTGACCCGATGTTGATTTGTATATTTCAAGAGATAAAAATAAAGTATTACTATTACTATTACTTGGATGCGGTGAAAATCAGAAAATTGCGGGCGAATTCCTGCTTATAATCTGACTTTTCAATTGTTCCTCATTATAAGGTAATAGCCTGTGTAGAAGCGTGAGCCAATATTCATGAAACATGGTAAAAACAGCGCAGCTAGCTTCAGGACTCAAGGGAAGAAAGACACAGAACTACCGCTGTGCCTTTCTTCTTTCTAGATGCACTGTTTTACCACGTTTCATTGCTCCAACCAACTAGCCCACATTCAAGCATTGACAAATCTTCATGTCTTCAGTATCCTTGTCGCGCGTCCTTTAACGCGTCCACCATTAGGACCGCAATTGCTGCATTTGTGGTGTGTGGCGAAATTAACGCTCGCAGAAAAGTTATTGCATGGTTGTTGTTGCCAGCGGTTTCCACTGAAAGAAAGTCCAGTGGCCACCCGTAGAAGAAGAGAATGGGGGCCTCTGTCCTTATGGACGTCGTCTTGAAAAGGGGTCACTTACAGATCGTGTACACCACTGCTAAATTGCTCGTACAGGCCGCTTTTTGTGGCGTAAATGGTAATTTCGAAGACGGTGTCGTGTGACACTGACATGGGGTCAATGTATACGTGCGATAGTGACAAAACTTCGAGGAAGGGCCAGATGAAGTGGTTGAGATCAGCATGATGGGGTGTTGGGAGAAGGAATATCGGAACGCGTTCGGTGCCAGAGACTATTCTCGAATAGTCTCTGGCACTGTTAAGTTAGTGATGGGGACCTATTTCAGGGAGATTCCTTGTGCCCCGGCCTACATAAGTCCGCAATAAAAGCTACCAGTAATAAAAGTAACTCATACCCGCATGGGCTTGGTAAAACCGGAAGCAGAACATGTTTTTTTCATTGATACCCTTCCCTTGGTACTTGTTCAAAATACTAAGAAATTCTGGACTATAATCGGTGGCCCAAAAAACAACCCAGTATCTTTAGTTCATGAAACTGGCGCGGTCATCCCTCATTGCAACAGCTGTTCTGTTTTAAACGATATCTTTAAGAAGGCCTTCACTCAACCGTCCCCAAATAATAACTCGTATCCCATCGAAGCGGTCAATTTTCCACCAATGAAGCGAGTCTTTATTGACTGGTGTGGAATCATACCGCTCATTAGAAATTTAAAGGTGTCATCGTCATTGTGGGTAGATGGAATAAATTCTAAATTTCTCAAAAGCACCCAAGTGTATTCATCCATAATTCGTGCTCAAATTTTCACCCAGTCATTAAACTCAAGTACCTTACCGGACGGTTGGAAGATTGGCAAGGTAGTATTATTATTCAAGTCCGGTGATGCCCACAATTCATTGAATTAGCGTCCGATTTCATTAACCAGCATCCCATGTAAGCTTTTAGAACACATGATTTAATCCCAACTGGTTAGGCTCTGGAAAATAACTTTTTTCCTTCGTGCCAGCACGGCGTTAGGAAATCATTTTCTTGCGAGACCCAGCTCATTTCTTTCACACATGACATTTTCTGTGCCCTCGATAACAGATCTTTTGTGGACTGTATTTTCTTGGACTTATCCAAAGCATTTTATCTCGTCTCTCAATAGTTACTTTGCATGGAGCTTCAAAAGTTAATCTGGACTTTCATGTTGCAGCTGTAATCGAAAGTGTTTTGTCTAATCGAACACAATTTGTAACCGCCAATGATTTTGACTCTTCTTTCTGTTCAGTCACATCAGGCGTGCCTCAGGGATCCGTACTCGGCCCCCTTCTCTTTCTCATTCATATCAATGATCTCCCAGCTCAATTACCTCTTCCATCAGGTTATTTGCAGATGATTGTGCACTCTACGGGACAATAAGAGAGTGGAGTGGGTCAGGGAACAAACGCGTGTTATGGACATATTAGTAGAAATTGAGAAGAAATGCCCGTGGGCAGGGCGTGTAATGCGAAGGCAAGATAACCGTTGGGCATTAAGGGTAACAGAGTGGATCCCAAGAGAAGGTAAGCGTTGCAGGGGGCGGCAGAAAGGTAGATGGGCAGATGGGATCAAGAAGTTTGCGGGGATAAATTGGTCGCAGGTAGCATAGGACCGGGATAATTGGAGAATAATGGGAGAGGGCTTTGCCCAGCAGTGGGCGTAGCTAGGCTGGTGATTATGATGATGATGATGATGTGCACTCTACCGAACAATTTCTTCAAATTCCGACTCGTCAGTGCTACAGTGTGATCTAAACAATGTGGTTAAGTGGTTTATTAATTGGAAAATGTGTCTGTAAAACAATGAGAATTACCTTGCGTTTGAATCCTCCTGAAGCTTTCGTTTATGCAATCAAAGGCCGCCAACTTGAAGAAAATAAACTATATAAGTATTTAGGAGTCCATATTACTCATAACTTATCTTGGGGAACGCACGTGAACTACATAATTAACAATGCTAAAAGGACCCTTGGGTACCTCCGCCGTAACTTTTCTGCAGCCCCTTCAGAGCTGCAATTGATACTGTACAAAACACTAATCCGTCCTAAACTAGAATGTATGCCTGCGGAGTATGGGACCCGAAATTTGATTATATTACTAACGCTTTAGAATCCGCTCAAAACCGCAGCGCACATTTTATCTTGGCCAACTACGCTCGTATGTCAAGTGTAACATCTATGAAGCTCACCCGTAATCTATCCAATCTTTCTTTGCGTAGAAAAATAGCTCGATTGAATCTTTTCCACAAGATCTACCAATCTAACCCAATTCCGAAAAACGAACTGCTAACTAGTCCGTAATATATATCACCACGCACGGGTCATCCCTAGAATGTTGAAGTTCCGCCATCCCTTACAAATGTATTTTTTATTCTTTCCTCCCCAAAACATCAAAACCATGAAACCACCTGCCCATCTCAATCGCCAGAATCACCGATGCATGCGCATTTCGAACGGCCGCTGAAAGCTACTTTCGTTCCCAGCAAACAGTTCTTTCCTTCGTGTTATCCAGATACGTGCATTCTATATTTATAGGATACTTATTTCGGAATACTAATCTTTTGTGCTGATTTACTTTAGGTGGGTGGGTTTATTTTTCATGTGTTCGTATGTTCGCCGTGTATATTCTTTTGCTTGTACTTTCGATTGTATTTTCTTTCGGTCTCCTACACAGATTTTTGATTGGAGGATTTATTTGCATGTGTTCTTATGGTCGCTTTGTGTTTACTGCTTTGTTTAAATATATTACATCTAGCACTGTATAACTTCTGGAAACCTTATTGTTTGCGTTATGTAAACCGCATTTCTTGTGAACCTTAAATAATCTCTCCATGTGTAATTGTTTTTGTATTTGTAACCTAACCACTCCCTTCTGTAACGCTCACCGGACATTGAAGGTGCTGAAATAAATAAATAAATAAATTACAGTGAATCAATACTGGATACTAGTATAATGGATACTAGTGAATCAGTAATCTGAATCAGGCAATAAATCAACAAAACAGACAATACATTATATCCATCAAAATTACGACAGCTATGGACTCCTCATGAGTAATTAAACGGGAACCAGTATTGTCCTATTTTTACTCATGCCCTCGTATTACAGTCCCCAAACTCTTCTTTCTGGGCGTTTTAGTGCGAAAGCATGAAGTGACACTTCCTGCGCAACTGCAGCGTTCGGCATCGGCATGACCTATAGATGATCCGTAAAATATCCGATCGCACAAACAGGATATAAAGAAAGAAAGGAAAATTCAGTGGGTCTGGCAGTCGAACTTTGAGCCTACGGAATTCCAAATCCAACACGCTTTCCCTGCACCATCGTCCGGCATTTCTTTAAGCAAACAAAAGGTGGATCTGGTGAATGCGCTGGGGTATTCGACTTGGGAACGTGTATGCGAGACGAACGTAATCGGGCGTAAAGCAGTAATTTAAACATGCTAATTACAGAAGCTGCGAAGAGGCGAATGGGCGAGCAGTAAAGCACGTTCTCGCTACACGTCGCCTTTAAACGACACCTTGAACAGAGGAAATGTCGTGAATATCTTGGGTTCACAGGGGCGAACAAAGCGAAACCAACGGGGAGAGAAAAGCGAAGTCCCTCCAACACCCTAGAGAAAAGCAACAAAACCAAACAGAAAGCGAAAACGACGGAAAGTGAAAAGGAAAATGACCACGTTAACAGAGGACACGTACACGCCATTGAAATAAGGTGGCAAGTTGGGTTAGTTGGTGCAGATTCAAATTCATGTTCAGAAACATCGCAAGAAAGACAGGTGTTGTGTTCGAAAACATCCGCAACCACTTGAAGAATGTGCGGTTTTTTCATTGCCTCAACATTGCACCCTGCTCGACCAAGCGGCGGCGACCACGAGGCGGAGATCAGATCCGAACCACGCTGAACCTGGCATCACATGAAGTGTTTTCGCTCTGCGAGGAACTCGTGCGAGCGGCCGTGGACATACGATATCCCAACGGATCGCGCGGAGATACGTGGCCGACAATGCCAGCGCACGCACGTGTGTGTTATGACGCCTTCGCAGGTGGCGTGATGGTGGCGTGATGGTGGCGTGATATTTGCACCACAATGGGAAAGCGCACCACATTGCGGAGGATCCATTCAACTCGAGGTGACCCTGTGAATTACGAAGAATGAGGCAAGGACCGTGCAAGACCGCAAGCGACGAATAATCGCCTTGAGAGAGGCGGTTGTGCATCGGATTATTGGCCGGAAGGAACACGGGCCGGACATTTCGTCTGCAGCCAATGGGAAGTTCACGAAAGGGAAAGTGCTGTTCTTTGATTGGGCTGCAGGGAATCCTTTGTGTTTAGAAAGCCTATATAACCTCTTGTAAATACATTGTAAAAAGAGCAGGAGACGCATTAAACACTCTCTTCTCTCAGATGTAGTGGTTGTCTGATCCTCAAGATGCCAGCAGATAAAGAGTTCGTCTTAATTACCCATGTCAACGGCATCCATCTGCCGCTCAACCAGCAAGGCGAACGTAAAGAAGAGGAGGGAAGAACTTGACTACAGGGAAAAAAAGAAGAGTGGACGACGCTCACCATTGGAGGCCTACAGGAGGGGATTGAGCGTGCTGATTACGAAAGTAGTAAAACGTGTCCCCGGTAAGGGCGCAGATTTGACGCTAGCGAGGACGATTGGCAAAGGGTCTCAGTCGTAGTAACAGACAGAAGGAAAGGAAGCAAAGGGAACAGTGTGATAAGGATTCACTAAAATCAACCACGCCTCGGTCTAACGACGACGATTGTTGAACTCAAAGATTTTTCGTGACGGATTCTTTGGTGGTCGTCTGAGTTTGGACTGGGTTTTTTGACCGCGTAGAAATACAACAATCGGATAGACGCCGGCTTCATAACGCGAGGGAGCCAGATTCGGAAGCGTTTCTTTTTCCTTTCCCTTTACCCACGATCATTCATCATCATCCTCAGAGAAGGTTGGCTTTCCTGCAGGGTGTTCCCGCGTTACAGAGGTCTTCACTGAGCACACTAGGGTTTCGCTTTAATCCAACCTAATCCAACAACTAGAGACCTACATGAGTAATTTGAGCGTGCAAATGACAAAAGTACAAGGAAGCCCTTGTACACTAACGCCGTATATGCAATACCAAATAAGGTGAATGACCAAGCCTCTGGTCACGGTAACACAAGAAAGAAATGACGCATTCCGAAAAGGATAATGACGGGCACGCAGCTTAAAATGAAATGTAATGCATTCGAAATCCCGCGCATCCGTAGGCATTCATAAGTTGTTGTAAACATTTTATTCACCACAGGAAGGCACCATACCGGCGAGGTGTCTGAACTGAAATAGAAAAGCGCTTATTTCTAGGTCTTCTTGCATCATTGGGCGGCACTCTACCGGAGTTTTGTGCTGTGCGCTACAACTTCCGACGGGGTTCAGCAGGGGTGTTACCTTTGGTCCAGGGCTGCAACGGCCTCTGATGCCTTGAGTACCCGCTGAACCAGACCGAAGCCGTCTTCACAGTGGTCGCTGGCCAGCAGGGCCTCCCATTGCTCGGAATTAGGGCTTCTGATCGTGGGGACAGCCGTTGTGTTTTGGTATTGCCACGTGGCGAGGTTGAGGGTGGGTTTTGGATTACACAATAACCATGTGTCTGAATACTGAGTCGGGTAAATGTTGGTAAGTGTGTTTTAGTTCGGGGACGTGCGTGTCTTCAGCTGTCTGCAATCGCTGGCTTCTGCCATCGTCAACGGTTCATGTAGCGGAGGGCATATTTTTAACGCGATGGCCTTGTTTTGCCCATTTTTCCATTTACCCGTGGCTGTTAGCCGCCCGCTATCAGCCGTGCTCATGAAGCGTTCGCAGAAATGGGTCGCCGCTGCCAACCGGAAGCTACGACTCAGGCGGGCAGATGCGAAGGCTCGCCTCAATCTGGAACACCCCCAGTACCAACTGAAATGTTTAAAGGATGACAATGATAGCACGGCAGGGAGGAAAGAAAATATATGTGTATTCAGCTGGCGCCGCGCCTGCGGAGCGAAGTTCATTCTACGCTCTGTCAATGGTAGAATGCTCGGCAGACCGTCGCCAGCCGTGCCCGCATCTGACTCTATCACACCAAAGCGGCTCTACCGTCGTAACTAAGGCAGGCACCAGCATTTTGTCAAATAACGAAAACAGGGGACGGAAGATCAAGGAAGGCCTAGGTTATGAGCGGGAACGAACGAGAAGGACTGCTGGAAGAAATAAAACACAGTATACAGCTCGTAATTGCACTAATGTTTAAGTTGCATTGCGAATTGTCTGCGGCTTTCTCACCGCTACAAGGTGTATGCGGCAAACGAGGGATGAAACCACTTGGCCAAGACAAAAAAGCACCCCAAGGAGGTCATCCCAGAGACCACTCATGCAAGAAACATCGGAACGGGCCTACTGAGAAGTGGTAGAGCACTTCTCACCATTGGCAAATTACAGAAAATCTTCGACGAATTATGCCAATATGTACTGTAAAACGACAAAACAGGTAGGCAGCAAGACTGAAAGCGGAAACGAAGACTCACGCAGTCACTAATTATGAGCCGGATATTGTACAGCCTGCCTAATCACAAAGTTATTCGCACCGAAGAAAACCAAATAAACGCCTTCTTCCGGACCTCATATAGGCCAGCCCTCGACTTGCCAATTCTCACGGTTGAAAAAACGAACTCCAATCGACTTCTTTATGACATATTTGAAGACATCTGAGAAGCCACTCTCCTAGCGCAAAGGAAGCTGGTTGGAAAAAAAAATTAAGTTCTCTTCCACTCTCTAAAGAAGGAAGACCTGCAAAGCTGTACGCAGTTCGCATAGTGCACGAATAAAAATGTTCCTTTGTAATTTGCCATTGAGCATACTTCCGAGCCAATTAACTGAAGGAAACTTCAAAGGACTCGAGCATTACTCTAGCGCACAATCATAGGGCTGTCTGTTTCCATCCCGCTTGGTAAGCATCTTACTGTCTGTGTAACGCACCAAACCACTGCGCTCGACCAAGAAGGACGCCAGATGGGCCGCTTGACGTCCGCGTATACATCTACCGCCAGCACAATGATTATGTTGATTTGATTGATTGTAGGGTTTAATGCGCCGACGCAACGCAGGTGATGAGGCGCGCCGTAGTGGAGGGCTCTGGATTAATTTTGGCCACCTGGGGATCTTTAACGTGAGCTGAAATCTCGTACACACGGGCATTTTAAAGCAAATCTTTCTACCTCTACCCCCCAAGGGTTCTTTCGCGACCGTTGGTGTCAACAAAAAACTCCCGCGAACAAATAAAGGAATTTCCTGCACCACCAGGAATCGAACCTGGAACTAATAGCGTAACAAAGCGAGAGCCTGTTGTCTTACCGATGTAGCTACGAGCCCACACGGAGACGGGGAAGACCGGTGGTGCATTCACCAAGCACATCTACGGTTTTACCCCCTGCATTCTCGTTGAATGCAAAGTGATAGCGTCACACGACCTCGCGCACCACTGTGCGCTACGCCCACGGCACGCCTATAGGCCCTGTGCGCGCCTTCCGCGTATGCACGGAGTTACAAAAATTAAAGGAAGCTCACACCAACACATGGCATCTCACTTCCAGTACGCCAATGTGCTAAAGCCTGGGGCCTCCAGTGTTCACGTAGAAAATCACAGCTCCTTGTCGTCCACCCTCACGTCAAACGACACATCAAAGGACACATTCAAATACTCCTTGATGGCCAGGCCATCACTCCAAGCCCCAGCATCAAGATCCTGGGCCTACATCTCCAGGCCAACACCAAGACTGGCGTATCCTTGCAGCGCATCAAACACAGCATCAATCAAATCATAACATTATCAGGCGAGTTGCAACCAAGAAGCAAGGCCTCTAGGAATCCGATACCTTTCGATTAATTCAAGCTTTTGTCCTCTCGAGAATCACTTACGTCAAACACCCGTCTTCTCGGTAAGGAGGACATAAAGATGCTTTATATAATAATTAGAAACGTGGTTGAGCAGGCCATTTCTCTTCCCATAAGTGCGTCCACAGAGAGGCTGCTTAGCACTGAGCACCACAACACGGTGTAAGAGCTAATAGAGGGCCATCTCTCTAACCAGAAGCTCCGATTGAGCAGAACTGCGGTGGTTCGCTCCATCCTTCACCAGACTGGCTGGGCAGCACAGAATCTTACTCCGCTTATTGTACTCCCGGACTCTTGGCGACAACAACTAACGATGCTCCCTTCGCTCAAAAATAGAAACCGCTCCCACGACGAGGGTCGCCGACAAGAACGGGCTCCAGCGCTCAACACCATGCTCAGTGGGGATCATGCCGTTATCTACGCAGATGCCTCGCAGCATCGAGGGCACCAATACGCCATCATCGTGGCTACTTCGAGGACCAACCTCCATGCCTGTTCCTCCCTCAAGACGCAAGATATGACGGCAGCAGAAGAGGCAGCCATCTTCTTGGCTCTCACTCAACCAGGGAATCGGAAGGTAGTCGATGATTCCCAACAAGCCTACCGGATTTACCAGTCGAGTTGGATGTCCCGACCTGCACTGCGTGTGCTAGAAAACCACCCAAACAGTTCCATTTAGGTCATATGGACACCCACTCACGCTTCCGTGGAGGGCAACAAATACGCCCACCAACAAGCTTGCGCTTTTATCCCCCGTGCTATGGAGCTGCACGAGGAAGTCACCCGCATGTCACGTTAAGGGAGATAACCCAGCGTTATCGCCTTCAGAGACAGACCCTACCTTTGTCCTACCCTGACCTTTCCAGAGAACAACAAACTACCATAGGGCTCACACAATCCGGCTCCTTCCCACACCCGACGCGTTTTCACTTCATGCACCCGAATCACCATGACGCTGAATGCAAATTTTGCTTAGGAGTAGAAAGACTCCGCCACATAATCGGGATGTGCGACTTTAGTCTTGAGCACCCTCCGCTCTTTCAGTCAACTACCGAACAAGATCAATGGGAGATGCTGTTGTCCAGCCCCTCTCTGCCTACCCAGCTTCAGCTGGTGGACAGAGCACAGGCGGACTGCATATGGGCTCCAGTGAAGAAGAAACCACACCCTTGGGGCGCACTCTGGGCCGTTCAGATATCTGAATGGAAGTACAGTTGATGCCAGATATATCGAACTCCATGGGGATCGCAAATAAGTTCAATATATAGATAAAGCGATATATAGAATATTTGCTTTCGCATAGGATTTCAAATAGGATTTTGGACTGCTCAATATATGCAATAATTCGATTAATCTGGGTTAGATATATCCGGGATCGACTCTCCTGCTACTCCTCCTCCTCCTTCTACTCCCCGTCTCTGCCGCCAATCTCGTCGCCTCCGTCCGCGGCGGCAGAGACGGAGAAGTGAGATCGCCTAACACGGGGTTCGAGCTTCCTTTAATTTTATAAAAACAGAGTTTCGACTCATGTGCTACACTTATACAACTCAACCAACCACCGTTCATGCATTATGAATTGGTTACAAACATTGATTACCTTACAAAGAATATCTCTGAAGTAATAAAGGGTGCGGTTAAGTATATATCACTTCTCTCTGGTTTCACTGTTTGCAGAGCGACAATGTGGAATTTAAGTGACGTCGCATTGGTGCCGTAATCGTTGCGGGTGCCATACACAGCTTTGCTTTCCAGCCACATTCGCAGGGTGCATTGGCGCAATTCTTTTTGCTTTTCGCCTCCGTCAGAAAAGCGACTGCCGCGGCCGGGAACCGACCCCGCGACCTCGTGCTCAGCAGCGCAACGCCTTAGCTACTGAGCCACCGCGGCTGGTCACAATGGTCATGTCCAGTCAAGACCTGAAGCATATAGCTACGCGTGCACGCCCACCCCCTTTCGACTTCCCACCCTTGTACGAATGCCTAAAGCGAAAAACACTGGCGAAAGTGTCGCTCAGAAGGCCATTCAAGCTAAAATATTGATGAAAAATACGGAACAGTGCGAACGAAACAGGACCGAGGAATAGAAACACGTAGAACGCAAACGAATATTAACCAACTAACTGGCACCCGAGTCCTGCTAAGTAATATTGGCTCACGTCGGCGTTCGAAGCGGGCAAGTTGCTGTCTATGCTAGAGAAATTTGGAGCCACTCGGCCAGGTGGAACTTGCGAAGGCAATGGTGGCGGCAGTGGCTTTTTTAGATGCAACGCATCTCATGCTCGCCCCGCTGTCCTTCCTGCGTCTGTCCGGCGTTGTGCCCACAGCTGCGCCTCTCCTCCTCTCCTCTCTCCGATAGCGAACACTCTCTCCCAAACAGCTGCAGGTTGGCGCAGCGCGCTCTTACTCTGTTGCTAGGCGCCGGTGGGCGGCGCTGCGCTCGGCGCTGCGCGCGCGGGGCATGTGCAGCAGTCTCTCTCTCCGCGCTCTTCTCTCCTTCGGGCGCTGTGAATATAAAGCGGCATGCCGCGCTCCGACGGTCTCAGTCGACGGTCGTCCGCGTTACGCTTGCACTCTCTCGCAGTACTGGACGATCGCGAGCCCCTAACTGTGCACTTTACGGACCACAAGGCACTCATTCTCGTCTGCAATAAAGACCGTACCTGAGCATACGCGTACTGCATGTGCATTGTATGGTGAAAATGGAAAATTACGCCCACCTCCCCTTCGCGTGAGAATCCCTGCTATAAGCGTAATCAATACGGTGGAAAACGCCAATGGAACCCCCCATGAGATGCGTTGCATCACACCAGGGTTCCCGCGAGGGGAGGTGGGCGTAATTTTTTGTTGTTGTTGTCGCGCCCATTCGCGCTTCTGTGCGGCCGACGCTCCTTCAATTCCCGCTCTTGCTCCTCCGAGCAAATGACACGCGTCCGTTCCATAGCGAGTTAAAACCTGGAAGGACTGGAGCTCTATTCATTTGGTCAAACATGTCCGTTTGCTGTTTGCTTCAGTCGCGTCGCAGGTATCTTTACTGACACACCGCAACACACTGACATAAGCCTGAAACGTTCGTTCACGGAGGACAACTGACAGGTTGCATTAAGCCGCGAGTCTTCCATGTTTAAATCTTCCATCCGCATGAAGGGTGTACCGTTGCTACGGGCATGAAGCCTACGTGCGTGTGCGCTCTCCCTCCTCCCACCCCCAACCCGTGCACGCATAAACCGGCAACCAGTGATTAGCCTGTGCGTAGGCGCGAAATGCACCATCGAAAATGTCGTTCGGAAAGTCTTTGAATCTGAACAGCAATTATGGGCTCAGTGTAGCGTTCCAAACGGGCAAGTTGCGCTACAGCCGGGCGGAGTTCGCAACTGCTTCACGAGGGCGCATTTCTTACAGCAACGGTGGCGAAACGTTCGGCGGCAGCGGCTGCGTCGTGTTGACGCCCATTCGCGCTTCTGTTGATTATCCGCAATCACCCGCCGCGGCGGCTCAGTGGCTAAGGCGTTGCGCTGCTGAGCACGAGGTCGCGGGTTCGATTCCCGGCCGCGGCGGCCGCTTTTCTGATGGAGGCGAAAAGCAAAATCGCCCGTGTGTTCGAGATTTCGGCGCACATTAAAGATCCCCAGGTGGTCAAAATTAATCCGGAGCCCTCCACTACGGCACGCCTCATCGCCTGCGCTGCGTCGGCGCGTTAAACGCTACAATCAATCAATTGATTATCCGCAATCACCTCGTAAAGGCGCTACCGCTATTATCAGCCGCTTGCGCAACTTATGAAAGAGGCAGCGGTGGTGGCGAGGGCTATAACAGTTGTGAAAAGGGGTCGGCTATGGAGAGGAGGAATAGAAGCGGCGCCGAGTCAATCGGATATGCCGGGATGAAAACGGGGAAGGTGAGACATATACTGCTTTGCAGTAAAAACGGGGCGGGCTAGCGTGTGCAGATAGCCCCCCCCCCCTCCCCCCCCCCTCTGCGGAAAAGAAAGTGAACACGATGATGAACATGCAACCTACCTAGGCTCATAAAAACTCTTCCCAACCGACATCCTTGGATGCAAACCTACATAAGTACAGGTGAGAGGCAAGCATCAAATGCTCTGGAATAAAGTACCAAATCCACGCAAACACAGTATACACGAACGCTAGAATGTACAGAGTACTGAGGCAGCAATCGTCACAGTGGACCACCCTGGCAATATTTCTGGCTGCATGAACGAGCCCCACACATATGCCGCCTCTGGTACTATACTTGGTCAGCCTGAGCGGTGCGAGTAGCTTATCCTTGCAATTTCGGCAGCGAACAACATGGCAATAGCAGGTCATAGGAATGTCTACAGTATCGCTAATGCGCGATCACAGATAACGGCGTATACGCATGGGCATGTTGCAAGGAACCGAAACTGAAACTGGTATGGACAACTCTCCAAAAATAAACCGCAAGAAGTTCCTTCCGACGCGTATTCTTATTGACAATTGTGCTAAAGCTTTTACTAAACAAAACATAACATTGACGCACATATAAATGCATGTGCACAAGCTTTAAAATCTTGGACACCGTTCAAGCACGTCGCAAATAGAGCTCGCGTCATTTAACGGCCTTGCTGTAGTTGCCGCCGCCACCTATATCGCGTGGTATTTTTCTTCTTTCAGACAGTAAAAATTATACATTACGCCTCCACAAAATATTGGAGAACAAAACCTCAGACAAATGAACGCACATCACATAGGTTAGAAACTCCCCCAAATGATTTCTTTCTCTATCCCCGTTCTTCAAGGTTAGAGTATTTTTATCGGCCTTATGTGACATCACAAAAACTATACCGTGCTGGCTAGCTTCCTTTCAGTTGCAGTAGTAGAAGTGTTTGACGGCCACTTCGAAAAAAAAAAAAAATTCGACCTCCTTCGCCATTGTGATTCGAAGACTAAGGAAACAGCGGAGCTGCTGGTCTTCGCCAGCTTTAACTTGGCTTTTCTTAGGTCTGCTCCTTTTTTAAGAGAAAGACGATTAAACAGACAAGCTTTCTCCGGGAAAACGGAGTTACGTTCAACTGCACTATCCACCCTCCTAAAGCCCAAAATCCAAACTGCCAAAGTCCGAAGCGAAAGTCCAATTCCACTCAGCAAAGTCCAAAGCGAACACCCGAGCTGAAACCTAAAGCAAATGCTGTGTGCCCCGATAAGCGGTGATTGCACAATCTGATGACGCGGATTTCATAATGCGAGGGACCCCGGTTCGAGTCCGAACGCGGGAAACATTTTATTTTGTTTCCGATTGGCTGCACATGTTATTGTTCCCCGCTGCTGCTAACCTCATACCCCCTCGAACCCTTGAGGTGGAGCAGTGGTTAGGTTGACGGTGTCGTGGCGTAAAGTCGCGGCTCGGTTCCCGGGGCCTCCCTAACCACATGTTTTCCTGGAAGCGTGCTCAGCCTCCTCCTCACTTTCTCTCACGCTTATAGCATTTCCCCCTCTCCACTTCGCCAAACGGGATATCCTGCTAACGGTCCGCGCGGACAGACGAAAGCTTGGCCAGCTCCGGTGTAAACCCCCACAAAAGAAAGACAAACCGCGAAAGGAATGAGCTGTGGCGGGCAAATAACCGAGCTCCGTTAAAGCTGCGCTCGCGATACTGTATACCTTCCCAAGCCCTTCCGCGCAAATAGAAAACAAAGATAGCGTTTATCTGCACTAAAGCGTCGATACGTTTCTATCACGCAACCCAAGCCATTCCTCAGTCCAAGCATGTCAACTTTATTGCGGCAGGCCACCACCACCACAGTACTAATGGCTGGAATAAGTTCTGGAAAATCATAACCCATACCAGCGATATCTTTTGCATTTCATAACTACGTGGCGTATTCTGCGAATGTAACCGAATCATCGCTGCATTAACGTTCGGCAGCTGCAAGGCCAAAGGTATCGTTGTCACATTCTTGTGTTTAAAACGGGACGATTCTTTGCTAAGATGCTGAAAGCGAAATTGCGCTTTGCTAATGTTATTGTCATAATCACAGAAGTATTAAGATACAGACAGCTAAAAGAAGCATAATTCTCTGAGTGCGCAACCTGAACACAGCCGACATCCTGAAAACGATCCGCGAGAATGCAAAGTGTGAGTAGATTTGCAAGCCAGAGAGGTGTTAGATCGTAGATATTTCTTGGCCCTACAATTCAGCATGAACTTCATTTAAAATAGACCAGCTCCCCAATGCCCTCTTATTTTTTGGAGCTAATACCAAAAAATGACAGCGAGTTCTAGCGCGAACCATGCAGACTTGTGCACGGCCACAAGTTTTTAACCGTTGACATAACTTTCTAGGCCAGCAGTTTAAAATACACGAGGGGATTACCGCAAATCACGGTGGGGAAATGACCGGTGTTTAGTTTAGCCAATGAACTTCAGGTAACATACAACTAACTGATTGGAGCTCGTCTTCGTTGATGCATTTCAGTTTATTTCAGAACGTGGGATGGAAATGACCTCTTCGGGTGGGCCGAAATACAATGTCTTCGGAAAAATATTTTTAGGTCATGGCGAAAGCACAGAAAACGCGGCATATCTGAATGTGGTGGCGAAGTCCACGAGGAACTTTCCGTGTATGTGTTGGGTGTAATTGTTTTCATCGACGCACGGCAGTGCAGATTGCTTGGAAGCGGCGCTACGCCTTCGTCTTCAAGCACCGGCGAAGTCCGCCCCGTTTCTACGAGCTGACCCAGAAATTTACTCGCCGCCGGCGTCTCGAATGCCGTCACAATACAGGTGCAAGAATGTAGGGGAGAGAGCCCGCCAAACCGGGTCGGACAAGGTCGTGGCGACTTTCACTGCTTCGTGCGAGCCCCGCGGAAGTGGTGACCTTTCGCTCTGATATTTGATTTCTTGTTTCTCGGTTGACCGAGATATTGTTTAGTCACCCCAATGCCACTCCGCCGGCAAATGAGCGCAAGGGTGGCCTCATAACTCACAAGAGTCATCGGTTCCCAGGGAGAGCGCCTCGCACGTCGGAAGGGATAAGCGATCAGATGAAGCCTGGATTAGTCGCCTAGGCAAGGTCACAGCTTATACGTGATGAAGAATACCTCCCCGAGTCCTTCAAAATGAATCCTAGGCATTCAACCCTCACTATATACCACAACACTCTGCCAACAGTGCCGTGGACGTGCCTCAGTACATCACATGTAGGGCTGTAAATTCGACCCCTTCCCTCTCATCATCACCCTAGACCAGTGGGAACGAGCACAGGGCTGATCAAACCTGGGTCTTCAGAGGAAGCTCACGGGTCCGATAGCAATAGTCGCCGAACCACTGCGGTCTTTGGCCACCACGCTGGACTAACCCTTTCGTTAATAAAGTCTCTCTCTCTCTCTCTCTCTCTCTCTCTCTCTCTCTCTCTCTCTCTCTCTCTTGAGTCTTGAAAATATATAAACACAATTTTCAGTAACTAACGTTCTGGTGCATGTCAGTTCGTAAAATAGACCAGTCACCTGCGAAGGAGGGACAGCGTTACTTTTTGCGCGGGTATCCCCTTGAAACAAAATCGGGCGTTGAACACGCGACTCAGGCAAATTCAGCGCGATGTTTCTGCGTTTCCGTTTTAGCTTAGTGCAACGTACCCATGTTGCTGAATTGCAATTAGGTTTGCCGAATAAGTGGTAAACATTGATCTCGCTTTTCGACTTCGTCAGGTGAGTGCGCACGCCAGAGAACTTCGTGACTATGAATGCATGAACCTACTTGCGACGAGAGTTGAGAAGCCTCACGAGATGTTGAACTCCTTAACACCTCCGATGAACGATAATCTAACTACGTTAGGTGAGGTCGAGGTGGCTTGGGAGTCTGCGACTTCTGAACGAGCCAGTTCGGGTATTTTACCTGAACTTCAGCCTAGGAGTTTAAGGTTTATTGAGGTCCGAGGGGTTCCCGAGATCAGCGCGCGGCCACAGTGCGCGGCCACAGTGCAACTTGTATAGGGTTCGATGAAACGAAACCTGGCTTCAGTCAAGCTGTCCCGCCCTCCCCCCCTCCCCCCCTCCGCCCCCCCCCCCAAAAGGCTGTGTCGCAAAGCTTGCAAAATTTCCACTGTAATAATTTCATTAACTACTCACCTGCCACCCACAAAACGTCATATATTCATTAATGTTTCTTTAAGCCCGCTACTTAGACGCAACATAATTAAATGTTGTAAAACTTTCCCACTTTCAACAACCCTCGGTACCCCCTACAGTTGCGCAAAAATTTCACCAAGAAGCGCAAAATATTTCACCTCAAAATGTCTTTTCAGAATGTTTTAGATTAGTGCCAAATGTTTGGCATGCAAAGTGACCATTTCACCTCTTGTGCAGTACATTACATCTCAGAAGGAAGCTTCGAATCAACTTGAGGTTACAGTAATTCTAAGGACCACTGAACGAGGTTAGTGAAAGAATTTTTAGTGCTGAATTTTTTTTAGCATAACTAATGAGCATTATAATATGACCATTTAGCGGTTAGTTCATCGACAATCTCAGGAATAAGAGGGAACAGCATGCGCCATTCATGACCCCCGCAACAACCCCCACTGGCAGGTTACAGGGGTCTTCAATTCATTTTCATGCTAGAATCCGCCTTCAAGATATTAATTTTTTTAGACTTCTTAGTTTATACCGACTTTTTGTTTGTTTCCGAGAAGGCTGTAAGGTTAGGCATGCTGCCAATCCCGTGAATGTAGTCCTCCGGACTTGCCAGTGTGTCATCGTATACCCACGTCAGCAGATCGGCGGGGTAGATGACGCCAAGGGTAGGGCACTTCAGAACGCACTTTTCTTGGTAAAGAGTGCATGTACGACGGCAGGCATATTAGAGAACATGGCCTGCGCATTCTATACCTTAAACAGACGCTTTTTACGACTATGTGAAGTGCCCCTTATGCTGAGGTGAATTGACGTCTGTAGTGGGCAGTTGGTTCATTCTGAACATACACACATGGCAATAAAGGAGGACTACGAGTGAAAGGGAGCACAGACAAGTGCTTACATCACAGATCAGCACTTGTCTGTGGTTTACTACACTCATTTCCTCCTTTTCTGCTCTTTGTGTATGCGCTGAGGTGAGTTTACAGTGCGGTCCACTGCATTCAATCAACATTGGGCTCATCTTGCCCAGAGGGCTGCAATTTCACTGGTCGGGCTGGGCTAAGGTCGAGAAAACGTCTCTCGGTTTGAAGTGAGGTAAAGGATCAGAAGGCTGATTTCCTATCTATGCCTGCGACTAACACGAGTTATATTGTTACAGGGTGGCAGGCCAGAGGTGACACGAGCAAGGGTATAGGATGAGGTATATTATATGATTATACAATATTTACAAGGTGACCGAAAGAGAGCACGCACAGGCTTTCACCCACACAGAGCTTCTTCGTCGTCAGCGGTTGGCACCACAGCGGTACTCTCTACTGTCCTCCTCTTTGCTTCTCGCGGCAATATCAGGGGCAGGCAGTGCGAAGTACCAGCGTCGTGGTTAAAAATACACGTCAGTTTGTTGTTACGACTTATATAAAAAAAGATGGTTACAATGTCATTAAGGATCCGCTCCTTCCAGCCCCTACAGGTGGCGCTGCGGAAAACGGCAATGGCGGGCGAGACGGTGATCGGGCCCCCTTAGCAACATGCGCGCCAGCATCAGTAGCGGCCTGAAAGCCCCTAGTTCCGCTTGAAACAATTTCTTTCTCAAAAAATAAACGCAGGTATATGTTACTAACTGCGAGACAACACTGGATTCGTTTGAGGGTGTCTGCTGCGGTATGAAAAGCGCTGCGTGCGAGGCAATCCGCTGTGCATGGCTCAGGCCGCACTGCAGTGGTTTGAAAACAATTTCGCCTCATTGGGCTAAAGAACTGCTACAGAATGTGCAACGCTAAGTTTTGGGACATTATTGCAGTGTGCGTCACTCAGTGTACGCTTTAGTTTAGGCGTGATCATTTTTTCCCCGTGTGCATACTAAGCAGAAGCTCATGCACACCATGCGTGGGCGATATGTGCGTATTGCTATGTTTTGCTTAGGTGTAGTAAAAAATAGTTATGACTTTGGGCATTAAAACCGCGAAAACGATCTAGGCTCTCATTACGCCGTATCAAGTGGTATACAAATGAACGTGTTAGCGTTAGATGAAAAAATATTATGTCTGCGCATTTACCCGTGCATGTAGCATACACTGGCGTGTGATATTGAAGTGTACATGAAAATATGGACAGTACTTTAGAGGTGCGCTTTTGGATTGTGATAATTAATTTAAGAGAAATCTCCTGGCTCAAATTACGTTATGTTGATTTGAGTGCCGGTAAGATTTTAAGTGCGTGTATTCTTATGAATAAAACAAAAACTTGGGCTACCAAATGAATTCAAGAGCTCGCATTTGAACTAGCAGACCCAAAGCATTAATATTGTTATTGCTAAAACACCTTGCTTGAAGATAAATGTTTATATATTCTCTCATTAATCAATAAACACATTCCCAAATTTGCTTCTCACCTTCGCGTGCAAAAAGTTTTCATTTGTTTCCTTATTGAAAAAGAAGCAAGCGGATTGGACAGCCTCTGCTGCTTACCTGTTTTACACATGTTATATGTCTGCTGCTTATATGTTTGAAAGCAGTGGAATTGAGCCAATTTAACAACATATAAGCGGATATCGGTTGACACATTCTGCGGCAGCGAATGCAACCAAGAAAGACGATCACAAGGTTATACAAAAAGCCTACAAAGTCGGCGTCCTCACAGCAAAGAACTATTAAATGTGGCTGCAGTTTCAGTGAAGAATAATTTAAGCGCCACGCACACACGGGCAGGTCTAAAGACTCGTTTTTCTCCGCAGCAGACACCTATCAGACCCAAAACTCATTCATTTACCCACAGCTTCTCTAGCTTCGAATCGAATCGAATCGAAAATAAGTTTTATTAAACAAACATGATATGGGTACACAGTATATACAGGAGGAGGTCAAGAAAGTCGAGGAGCTTCAAGAAAGTCGAGAGAATATGAGCGCTGTTTCAGCCTATATTTTCCAAATATTTACACGGCATTGTCGATTACTATTTCCTTTCGCTTCTGCGAGGCCGCCTCTGCCGGAGCGACCGGTCGATCACCATCTCCCGGCTTCGGACAAATTCCGCGCGGCGTCACTAGCGTCGCTGGAAAGAGCGAATAGGCGAGAAAGCAGTAAGCACCAATATAAATTGTCGGCTCGAGCTGCTCAAACCACCATAAAAACAATAGTTAAAAGATAATATGCGCACTGTCCCAAAACATGGCGCCCACGCAATGCTAACTGTGCTTGTAATCATACATTTTGTCGGGCTGGATGCAAACCAGCAGGTAATCGGCTGTCTAGCAGTAGCAGCTCGTTGTAAGGCAGCAACTGTAGCAGTACAGATAGGCATGGGGTGGGTTTCGTTTTGAGCCAGGGAAGCACAAATAAAACACGTTTTGAGGAGCCCTTAGCAATTGGATGGCAAGGAATGGGCGAACAGAGTACACAGATACCTGTAACTTCATAGCGGGGTCACTCAATGGTGGAAGAGGACGAAAATCCTTTGGAGAAAGTACGTAATTAACGGAGTAAATCAACACTGAGGGGCCGTGAAAAATGAAGACCACGGGGCTTACAGATACGCGGGCGGGAAGGATTAAAATGAAAAAGCCCTTGGCAGTCTATACATGGTATTCCCATAAACGTTTATTGGGCGAATTCTTCTCTTGGCAACACTAAAAGCCGCCATGACAGGGCCCGCCGTGTCTGCGCAGGCGTCCGTATCTCAGAGGAAAAAAAAACAGGCCTAGGCGCACGTCGTCTGAGCCGTTGCTACCCTATTATATATATATAGGGTAAGTAAAAAGATAAACACACGAGAAAACATTAAAGAAATTAATATTACTGACGTTTCTACTGGAGGACCAGTCTCCGATGAAGACTGGTCGTTCAGTCGAAACGTCAGTAAACTTTTTTTTTTGTTTTTCTCGGGTGTCTCTCTCATTATTACCTTATTTTCTCGAGCTCGTTTTTATTTTTTTGTTGTTTCCAGACTATAAATATATATATATATATATATATAAGACAGAAATAAGGGTTGGCAGTCAAGAAAACCTCGGAAACAAAGGGGAGGATGTGGTAGGTAATTGAAACTTGAAACAGATAAAGAATTCGGAAAGAAAAGACGTAAAGAAAGAAAACAAAGACAGAAAGAATGCCCGTCCACCCGGCGGGCATTTTTTCTCAACTTTCTTTCTTTCTTTCCAAACTCTTTTTCTGTTTCAATTACCTACCACATCCTCCCCTTTGTTTCCGAGGTTTTCTTGAATGCCAACCCTTATTTCTGTCTTATTTCAACGAGCCCCTCATTTCCTATTCTGATTCCCTATATCTATCTATCTATCTATCTATCTATCTATCTAGCTGTATATATATATATATATATATATATATATATATATATATATATATATATATAAAACACGCCAAAACTGAGAGGGCACCCAAGGGTGGGTGTCGACCATGCGGAAAGGCACGGTGCCGCGTATGTAAACACATGCAGACAACCACGGTGGCAGAAAGCACCAACTCAAATTTCAAGCATCTAATTCACGCGACACTCGACTGCGACTCTTCTAATGTGGTGTACCTTCTGGAGTGCGGTGTTTGTGGCATCCAATACATTGGCCAGACGGACACGGCATTCCGCATGCGCTTCAACAACCATCGCGCACATGTTCGTTCACTCCCGGATCTACCCTTATCACGACATATTAACTCCGAAAACCACCCGTTCGACTCCATCAGGGTCACACTTTTACAGAGTGGATTTTCTACTACAAGAGAACGCGAACAACGTGAATCTTACATTATTTACAAATTCAACACCGTAAAGGCAGGAATGAATGTTAGCCCGGGCATTATGTCGTCTATACATGCTGTTGATAATCTGGCTGCAGAATAATCCCCTATCTAAATTAAGTCTCTGTGTTGTTTAAACAAGTAATCAAGCTATTCTTATTTTATTTATTCCCTTCCTGGGGTGTCCGCACAGGCGGCATATGCCACAAACAACATCGAGGCGCCCGCCGCCGTTTACTCCAACAAAGGACCCGCGCGACTCCCGCGTGCGGTTAGAGGATTAGTTAAGCTCCTTCTCCCTGGTTCATGGTCAGGGACGACCCTGTCGGCTGCCCGGGCAGGGCAGAAGAATAGAGCTAAGAATGATGAATGGCACTCGCCCGTCCTGCCGGTAGGCAGAATCGTGCATGCTTTGAGCCACAGTGCGGAGATCGTACCTACACTGTTAACGAGCCTGCCTGTTTATTTTGTGGGGTTGGCGTCACTGAGATATGTGTGCGGCTGCGACCGCTTCCTGTAAACTCTTCCCGTAAGGTCAGTGACCATTAGAATTCTGTGCCTCCCAGTGATGGTGTGAGAGCGTCCCTGTTACTGCTTTGCGCTTTCGTTTCTTAAGCAGAGCGGCCCCCCTCTGAAGTGGGCGCTACCTGTCACTCGTTCTACAAGCTGACGAACGATGGACGACAGTGTTTTTGAAAGAGTTGTGTGCTTCTCTCCCTTTTCTGCATGTTTAGGTTTGTTTTTGGTTTTGCGTTTCCTCTTTTTTTTTTTCTCTTTTTTTTTTTTTTTTTTTTTTTCTCTCTCTCTTTTTTGCAAACCTTCACCTCACCTCGCCGAGAGCGTGTTTGTTGCTACCTCTCTCCCCAAATCCCCCCTCTCTCTTTTTTCGGCGTCGTTGGACGACGAGCTTATAAATACGTGCACAGAAATACGAAATGTTGTCTTGAGAAAGATCGGCATCCGATCGAAACGTCGACCAATAAACAGTTTTGTTAGAAGCTATACCCATTTTTTACTATATATATATATATATATATATATATATATATATATATATATATATATATATATATATATATATATATATATAGAAAGATAGGTCAGCAGTCTACAACGCCAAAGGAGGCATAGGGGTTTGGTTAGGCCCCTCATTTCCTTACTATATATATATATATATATATATATATATATATATATATATATATATATATATATATATATATATATATATATATATATCAGGGTGTCGAACCGGAACCGAACCGAACCGAAAACCGGAACTGAACGGGTATTTTTGCCAGAACTGAACCGAAAAAAGAAATAACGGTTACCGGTTTATGCCGAACCGTTTCGACCCTCCGCAGTTGATATTGCACAGTCAATGCAATTCAGGCTTTTTTTTTCTTTCACGTACCATCAACTTCGTACCCGCTCGCGCACTTTCCCCTCCAGACAATATCACGCTTTATGTAGAAACAGTATCACGCTTTATGTAGAAACAGTATCACGCTTTATGTAGAATGAGCAACAATGCAGCAATGGTCTGTTGCTGCTGGAAGCGCGAGCGTAGTGCAAGCTGACCAAACGAAATGTCATTATCGGCAGCTGGCAGGGGATAAAAATCGACTTTGCCCTTCCCTAGCTGCGACTTTATTGGAGCAATCAGACTGCAGGAGTGCTCCACTGCGCAACAGCGAATGCCCACACCCGATCTGTGCAAACGTTTTGCATTTAATAATTTGTTTAAAAGGTCCGACACCAGCAAATTGTTATTACTTCACAAATGTGACCGCAGAAGCTGCTCAATGGCTAAGCCGTGCTGCTGATGCAGTTTTGCCTCTTTAAGATCTGCTTTTTTTCGAAGGTGCACTTGTACCGACTGCCCAACTCGCTACATTACTTCTACTGGTACTCGTTCTGGAGGGGAGTACTGCTGTGGACGAATTAAAGAGTGTCTAGCCAAAAAAAGTCCCATCTCATATGCTCCGCGCGTCAAATTTCCCTTTCATTTTGTAACAGCATAATCTCTTATAAGATTCCGCAATGTAGCACACGGAACGATGGCAGGGGGTCAGGCGGTACGATGACATAGTGCTTGTAATGCACACATCGGGTATAGCTACCTCAAAAGGAATTGCAGTGGTCTGAGCAATAATGCAGTGAGAGAGCGTTAACTGAAGCTTACTTTTAACAAAAGTGTGGCTAACACATTCGATAAGGTGACAGCTAACAAATTATTCAGGGTAACCAAATAATCTAATCCATTGGTAGTATTTATGTGCCTGTGGTATGATTTTACAGTTTTGTTACAAATATAAAAAATGTATGCCAATGGTTTATGCCGGCCTAAATTTAAGTCTTCAAGGTTATCGTGATGGGCGATTCCATAGCGACGATTGCGATTTCAACAAAAAAGGAAAGGGCAGAAAATATATTCCACCGTCATACCTCTTCGGGGTGGCTTTATGAATAATCGCTAGGACAACATAAAGTCTGGGCGGGAAAGTAGGTGGTAAATCGTCGCCACTTCATCTGTTCTTCTAACATCTCGTAATTGTTTAAACTTTTCTTTGAAATTGCGCCACTGACCTTGGGGAACGACAGCATTTTGAATTTTTATTTTATTTTGATTTGACTGTCGTTTTAAACTAATAAATGTTTTTTTTAAATTTCAGTCCTAATTCAACTCATCGAATCGGTTCGGTACGTGATTTTGTCGAACCGGAACTGAACCGGAACGAAATGATTTCGCCTCAACCCGAGCCGTAACCGAACCGGTATTTTTTTAGGTTCGACAGACTGATATATACATATATATATATATATATATATATATATATATATATATATATATATATATATATATATATATATATATATATATATATATATATATATATATATATATATATATATATATATATATATATATATATATATATATATATATATATGAGCATACGAGGGCTTCCCGCCAGTAACCCGCTCATGACAGGCTGTAGACGTTTGAGTCACGCCCCGGGGGTTGAAAAGAAGGTCCCCTTCTCCCCGTGTAGTCAGAGTGGCGCTGGCTACCACCCTCCAGCGTCAGATACACTTCTAGTAAATATAAATAGCCCAGAGAGTGAAGGAGAACACAGTCGCCCAGATAGCCGAATTGGTAAGGCATTCGACATGTAATCGAAAGGCGTGGGTTCAGTCCCCACTCTGGGCGCGTGTTTTTCTTTCTTTCTTTCTTCTGTATATTAAAAAAAAATGTTTACTTAATTAACCGTAGTGAAAAATAAAAAAGAGCCCAACCACACCCCTATGCCTCCTTTGGCATTGTAGACTGCCGACCTATCTTTCTGTATTTCCTCAACGAGCCCCTCATTTCCTTACTATATATATATATATATATACATATCAAGGTTGCAGTCGTCATTGCCAGTGCTATTCGGCTTTTTTCGAAATAATTAATAGGGCCGAATGACGTGTGCTTGTCACGTTTCTTTGATTCATTGATAAATAAGCGAAAATATAAGTCGAGAAAAAATCCGCCGTTTTTCCGGGAGCGGGACTCGAACCCACATCTCCGCATAACCGGTGCGGTGCGTTCGCCATTACGCTATCCCACAGCGGCTTCTATCTCGACTTTAAAGCGGGGGTTTATATTTACAAGAGCTCTGAGGCCGGTCAACTAGCGCCGCCCCTCGACTACCGCGGGAGACGTAGAACGTCTTCTTTCCCAGCGGCCGCCACGTAGAACGTGGTCGGAGGTCGGGGTTAGCAATTGGCATATCCGAACTGCTGGAGCCAGTGCCTCGTAATGCATGTAGCAGAACAGAGAGATACGGGACGAGGGACTCGGTAAAGATACATATCAAGGTTGCAGTCGCCATTGCCAGTGCTATTCGGCTTTTTTCGAAATAATTAATAGGGCCGAATGACGTGTGCTTGTCACGTTTCTTTGATTCATTGATAAATAAGCGAAAATATAAGTCGAGAAAAAATCCGCCGTTTTTCCGGGAGCGGGACTCGAACCCACATCTCCGCATCTCGGGAGCGGGACTTGATCCCGCTCCCGGAAAAACGGCGGATTTTTTCTCGACTTATATTTTCGCTTATTTATCAATGAATCAAAGAAACGTGACAAGCACACGTCATTCGGCCCTATTAATTATTTCGAAAAAAGCCGAATAGCACTGGCAATGACGACTGCAACCTTGATATGTATCTTTACCGAGTCCCTCGTCCCGTATCTCTCTGTTCTGCTACATGCATTACGAGGCACTGGCTCCAGCAGTTCGGATATGCCAATTGCTAACCCCGACCTCCGACCACGTTCTACGTGGCGGCCGCTGGGAAAGAAGACGTTCTACGTCTCCCGCGGTAGTCGAGGGGCGGCGCTAGTTGACCGGCCTCAGAGCTCTTGTAAATATAAACCCCCGCTTTAAAGTCGAGATAGAAGCCGCTGTGGGATAGCGTAATGGCGAACGCACCGCACCGGTTATGCGGAGATGTGGGTTCGAGTCCCGCTCCCGGAAAAACGGCGGATTTTTTCTCGACTTATATTTTCGCTTATTTATCAATGAATCAAAGAAACGTGACAAGCACACGTCATTCGGCCCTATTAATTATTTCGAAAAAAGTCGAATAGCACTGGCAAGGACGACTGCAACCTTGATATGTATCTTTACCGAGTCCCTCGTCCCGTATCTCTCTGTTCTGCTACATGCATTACGAGGCACTGGCTCCAGCAGTTCGGATATGCCAATTGCTAACCCCGACCTCCGACCACGTTCTACGTGGCGGCCGCTGGGAAAGAAGACGTTCTACGTCTCCCGCGGTAGTCGAGGGGCGGCGCTAGTTGACCGGCCTCAGAGCTCTTGTAAATATAAACCCCCGCTTTAAAGTCGAGATAGAAGCCGCTGTGGGATAGCGTAATGGCGAACGCACCGCACCGGTTATGCGGAGATGTGGGTTCGAGTCCCGCTCCCGGAAAAACGGCGGATTTTTTCTCGACCTATATTTTCGCTTATTTATCAATGAATCAAAGAAACGTGACAAGCACACGTCATTCGGCCCTATTAATTATTTCGAAAAAAGCCGAATAGCACTGGCAATGACGACTGCAACCTTGATATGTATCTTTACCGAGTCCCTCGTCCCGTATCTCTCTGTTCTGCTACATGCATTACGAGGCACTGGCTCCAGCAGTTCGGATATGCCAATTGCTAACCCCGACCTCCGACCACGTTCTACGTGGCGGCCGCTGGGAAAGAAGACGTTCTACGTCTCCCGCGGTAGTCGAGGGGCGGCGCTAGTTGACCGGCCTCAGAGCTCTTGTAAATATAAACCCCCGCTTTAAAGTCGAGATAGAAGCCGCTGTGGGATAGCGTAATGGCGAACGCACCGCACCGGTTATGCGGAGATGTGGGTTCGAGTCCCGCTCCCGGAAAAACGGCGGATTTTTTCTCGACTTATATTTTCGCTTATTTATCAATGAATCAAAGAAACGTGACAAGCACACGTCATTCGGCCCTATTAATTATTTCGAAAAAAGCCGAATAGCACTGGCAATGACGACTGCAACCTTGATATGTATCTTTACCGAGTCCCTCGTCCCGTATCTCTCTGTTCTGCTATATATATATATATATATATATATATATATATATATATATATATATATATATATATATATATATATATATATATATGTAACAAGAAGAGCTAACGCGGCACAACAATAGTAGATGCCGAAGCGCCATTCGCCTAATCGGGTATCCCCCGAGAATTATCGTGACAACGACGAAGGTCCGACTCGGACGTTCATGCCCACGAGCTCGTAGCGGCTGGACCTGCGTTCGGCTCGTTGCCTTACGCTACGCCTTGAATAAACCTCCCCGAACAACTACCGTCGTGACTGATATTCCCCTTTACAAGTGGTGGAGGTCAAGGGTCTCTGTTCCACGCTGGAGCTTTGCAGCCGGACAATGCCCGAGATGAACCACCGAGAGACCAGCCAGCACCCTGCGCCATCGGGCGCACCCGTAATCTGCTCTTGCGCGATGCTAAAGCGGGACCCAACCACGTTCACTGGCGAGGTCGACAGTGATGTCGAAGACTCGCTGTCGTCCTATGAGCGTGCATACAACAAATGGGATGATCCGACTAAGCTGCATAACGTGTTTTACGCCCTTGAAAAGCTCGCTCGGTGGTGGTACGCTAATAATGAAACTGACATTACTATCTGGTCTGCCTTCCGCACCCGCTTTGTGGCAGCATTCGGCCGCCTAGCTGTTCGCAAGCTCCATGCCGAACAGGAGTTGCGTGTACGCGGCCAACAAACCGGGGAAACATTCACCAGCTACATCGAGGACGGGGTTGACTTGTGCAAGCGCATCGATCCGTCGATGACGGAAACGGACAAGGTCAGGCACATCTTTAAAGGAGTGGACGATGATGCGTTCCAGATGCTACTGTCCAAGGACCCCCAAACGATAGGCGACGTCGTGCGTTTGTGCCATAGCTTCGACGAGCTTCGAAAGCAGCGGGCCCTAACTCGGCAAGCTTGCGCTCAGGCCGAGCGACCTATACAAACGACCCAACGCTGTTCACCCGGATAAAAGATTTTATTCGGGAAGAGGTGGCTCGCCAGGTGTCTCTCCTTCCGTACACCGCGGAACCGTCGCCACCTCTAGCTCCTGCACTGAGGCACGTGATACAAGAAGAGGTCGCTGGGGCACTACCAACTGCCCAGTACCAGCCACCGGTCGCAGCACCCATAGCGTACGCCGAAGCTGCAGGGAGGTCACCTCTGCAGCCTGCTCCTTCGTTACACCCTCTAATGATGCACCCGCCTGCTCCACCAGCCCAGCCTGGCGTGCTACTGCGTCCATTGCAGACTAATCTCATCTCGAATGTCGTGCCGACGAGCCGTCTTCCAACGGCTGTGGGTAGTCCTCCTCCTACGCGCACGTGGCGTACGCAGGACAATCACCCTATATGCTTTGTATGCGGAATTGCTGGACATGTAGCTCGCTACTGCCCCCGTCGCATGCCGCCCCCGAACACCTTCCAACAGGCGCCGTACTACGACCCCGCCTACGCCCAGCCGTATATTGTTCCGCAGCCAATGTACCCAGTCGCCTCGGATCCGCCGATGACGTCGCTGCCGCCTGACCGCTCTACTACGTCCACCAACCGCCGCTCCCCTTCTCCACGTCGTCACTCGCTGTCGCCTATGCGGCGCCGCTCTGCCAGCAATGGGGAGGAAAACTAACAGCCGCAGTTTCCGAGGCAAGACGTGCGCCGCCCTCGAAAGCTAAAGGTCCTCACGTCCCGCCCGAAAATGTTATTGATTTGTTTGTTGAAGGTGTCCCTACTACTGCCCTAATCGATACTGGAGCTGCTGTTTCTGTAGTTCACGCCCAGCTATGCCGTTCAATTCGAAAGGTTCTGACGCAATTTCCGGACTATCCTTGCGCACCGCCAGTGCAACAGATTAAGCCCATAGCAGCCTGCACGGCCCGTGTCGTTATTCAGAATATTCTGTACACAGTTGAACTTGTCGTATTGCCGTCTTGCTCCCAAGATGTAATCTTCGGTTGGGCCTTTCTGTCGCGCCATCATGCCGTGATACGGTGTGCACCTGCCGAGGTCGAGTTTTCGCCTCTCTTGGAAGATTCTTTGTGCTCCCAGCGCCAAGGTGGTCATCGCCAAAGACACTGTCGTCCAACCCCGTTTTTCCGTTCTCATTCCTCTTTGCTGCACATCTATTCCTGAGGCCACAGTGCTTTTTACGCCATCCGACATTTTCTTCCGCCACAGATGTCTTCCGCTACCCCTTGCCCTTTTGACAATTCGCAATGGCGCGAGTGCAATGATGATTGTGAACCAGTCGACAACTTCGTGCGCCCTTTTACACGGAGGAACACTCGGCTTTTTAGAACCGGTCGATCCCCGTCTTGTTACGGATGCGCCCCGCCTCCAAGTCGACGAGCTGAACACTACTACTCCATGCATGCGGGACGAAACGTCTCCCGAGATTTTCTGCCGCTCAATCAACGAAAATTTGGACGCCATCCAACGAGCGCAGCTCACTACACTTCTGAGCGAGTTTTCTTCGTCTTTCGATTGTGGGCAAAACTCTCTTGGCCGCACGTCCGTTGTGCGCCACGCCATCGACACTGGCTCGCATGCCCCGCTTCGACAACGACCGTATCGTGTATCACCGGCAGAGCGACGCACCATTGAAGACCACGTGAATGACATGCTTCAGCGTGACATTATTCGTCCCTCAAAGAGTCCCTGGGCGTCACCCGTGGTTCTTGTGAAAAAGAAGGATGGGTCCATTCGGTTTTGCGTCCACTTCCGCTGTTTGAACACCATAACCCGCAAGGACGTGTACCCCCTTCCCCCGCATCCACGACGCACTCGACTGTTTGCAGGGAGCAGAATACTTCTCGTCGCTAAACCTTCGATCCGGGTACTGGCAGGTACCGATGGTGGAAGCTGATCGAGACAAAACTGCATTTGTTCCCCCTGATGGTCTTTATGAATTTAATGTATTGCGGTTCGGGCTTTGCAACGCTCCTGCCACCTTCGAACGAATGATAGACAGTACTTTGAGGGGGATAAAGTGGAAAACGAGTCTTTGCTATCTGGATGACGTCGTCGTTTTCTCTTCGCACTTCAAAACGCACCTCGCCCGCCTGAAACAAGTTTTGACCTGCCTTTCAAGAGCTGGGCTGCAGCTGAATCTCAAAAAGTGTCGTTTTGCTGCGCGCAAACTGACGATCCTGGGCCACGTCGTTTCGAAGGACGGGATTCTCCCAGATAATACGAAGCTAAGAGTCGTAGCCGAACTTCTGAAGCCGACCACTATGAAGGCGCTTCGGAGTTTTATCGGTCTTTGCTCCTATTTTAGACGATTTATACGCAACTTCACCAGCATAATTTTGCCTTTAACTCAGCTCTTCGGCAGTGTCAGCGACCTATCTGCGTGGTCACCCTACTGCGACGAAGCATTTGTGACGCTTCGTCGTCTTCTTACATGTCCTCCGATACTGCGGCACTTCGACCCGTTAGCCCCAACCGAGGTTCACACTGATGCTAGTGGGATCGGTCTCGGTGCTGTGCTTGCCCAACGAAAGCCCGGTTTTGACGAG
The DNA here is from genome assembly GCF_048455015.1 of Haemaphysalis longicornis. Lineage (NCBI taxonomy): Eukaryota > Metazoa > Arthropoda > Arachnida > Ixodida > Ixodidae > Haemaphysalis > Haemaphysalis longicornis. Next base: position 14,329,839 of record NW_027526203.1, on the reverse strand, counting down.
TACGTTGTGGCATACGCGAGCCGCACGCTGACGAAAGCCGAGTCGAATTACTATGTGACAGAGAAGGAGTGCTTGGCGATAATTTGGGCACTGGGCAAGTTCCACCCGTACTTGTATGGTCGCGCATTCGATGTCGTCACCGATCATCATGCACTCTGTTGGCTCTCCTTCCTCAAGAATCCATCAGGTCGTCTTGGTCGAAGGGTTCTCCGACTGCAAGAATAAGACATCCGGGTTATTTACCGTTCAGGCCGCAAGCACTCTGACGGTGAGGCCCTTGAAACGTGTCGTTCGGGGCTTTCTTCGAGCCTCTTTCATCCCCGCATTCCCCCGCATTCCCCCGCTGTGGTTCCCGCACCCCTCTGGCTATACCCTTCCCTCCCCCTCTCCCTTCCTTTTTTCTTGTTAACGCTTGCACCAGGCGTCCGTAATTAACTCTGGGCTCTCCCACCCTTTTTTCCTAACCAGTCAATCTCCTCTGGTTCTTTGCATAGTTCTGTTTTCTTGGAACTCCCGTGCTTTGATACCTACATGTGGCAGCAATGTTTTAAAAAAATAGCGGCTGGTTCCCAGATGGTTCCCAGACAGTTTATCGAACGCCGTTTTATCGAACGCGGTTTTATCGAGAAAATTTCCGTTTTATCGAACGCCGTTTTATCAAATGCCGATTTATCGAACCACCTACGTCTGTTGTATCGAAAGTGTGGTTTTCCGGCTTTATTGCAATTATCTTGGTTTACTTTGCTTAACTGGCCATCGCACTAACCTAATCTGCAGATAAATCAATTCTACATTGTAGCTGCCGTGCATGACATACAGAAACCTACCTATATATGTTGACACGTCTTTCCCGTGCTTTCGATCACCTTTGTTTTATAAGAATTTTATATTTTTCCGTCTTCCTTGATTGCACTCAAGCATGTACACGTCCCCCTTGTTTATATTATAGAATTTGCCACTACAGTAGCAACCCTAACCCCGTGCGCAATCAATATTCCTTAGATGTGTATCGGTGTATTTAGGTTTGTGTTGCCTAATATATCCCTTGCATCATGGTTCATAATTACGTGATCCGAAGTCTTGTCGTCCCCAATATTTCTAGCCACGTGGTTGGCATGTGACTCCTACTCGGACGATATGCTCACATTGTTTGCACCTGAATAAATATCGTGCCAAGAACTTCGGAAAGATTAGTGCTATATGAATGGAACAGGCGGGGTTCCGACAGGGAAAGTGAGGCCCTAACAGAGGCGGTGGAGTCTAAGAGAACTCGTCACAAGGGAACCCGTCACAGCCAACTCCCCATAGTTGAAGTCGTCAAGTAGGACAAGTCGTTATAGATCATCTCGGACTATGGAAACTCGTACTAATACAACTGAACAATTGCCCATCTCGTCAGAATTTATTTTTTTGTTAATCATAATAAAATAACCAAAAATGCAGCATTACTAATGCGTCAACACTCTTGCTCCCCTCCGATTCAGCAACCCTACGTTTGCTTGGTGGCCTTGGAGGACGACGCCGGACCAGACAGAGCATTTTGTTGGTTTTTGTGTGGTTTGTTAAACTACTTGCAAGGGCCATGTTAGATTTTGTTTGCTGCTTCTCAATTTTTTTCAATTTTACATTTTTATTTCCGCATAATCAGGTGACGGCGCTGTGTTGAGTAGATCTTGACTGTTTCTTTATTTTTGGTGTTTGCTATTTGATCTTACATTTTTTATGCCTTATGATTAAAAGGTAAAAGAGTATGTGCGAAAAACCCCAGACATGCTGGGGTGCAACGGGGGGGGGGGGGGGAGAGAGATGAAAACCAGTATGATGACTGACTAATTTCGTAACTAACTTTTTTATAATTAGTTCTGAACAAGGCGTCGAGAACAGTAGGACAAGGCTTGGTAACTTCTAAGCAACTGAACTCACTGCCCATTAAGAATTACGAATGCAGAAATTGGGAGAGACTTTTGCTAGCGTTCCATTTAGATTTTTGATATTGGACCAAGAAGCGCCAAGTGCCTTTCTGATGTAGAACATACGCCGTGAAATAATTAGATTGTGTGTCGACGCAAAAGCGGTTTATACAGAAAAGTACGAAGCATATCGAGGTATTCCAGTCTTTACGCCACTATGCCGTGATATGCTTCGGATCAGAGGGGGACCAGACACACAAGGAGATTCGTTATGGCAGTACCACCTACGCAATGAACAGAAGAAAAGAAATTGTGGAGACAAATTTCGCGCATCACGAAAAAAAATCCCGCACGAAATAAAACACAACTAGTACAAAGACTACAAATTCTGTGAAATGGGCTCGCTGTGGAGACAAGATTGGCAAACTACAGATCGAGGAGGGAACTGAAAACGTACTGCAAATTTTGTTGCACGAAAAGGCCGGGAAAACACTTTCGATAAAACGGCGTTCGACAAACTGTCCGAACCCATATTATATATATATATATATATATATATATATATAAACACAAATAAGGGTTGGCAGTCAAGAAAACCTCGGAACGCAAAGCGGAGGTTGTGGTAGGTCATTGAATCAGATAAAGAATTTGGACCGGTATTCTAGAGGTCGTGGGTTTACATCCCACCTGGCGGGCATTTTTCTCCGCTTTGTTTCTTTCGTTCCAAATTCTTTATCTGATTCAATGACCTACCACAACCTCCGCTTTGCTTTCGGAGGTTTTCTTGACTGCCAACCCTTATTTCTGTGTTATTTCTACGAGCCCCTCATTTCCTATTCTGATTCGCTACACAACACACACACACACATATATATATATATATATATATATATATATATATATATATATATATATATATATATATATATATATATATATATATATATATATATAGTAAGGAAATGAGGGGCTCGTTGAGGAAATACAGAAAGATAGGGCAGCAGTCTACAACGCCAAAGGAACATGGGGGTGTGGTTGGGCTCTTTTCTTTTTCACTACGGTTAATAAAGTAAACATTTTTTGTAATATACAGAAGAAAGAAAGAAAGAAAAACACGCGTTGTAGACTGCTGCCCTATCGTTCTGTATATATATATATATATATATATATATATATATATATATATATATATATATATATATATATATATATATATATATATATATATATATATATATATATAAGACCGAAATAAGAGTTGGCAGTCAAGAAAACCGCGGAAATCAAAGGGGAGGATGTGGTAGGTCATTGAAACAGATAAAGAATTTGGAAAGGAAGAAAGAAAGTGGAGAAAAAATGCCCGAAAAAAATGGAAAAGGTGGGAAAAAATCCCACCTGGCGGGCATTTTTTCTCCACTTTCTTTCTTTCAAAATTCTTTATCTGTTTCACTGACCTAGCACATTCTCCTCTTTGCTTTCCGAGGTTTTCTTGACTGCCAACTCTTATTTCTGTCTTATTTCAACGAGCCCCTCATTCCCTATTTGAATTCGCTATATATATATATATATATATATATATATATATATATATATATATATATATATATATATATATATCTATCTATATATATATATATATATATATATATATATATATATATATATATATATATGTATAGATAGATAGATAGATAAATATTTATATAGATATATACCGGAATAGACTATCTCCATGTTCGCATGGAGCGGCCGGCACTTTAATCAGACAAGTTCCTCGTGTGCACGTCGGAGGGACAGTTCCTGTTTTCTTTTGATCGTCCTTTCGATTGTGAAGTAATATGAATAGGAGTTTGGGTTTGGTTGTCACTGTACGTGGCCCGGTACCATCAAGAAGCATAACCGCTGCATTGTTCTTGTATACTGTTCGAAGGTTCTCGTTGGTGCTTGGTCGGTGTGTGTCGGCGGAGATTTGGCTTGCAATAAAGGCAAAAATAATATAGAAGGTCACGAGTCAGGAATGGCAGGACAAAATGTGGCGGCGTCCCTGATGTGTCCTGCAGTTACAAAGCGACTGAAAGCACTTCTTCCAGTGGCTATTGTTCATTTCCCAGAAGTGCTTCAAGCCTTCTCATGTGTGACAGCTGAAGGGTGCCTGCGGCAGGTATGTTATTGAGGCACTACACGCGAGCCCCTTCCTTGACTCGGCCCACACACTCCTCGTGTCTGCGTCGAGGCCAAGTCTATTGACAGCCCTGAAATGGGCGCCGTACATAGTGGGCTACTTTTGTCGAGCGGCCGTGCGGGACCTTCTGGCATGCCCGTCGGAGCAGAAGTTGCAACTAGCGGATATGTAAGCGGTATTGTTATCTGCAAGTGTCAGTTGAAATTACCACTGTCACTAACACAGACATTATTGGAAAGAAAACGCAGAAACCCCAAGGAAATATGCGCCACGTCGGTGTCACTGGGCGTGGGTATGACCTTTGGTTGTTTTAACAGCAGCTTGTAGTTCCGCCATCCAGCATTACCAGAAAACTCCGTCCAGCCGAGCGCACATGAGCGTGCGCCTCGTGAGGAGTGCTTGGTGTCGGCCAGAATACTCTGACCAGCGTTTGTGGTGCGTTCTCTCGCTTGCTCTTCTACTCGCCAGATCACGAGCGTTCACGCCTGCAGTGGGAAGCCCGGACGCGAGTTCGTCCGACAGACACCGATTTCGCGAAGCCGGTTGGTGCGGCTTCTAACGCGTGCTGATGCGGTTCACTTTTAAGGGCGAAGCTCCTCTTGCTCGGGCCCTGTCCCGTCCCTCGTTGCTGCTGTACACGGCACCACGATGATAATTGTGGCGGGATCCCCCTAGGGATTGGCCAACCAAAGATTGGCGGAAGAGGTCAAAACCGTTCAACGCGTTCGTTCCTACCCAACAAGGAGGAGAGGAAGAAGAATAGGTTGTCGTTCGTCGCCTGCGAGCTCAAGACATGTACCGGGGGTACGCGACACAAGACGTTCTGCCGAAGGCGACGGCCAAGGTGGCTAAAATGTCACACACTGAATTCACCAACTTACCCATAAAGATTCTTATCGTCCCAAACAAGCCCTACATAACCACCACAAACATCGACGTCGTCGATGGGCTTGCCAACGGAACGGAGCGGTGGTAAGCTTGACGTGTCGAGTCTTTATATGATGTGCGGGCGAATGTTTCCCGGTTTTACCGATAAACATTTTAGCTTCGCCCCTCTCACCATCATTCACTTCGTGGAGATGGCGGAATTTTTTTGGACAGATGGAAAAGTCTGCGGATAAAAACGATCCGGCCCTCATTTAAAGAAGGTGTTTCAGCTGCAAGTTCGAAAATTCACGTGAGGTGCAACCCCTGGGTCTCCGATTATCCCAGAGGGGCCGCCAGCTCTGCTGTTTCTCCAGCCTTGCACCACTAGTGCATGATGCGCTAATTTTTTTCTACATTGTATTCAAGGTTTTAATTCGCGCTTTTATGCATACAGTGATTCAAAGAAGCCACTGCGATCCTAAACAGTGGTTTTGTTGACTTCCCCTTCCTGGCGGGGGTCCGGAATAATGACCGGAACTATAGAACATATTCGTCTTGGAGAGCCAGCTAAAATAAATGTTATTGTAGCGCTGCGTAGCGCTAGCGTTTAGCAAACCGTTTCACCTTTTTAAATAGTTCTGGGAATTATTCCCTAGACTGGTGAGGTTTTGGCTCCCCTCCTGAAAAATAAAGTATTAATAGATAATTACATTAATAAAAGAGTGCATTTCATTTCTTTATGAATACTCCGGATGCTATTTTGTTTCCCGAAGTTGGAGATATGAGGTTTTGTGTACAACTATTGATAACAATTCTGGCTCCTGGCCACTTCAGACGAATTCTGTATCTGGCTCTGGCTCCTGGCCACTCCCAAACAATATTTGCAGAACGCAAACTAAGCTGCGGCAATGAACCGCGCCGCTGTGAGCGATAGTCGACAGAGTAAATTCAGTAATTTTTAACGCACATGATGTACTGCATTTTCTCTTTTTTTTTCTTTACCAGAAAAAGAGCTTTCAGGTCCATCGGAGAAAGTGTTACGACTTCTCTTTCAGCAGTAAGGTGTCTTGGCCACAGTGCAAGAGCGGTGGCTTCAGATAAAATATCGGAATTTCAAGATGGGCCCAAGAAATTTAGTATGAGGTCCAAACCCCCTGCATTGGTTCTGTTGATGGTCTGAGCTACCCGAGTGGGGCAGTGCGCTTGCACAGTGGGGGTGAGCATGGCCTAAGGGGCAGGGCGCCTGAGCGAGTTCGTGGAGCGCAAGCGCAGGGCGTGCAAAAGGAGGAAGTCCCGTGCCGTGGTGCCACGGAACCTATAGTTCATTCCACAAGCTAGGTGCAGCACTGTGGAGGCTACATTGTTGTCAACAGTGTGCCCACAGGGGGCGCCTAACACGCCGTGAAGGGGGTCCTCAAAGGACATTCCCTTCTCCCCTCTCGGCAAGTGGAACCGCAAAGCCCCGGCGGCTTTTGGCGCTTCCTTCGCGGTGAGTTAGGAGCCCTGAGGGGGCGGGCTGTTGACAACAACGTAGCCTCCACAGTGCTGCACCTAGCTTTTGGAATGAACTATAATGCAGGTAATTCCAGTTTTCTATATTACAAACCAAAGTAGTAATAGTAGTAATACTCCCCACTCCGGCCGCAGAATAACTCATGAAGAGCGTCCCCAGATGTTGGAACCCGGGAATAGATATAAAAAAGAACGCCTGAACTTAGCTTAACTTTGTCTTCTGCCCTTGTCTTTATTTTACAATCTGAAATTTTAAAACTATAAAATTACAAACTTCTCATAAGCAATTTTGCGGAATACCTTCTAGCACGGAGGGCTTAATTTTTTACTTTTTCTCTCGTGTCCGTGTGTGTGGAGGGGGGAGGCAGGAGGAGTGTGAAACTCGTGCATCTTTTCCTATCCCCAACTTGCTTGCGTTTTCAGAGGATGTAGTAATGAGTTTTTTAAGAGCATCAAGGGGCATTCACTACAAAACAAGCACGCGCCGGGTGTTTCTAAAGCTGCAGAAACTACACAGGCAAGATCTGAACTTGTTGAGGCCCACTGTTTGTTGAAAGCATGTGTTTTTCATTTCCATATTGCAAATCTATTAACCTGAGAAGACCCATTGAATCCAAGTGGGTCTGGTAATTTTTTGTTTTTTTGATCACCATAGCAACAGAAAGTGCCAACCATGGAGCACGTACTAAATTTTCGATATTCTGGTGTAGACAAATAAAAATTACACCAACTCCCCGAAGGGAACTATGTGATGATGCAAAGCAGAATTGTTGGCGTCCATTCAGCTCATCGGACGGTGCAGCGTGTCTCAACCGAAGCAGCAACTGAGGAAGCGGCGCGCGGACCGGGTTTATTAAATACAGCAGATGGAGTGGAGAGGAGGAAATGAGAGAGAAGACGCGCATGCGCGCTCATCGCGCAGCTGGCGTGTTGCGTTATGTTGAGTGATGTGGTGTTTAGTAGCGCCAGAGGGAATTCCACTTCCGGGTCCACACCGGTGGCAAAGGGTAACGGTTGTTGACGTTTGTGCACCGGCTGAGAGCAACGTACACGTCCTCGTCTTCGCAGCTTTGTCTTCTTCTCTTTCTTCTTCTTCAGCGGTTCCCCTACGGGAAGATGACGACAGCGGTTAAAGGCGAAGCTATCTCGTGATGGATTCTTTGGTTGGCCAATTCCTAAGTGCATCCTGCCAAAATCATCATCAGAAGCGCTGCGGACGGGGCACGGACGCGGGACATCCCCCCGAGCAAGAGACGCTAACATCCTCCTCTAAAGTTTTCAGTTCGTCGTTTCTATTGACGGTCAGCTTCGCGTGCCTTCGTTGTATCAGTAGCTTCTTGATGTAGTTTGAATGAGTCAAGGACATAAGGTGCGTTCGTAGCACCTGCTCCTGTATCGGTTTTGTAGTGCAGCAGGAAGAGCACCGCGTACCTCCCGTTGCGGCCAGAGAGTCGTGGGATCGAAACCGGGCGGCACTATTTCTTGTTTTTTTTTATAGTGTAGGGGGAGAGGTGCGGACAACGGACGGACGCCGGGCATAGCCCCGAGCAAGCGATGCTTTGTATTTAATAATCAGCTTCGTTTCCGGTACAAGTTTGTACTGATGGTGCCGCCAAAATAGGTGGCGTTTATCATATGTTGCCGCCTTTTTGTCAATGGAAGAAGAGAATAACAAAAATTATCAACAGTGTCTACTGCTGGCCTTGAAGCACATAGCAAGTAAGCTACCCCAGCCCTGTATTAGTATTGTTTTAACGGTTCCGCGTGCTCTCCGGAGCTAGGTTAAGTTCACCTTGTTCCTACTCCGGGCAACTCAGGCTACCTGGAATGGTTTATTTCTCGCTATTGCTTGTCATGTTTGACCATAACTCTGGCCTAATTCCGCTGTTTAGGCCAATAACATCTTCTTAGTTGCTTTGGTTTAAAAGCATATCGTGTTTGGGAGAGATTGCGCATGCAACAAATTCTTGTCTATAAACGAGGTTTCACTCTAGGTAACAGATCGTATGAAACTTTATTACGAAATTCCCCCGCAACCTTTCTTTACTAGAGTGACAGATCGTATCAAACTTTATTACGAAATTCCCCCACAACCTTTCTTTACCTCAGTGCCTCTAGAGAACATGGTTCTTAGAATTAACTCTTTAACGAGAATACAATATTCGTTTCATTTTATGCTATTTTACAACGAATTCGCCTAGACTTGCTGCCGTCCCACCGAATTTTCAACCCAAAGAGCTGCGAGAAGGAAAACGGGCCTCCCGGTTTCTTTTTTTTTTTTTCTTTTTACGGACATTTCACTCCATGTTCATTATTTTCCGTTGACCAAGCGCTTGAGTGGTCCCGAGTTGACCAGTCGTGCAAGGCAGTGAAGTGGCCTCTGAATCATCGCCGTAACCCGAATATCACTCGTCCTGGTTACATTAAACGTTGCGATTTCTTGAGGGGCAGCGTTTAGGTCGGTAGTAGTGCTTTTCGATTCCGGTACGTCCACCGCGGGCGCAGTCACCTACGACCAAAGCGAGACGTTTTTTGCGAGACGTAAAAGTAACCTTGACGGGAGAGTGCGTTATCCCTTCCCGCGAAAGCACGAGGGGTTCGTTCCGCTTGGTGCCCCATTGGTTCCGCCAAACGGCCGATTACAGGTTCGGCCATTCATGCATCACAGCTGCCAATGACGGCGCCGGGTCATTTGTCTCTCGGCCCAGCGCTACAAGGTTCCCGGCCAGCTTCGCAAACGGGGCTTTGGCAAACAGCCCGACGACGATTTCGCCTTCGGGTCTCAAGAAGCGGCGAATTTCACGTGTTGCTGAAAGAAGAAAAAATAAAATAATACTCACTCTCACTGCGCATCCTAGGACACGTAGGCTTGTTTTAAAAGTACACCTTCAAACTTTCGCAAATTGGAGGGTGCAATGTAGCGAGTGCTGTATACACTACAACTGTGTACACTTCAACAGGGAGTGTAATTTTTCTCATCGCCACTCCCGACTCACTGATCAGAGGACAGAGAGAACGAATTGCGGGTCGCTTTATTTTGGGAGTGAATGTTCATCCTGTGAAATTTCCTATTAAAATACAGGACTTCAGTTCTGATAATGCTCTAGGTCTTTACAATAATTACACGCATATACTCCCCTCGCCGGACCCGATGTATAAAAATTTCGGCATCTTGATCAGGCTTCTTTATCATTTGTATCTCACGTGATCAGCGTCTTGATCATTTCTATATCATGCGAACAATGCGGGTAGATGTACACACGTATCCAGGGGTTATAGAAAAGTGCTGAGACCTTCTACGCATTTTGTATGTAAACTCTTTTCAAGCGGATCTTTAGTCTTTAGTGTTCTCACTGATGGCGACTGTAACGCAAAAACCTCTGCAAGAAAGCCAACTTTCTCTGATGATGATGAAGAATGGTCGTGGTTTAAGTGAAACAGAAAAACGCTTCCCGTGGCCGCAATCGAACCTGGCTTCCTCGCGTTATAAAGCTGACGGCTATCCGATTACTCCATTTTGACATGGTCGAAACTCAGTCCGAACTCAGACGACAAACAAAGAATCCGTCATGACCAAGTTTCGGGTTCACCCATCGCCGCCGTTAGACGGAGGGGGTACATGATTTTTTTTTTACTTGTCGACGCTTGTTTTGCGCACTTTCCTCGTCCTCGATTTTTTTTTGGTTGTTGCCAGGGTGCCCGTTCCGAACTAGCCCAAATTACCACCCTTTCGCAGTTAGTTTTGCGTTTTTATGTAGCACTCAGGCATAGTAACCGGTGATCAGGACTTCCACGCATGTATGTAGTTTGTGAGTTTTATGCCACCGCAAGTCTTTCTCACTTTGGTCTAACCCCATTAAATTTATTCTGCACGCTAAAATTTTTTTCTGGCCACCTAAATATGTGATAGATGCTGTGAGATAGTTCTAAGGGTGTCTTCATTTTGGGTTGATGTCTGAGAACCCGGACGACCTTCTCGTTGGAAAAGTACGCATACGGACAGGCCGCCAGACCTGATTAGGAACAGCCCGTTGCTACAGTGTGCCGTCTGCATGCTTAAAGAGGCCTTAGTCTGGCGAACCTTGTCATGGACTGGCCTCGTATTAGGATAATTATTTTCTAGAAGGTGCTCTCTTAGGCTGTGATTCCTTTTCTGCCTCTAGTACACGTTGTGTGAGGTCTGTGGATGGTTTCGCATATACTGGCGCAATGTCAAACCATAAAATATCAGGCGCTACTGACACCGAACTGTTTGCTCCGATATCAGCTCAGCCAGTAATGTGCCTTGCTCGGAATCCCTTGGTGCCAGGTTCGCACTTGGGGGGAGAGTTTGTATTTGTGTTTTTAGCCGCCTGTATACGGTGTGAGTGCGCGCGTATAGAACTCTGGTGCGTGAAGAGCTGGTATGTCGCTTTTCTCGAGGAAATGCGCATATAAACAAAACACAATTTGCATTCAGAAGTCAGGCAAAATGGCTTGGTCTCACAACTAGATGCAGTGCAACGTCTGCAGAAGTTACTTACCGTTAAAACTAACTTTAATATACTTATGTTTGCCCACGTATATGCAACGAAATGTGATGTCCTGGAGATGGGCATTTTTCGTAATATTGCGGAATACCTACTATAGTGTAGTCTACTAGATTGCAATTCATGAATATTTCAGCACACAAAGGTGAAAACCAGCAACACCGGAAGAAATATCATATTACCTTACACCATGCGAGAAACGGGTTGTACACAGATCCAGGCTAACAGCAGAAGTCAACTGATGCCAGAGGTGCTCCTCACTGTTCCTGAATGTTTGGGTTATTCAAATTTTCTCGGAGCAAATGACGGACACGATGTTATCGTACCGCTTCGTCAACAAAAGTAACTTCTTCTAAGACGCAGGTGTTTAGATGAGTAATTTGATGCATGTTTTTAAAAGTAAAAAAATGATATTCTTTTACTTTACAAAAACGCTTTAGTCCTTAGCGCTAGGTTTTTAATGTCGAAAAATGAACAGAGAAAATATGTGAAACATGATTCTGTCAGTTAGAAAAAATCAAATACCCCCCGTCTAACGGTGACGATGGGGGAAACGCGAGGCTTTCTTGCGTGCGAAAATCAAAAAGCGAAGTTCCAAAGTCAAATCCGCTGCAATCAATGTCAAAGCCTCATAGATCAAAGGGCAAAATGTCTGACAGTCAAAGTCCAAGCGTCAACAATCAAATTGCAAACTGCCCGCGAGTCGAACTCTAAACTCAGACGAGTGCAAACGAATTCCTCCCGAGATAGCTGAGCGCCTCCACCCACCTTCAGCGTCAAGCGTGCCGTAATGGCGCGTTCGGATAGACGTCGGCTTCATAACTCAAGGGACCCGCGTTCGATTTCCAACACTGGAAGCGTTTTATCGTCATCATGTGCCTTACCACTGTGTAAAGTTGACTTTCCTGCAGCGCATTTTGTTACGACACCGCCATCAGGGAGACCAAGTAAGCTTCGATTTAATGACAACCATGACGCTTATCTGTAAAAATAAAATTAACAGTGGCTTAGCTCGGCTATGCAAGCATATACGTAGCGTGTGCTAAGGTTCAGCTGGTTATTCTTAGGTTTCCTGGTTGTCTAGGATTAGCTGATTATCATGCTTACTGCTGCTAAAACGATTTACAATCAATCCTATCCAATCCAATCCAATCAGATCCAGTGCGATCCGATCTGATTCGATCCAATCCAATCATATTCGATCCGATACGATCTCGGCGGCGGCGGCTCCGGCGCGCCAGCTGTGCGCCGTGAGACGTCACTGCTCCTCGCGCATGCGCAGCACGGCTCTCCATGAGCCACGCGAAACTGCTCAACGTTTGCAAGTGTGGCTCACGCTACAAAATGATTTTGTAACAAGCACAAAAGCTATTGCTCTGAGTACAACCGCCTAACACGCACATGGAAAGAATTGTTTTGATACCAGCCCTTGAAATATATGGAAGTGGTCCTCAAAACATTTGCTCCGGAATTTACCAAACTGTGAGAGCCGTAAGAATGGGTTGAACCCGGTGCAGTACTCATTGTTACGTGTTCGACAGGAAGAAGAAAATTTTGGACGTATGTGCGCCATTGTCTTGCATATCATTTCAAATGCGATTTTGAAAACGAGGTGGCAATTGATTTCACTGCCGGTGAATGTTAAAACACGGTAAGCCATTGCCTGGTAGTTATGTATGTACACCGAGAGCAAAGTGTAACGTGCACCCAAAAGCACCAACTTGAACGCCCAACTTGCTGAGCACGAGGTCGCGGGTTCGATTCCCTGCCTCGGCGGCCGCTTTTCTAATGGAGGCGAAAAGCAAGAACGCCCGTGTGTGCGAGATTTCGGCGTACGTTAAAGATCCCCAGATGGTCAAAATTAATCCGTTGCCCTGCACTACGGCGCGCCTCATCCCCTGCGTTGCGTCCGCGCGTTAAACCCTACAGTCAAATCAATCATCAGTGAACGCCCAACTTCCTGGACATGTACAGATATTGAGAGATGATAGTAATCAATAATGAAAGCGCATACCTAGTAAAAATACATAAATTGTGCAATATAATCTGCCAACTAACCAAATTTTACAACACTTCGTCGAGTAGTTCGGATTCGAATGTTTCTTGTGGAGTTTCAGTTGATAACTCGTGTAAAATATGTTCTTCTTCACGGAGATGGTACGTGCATGCTCACTAAATTGCACTGCATTACTGCTGGTGCTGAAGGCGGCCGAATGATGCAGTTCTTTGATGAGCGCGAAACATGGGCTTGCTCACAAAAGTCCAACAGTAGACAGTAGTATACAACAGGCCACTCTCAGGGAGGTTGCTTCGAACGTCTTGCAGAATGTCGTCAGCAGCAGAAGGGGGCGGCCATACTAATTGGCCGAAGCAACATCCATGCACATGCGCCCTTGGCTCTGTGTAGTCACTGCCTAATCGGTTAACGTTCCGGATGAGCAGAGCAAAGACGTCACTGCCTGCTTTCGCAATGTTCTCCGCATCTGCATGGGCTCCCACTTTGTGCCCTAGGCATTCCGAAACAGTTGAAACAACGTCTAGTGAAATATTTTTTGCGCTTAAGGGTGGTTTATTATGGAGCACCAACTAGCTCGTACCCAGACTGTGTTAAGCAAAGGTCGTTTCACAAGACATGCCACCGGGCTATTGCCGGTGAAAATCTTGGAACTTGCGCGGCGGATTTCAATTTTTAAACTCATTCGTTTGCTAGGTGGCGGGACGGGCGGAGCTGAGCGGAATGTCAACTTCACTGCGTATGTTCGAATCCTCGGATAATCGTTCCCGTTTCATGGCCGCTAGTGGCAGCCATGCAAGCCGAGCGAGAAGACATTGGCTAGGAGCAGCACGTAATTGTGAAGCCCGCGCGTAAGAGTGCGCTGCATCGCGACCGGGAATCCAAGGAACACGCGGCCACGCAGCGAACCGTTTAAGCACGCACTCTGGTAGGCACATTTGTGTTTTGTTATTCAGAGAGCTGAAGAGGCAAATAATTGCTACGAATCGTTGGCACTGCGTGATGCGTAGAACACTCGTGACTAGCCGGTCACGTTACGTGTGGCCTCGGAAAAATAAGGCACATCACCCCGGGTTCTAATCACTCTAGGGTTTTCCTCACCCTAGGATTATTTGGCAAGCTCACGGTACTAGACCTGGTCTGAGTGGCCCAGGAAAGTAGGTCTAAGTGCAGCAGTAATACACGAGATAAAACGCGTTTATGCTTATGACATTGCCGTTGATTTCATTGACGTCTTTATTTAGTGCAGAGCACTTTAAAGGCCCGGCTTGTTGTCGTTGTAGATCGCCCGTGGTCACGTTATCTAGCCACCGCAGTCACGCGGCGTAACGCACCCAAGCAGAGGCTTCGAAAAGATACCCGCTTGTCCCTAGATTCAGCCTGCGGGTGAAAAGTTACTTGAACAAGAGGTTTATACATATACGCAGAACTGTTCGAAACTCCTGGAACCGCTTGCACTACTCATACATGTCCCCATTATTTAGCGTAAAGAAAACTGCAGTACGCTGTAGACAAAATATGCTCACTTAAACGACAGTTCTTGCGTAAATTTAGTTAATTTAGTGCGCGTTGGATTGGTTTCCACGACAGTAAGCGAAGAAAAGTGGCCGTGGATGAAAAAAAAAATTCGGGCCATCTCCACTAAGGTGAAACCTGGATTAGGGCGAAGCATGCAGGGTATAAGTGCATTCTTGGAGCCTTGGTGTTTTCGCGCACGGAGATGAAAACGTTGGGGGTGGAGGTATGCAGCTTTGCTGTAAAAGTCTCGTATTTTCCAAGCAAGAAGCGGTCTAGCGCGAGGCAATTGAAAAACAAGTGTCCCATTGTTTTAGTACCGTAACTACATAAAACGCGACGACAACAGGAGACGCCAACAGGCCGAGCCCCTAAGGGGCTTCGCCCCTAAAAAATCTACGTGTTCCAAAAGGCGCAGAAAGGCTCCGGCACTCACCCATACTCACCCACTCACCAACACGTGCGCAGGGTCCCTTGAAAGCGGTGCGTATACAAAAGAAAGAAAATGTCATGTATACCGACCGCAAGCTGTGTCTTCAAGGCAAGTAAGACTAGTGAGTTACGATTTTACAACAATGTCAAAACCAGTTTTGTATTTTTGAGAACTCCGCCCCTTTCTGTTATGCTTTATATTTTAAATGGTTACAAAGCGGAAACGGACACTAATATTTTCAGAGGAATCTAGGTTACCACATGCTGGCTTCGGAATAATTCAAACGACATTAAACAGATTTGCGTGCCATTGTGCAACCTTCATCCGTTTTTTTTTTCTTCTCGAAAACATAGCTTTCTGATGATGATTGACACTTGAACAGCTTCCTTGACTACCATTGCAATCTACCGCGGCTCTGGGCATACGACTCCGCGCATAGGTTCACCCTCTATCCCTCTCCCTTCTCTCAAACAAAATCGATGATGATAACGATGATGAGGCTTTACGCTCGAGTATTGGAAGCGCGAAGGTAGATTTCATATATTGCCATCTAAATGCTAGAAGCGATGCTATACCATACATCGTTTCACATCACATGAACTTTGCTAATAATCATAAACACTGTATTATTTTCCACTTACCCTGCCCGATCATATAAATCATAAACTTTCTTTCTGCCTGTTCCTTTTCTAGACATTGATTCGTCGCCTTTCGAATGTAAAACGGCATTCATCGTGAGCCACGTCTTTCAGGTTCCGTGGTAAACGATGTCAATGACGGCTCAAAAGTAC
Organism: Haemaphysalis longicornis; assembly: GCF_048455015.1. Lineage (NCBI taxonomy): Eukaryota > Metazoa > Arthropoda > Arachnida > Ixodida > Ixodidae > Haemaphysalis > Haemaphysalis longicornis. Next base: position 14,314,086 of record NW_027526203.1, on the reverse strand, counting down.
CCACGCCTTCAAGCGGCCTCTCAATCCCGGAATTACAGTTTCTCACATAAATGAGAAACTATGATGTCAGGCATGATTTTCTATTCAGTGTTGTAGCTTCCGTAACTGTAAACAGCAAATACACGATGATACTTTCCTGCAAATAGTAACAGTTGCTTCCATATTGAGAATCTGGATATCAAGCACAAGAGGCATATATTTCTTTCCAGCCAATTCCTGTGAGGGTATAGGGCAGACGAATTTTCTATTTACAATAACAAGAACGCAGAGTTTCTCTGTGTCAACTTCCTCCCATCAATGAGGCTGTAAGACAGATTTTGATTTGATTGTAGGGCTTAACGCGCCGACGCAACGCAGGTGATGAGGCGCGCCTTAGTGGAGGGCTCCGGATTAATTTTGACCACCTGGGGATATTTAACGTGCGCCGAAATCTCGTACTTATTGGCGTTTTTGCTTTTCGCCTCCATCAGAAAAGCGGCCGCCGCGGCCGGGAATCGAACCCGCGACCTCGTGCTCAGCAGCGCAACGCCTTAGCCACTGAGCCACCGCGGCGGGTGGCTGTAAGACAAGAGGAATAGACAGCGCGTATCATGACCCTAAACCCGCAAAGCTCTGTTAAGAAAATGTTTTTTTTTCTTGGATGATCCAACATCGCAAGCAACAACGATGATTGCCATTGTTTATGCCTAGGTGTGGCGATGCTCACGTTATCCGAAAACAGGCACATTCATATCCTCGACTCAAACCTGTGACGGGTGGGTGCACGATCGGAGTATTCTTCGCCGATTTCCAGCGTGTGTACCATATGAGAGCTAAGATTGAGAACAAGAACACCGCCGACTTTTTGCCCCCGTTACTACTCGAAGATGAATCTTGCCAGTGAGAGACAGGGCAAGACAGGTTGCGCTCCCTTACAACGGACACTGCAGAGTTGCTCCAAATTCGCCGCTTAACTTCTTATCCCATCCCGGCCGCGTCAATAGTAAAAATGAGAGAGCAATAATGATTTTTTTCTAAAACTATGATAATGCTACCTTTCCCTCTGCAACTCACAAAGAAAAATCATTCATGACGGCAAAAGTCGTATAGGCAAAGTGGGAAAAGAAAAGCCCTGGTTGCTTTCATCGTATATGTAATTGACCTTACCACATCGACATATCCCTTCGAAATTCCAACTTTGCGGGCCAAGACAAAGTCAGTGTGTGTTCCCAATGATTCAGTGCGTAGAAGTAAAAAGTCTCCTTGAAACTAAAACAAACATGTGAAGGTTGGACAGGGGAGCAAGTGGCCTGCAGTTGGGACGATACTGCTCGCTGTTCACTAACAATTAAAAGGACTGCTGATATTCAAGGAATAAGTTTGCAGAAACGGGTCCGAGCAAAAACCAGTCGACGGAAGAGCGTGAGTGAAATCGGTCACTAGAACATCAACGCTCGCGGCAAGCTTCGGCCGCATTCACGGTTCGGCGTCGTCCTCTGTTCCAATGTTACGTGGTCTTTATGGATCGGCAGAACGCCTTTTCTGGACACCAACGCAGCCTGTCATTATTGCGTGAGCGCTATTGGGGACAGCGGAAAGATTTGAGGCCTTAGCCGGGTGCCCGGGCCGCGTCATAGTGTAATATTCAGCGGGAAGGACGAAAACTTAATACGAAGAAAAATGAAGCGCAATATACGCGCGAGCGAATAAATTCACGCTGGTAGACGCTAAATTGTGCGGCGCCGCGTGCGCAGGTTGCCCTTTCGTAAGCCGAGGCGGCGCCCTGATTCCAAACCAAAGGCGATGTTTAGCGCCATATAAAGGCGATCAAGGCCGGGAATCCCTTTCGTGAAAAAGTCTAAAAAGGGCCATGACACGATCCGGCCCGCTAGGTGCTGCGAAATGAGGCAGTGGGGCGTCACAAAACACCGTGGTAGACCGATTGTTGGTCCTGGCGGATGCGTGCCTCTCACAAGGACGTTTGCTGCGGTGCAGTTCCATTTAGGAGAGCGTATTAAAGGAATAAACAAACTGGTGTAGCCCGAACGAAATGCCGCAGGCGAGAAACCAGGGTATTTCTTTGTCATCAAGGTTGGGGACTAATAGTAGAAAGGGAGTGGGTCGGCCAGAATGTAGTCTGAAACCCCTGTGTTAGCCATTGACTGAAATGTATATACGGTCGGCTTACAGTTGTGCGGATGGTATTGTTGCCATTAAAGCATGAAACATTTCTCACACCAGTAAAAAAGGTGGTTGACCGCCGAATCCATTTTCTTAGCGTCGTGTATTGCGTTCATTTTTAACTTAAGTTGTCATTTTCGTATTTAGTGCTCTGGACCATACCAGGTGCGCTTAGTAAATAGGACCCCTAAATTAGAACTGTTCCCATGGTGTGATTTCGCATCTTCCGCTTCCTCCCTTCCCTCCCTACTTTCCTCCAAAACATTAGTGTTAGGTGTACCCTTTCTTTTTACGCAGCTTTCTTACCGACAACTAATTTCTACATAAGAATGTCGGGTTTCGTATTATTAGTGTTATCTGTGCGGATGTATCTTTGATTCTTTGTTTAACAAAAAAAAGCTTGATTTGTTTTATAAATTTGTTTATGAGTAGTCTTGATTTATTTCTGTGTATGTTTTTTCTATGCTTGTTTGCTGATTTTTTTTTCACTACGCAGAGCTCAGCAGAATTTCATTTTTTTTGTTACCGAGCAGAGCGTAGTAGAATGTCAAAATCTGCCGTCCATTACGCCGTGCTGTTGCTGCCAGCTGCAAGGGGGGCGGGAGCTCCGTCAGGCGACCATTATGAAAATTTCTATGTCCAGTCAAAAGACAGTCTACGTCCCGAAGGAAACAGCCTGTGTGCGTCCTGCGTGTTTTCTCTGTGTTGGAATTTCGCCACTGACTTTCTGCGTCCTCCAAGTGTCCTGTGTGTTTCCGTACTCCATGCGTCAGGCTATCTCCCAAAGGCAAAAGACATCATACGGCCTTTGTGTGTCCCCTGTATGTCTCGAAGGCAACAGACCGCATTCGTCCCTTGTGTGTCCTCTGTATTGAAATTTCGCCACCGACTTTCTGCGTCCTCGAAGAATCCTTTATGTTTACGTCTTCTATGTGTCCCACAAGCTTCCACCTTTTGAGTGCCCTTTGCATGCTGTCACATAACAGCGCCCAACAGCCAGCTGCGTGTGGAAAATGTCAGGCAGCTCCACAGTCACTGTTTCATGCTCCAATTGTTTCTGTAAGAGCAAGCTGACGAAAATCACATGAATCACGTATGACTCTTGCAAACCTGACTATTCTATTCAGGTTGGATCCATACGTGCTACTGCCGCCTGCCACACCAGGTGTCTCCTCATCTTTACCCCTCACAGGACGGGATAGCCACTGCCACACTTCAACCTGAAATGAGAAACGCATTGATCGCATATGAAGGGGTTTAAACAAACACGTCTCTCGAACATTTGCTGGTTATGCTTATAAATATAAAGGAGTGTTCCCATACAAAACTGAACCAAGTATCCTGAAAGAGAAGGTACAACTTCTAGGTTGCAAAATTAGCCACAAAATTTAGACCAAATAAATTAACTAATGAGCTTACAAACATCAAATATGACATACTGTTGCATAGGCAACACAACCCAGAACTAAGTACTGTTTAGATTAATGGCCTCCTCATGATGGGCATTCATACAGCCTCGTAAGAACATTTGAGAGAGGAGATTATTGCAGCGGCACTGTGGGAACAAAGCAATATGGGAGGGGGGGGGGGGCAGAGAAGGCAACATAAAATTGCATGAACATGCCAAGACAGGCATTGATCAGTCGTCATCATGAGTAGTTGCTTGTGTCTACGCGTTCTTTGGAACCTATAAAGGCAGCAGTTTTATTGTGCATTTCGTTTACGAGACAGATTTCTGCATTGTCTAGTTTGTTTGCCTGTTCTTGCTGTCAAAAAGAAAAATGTGCATCACCATGAACTGACCAACCTCTAGGTTGGCTCCTCACTTTTTATATTTCCTTGCGTCGATGGGTCGACCAGAACGTGGGTAAACAAAGCAGAAGGAAGTGTACACCCCCCATGTGAATTCCATAATTATTGCTAGATACAGATATAAATTCATCCTTTGGGCGTTAAGAAGGTGCGCATGTATACCAGAGATCTGTGACTGGGGGGTGGGGGGTTCTTCAATAATTATGTCAGCGGTATTAACCCTTTCACTGTTGGGGGTTTCTGGCCATGACGCACCCCTAGTGTCGGATCGGTTTCCGGAATATCAAGGAAGGACCATAGTGATTTATATGACTATGATAGCCTCTGGAACATAACGCGTCGAAAGGAAAGAGCGTGGGTGAGACATCGCCTTTCCAGATATTTTCAGTTTGCCGTGCCCACTTCCGGGAGGATGACCCATCATTTCAACGTAAGAATCTGATGCTGTGGAACTCACACCCCTTCTTCAGATGAGAAACTCTCAGAGTGCAATTCGAGCTCAGCTCATATTCGAATTGGAATCGAAGAACCATCGCTCCTATCCGCAGTCGAAGGCCCCGCACGTTCAGTCATCCAAAAGTAATGGCAGGCATAGAGGGAGCACTTTCAGCAGCCCCACAACGCGCCGAAATGGTGCCTTCTGAAATCATGATGGTAGATAGAGATAAAAAGGTATACAACCTTAATACAACAACGTCATGTGCTGCTGAAACACGAGGGTGTTGCTGACACGAGGTGTGTGCTGGGGTAACCTGGCGTGCCGTAGCAGACACAGGAACAGTAAAAGCGAAGTAGCTTCGCTTTTACTCCCGCCTTCCCCATCACTTGTATTGATGGAAACAGACTATTATTAATAAAGTGCTCAATTCACTCTCATTGACTCGGCACAGCACGAAATAGCGACCCAATGCAGTTGTTAGGCTTGAAAGCTCCTCAAGCTTCATGCTTAATGCCGCGAGGTTGTTGGCAAACAAGGCTAACCGGTCCCGTCCCAACGCCGCCTACAAGCAATATCAATGAGCTCATAGTAAATGCTCATCAAGGCTGATCTGCATAGCTGAGGGCGATGCAAAAATTACCGAAGGCGGCTGCTACAGTGGCAGGGTCTTTTTTCAGCCTGATTCGCGCGGACGATAACATTCGGTGGGCAGTAGCCTTGCCAAGAGCGCAACAGGAGCCTTGTTTTGGGAAAGCTTGTCGAATTTGTATGTAGTGTCTTGGATCACGTCCCCATAGTATCAGCACCTCAAGAGAGATAAAACCGCTGCCTGTACTTGGTATGAAATCGTTTCATGTCTTATGCGTACTCCCGCGAAGTTGTTTGTAAACAAGGCTAACCGGCCGCTCCCAAAACGCCGCCTACAAGCAAATTCAGCGCGCTGCCTCATACTGTGGGTTTATGAAGGCTAATCTGTCGCGCTGGGGGCGATGCAGAGATATCGAGGGTGGCAGGTGGGGTGGCATTGCATGCTTTAAGCCGGGTTTTCGCGCGCAGTAATTTCCCCAGCGCAGTATGCCTCTGAAGAGCAAAACAGCGCACATTGATACTCCCGGGGAATCAGATATTTTAGAGTTCCCTAGCATTTTTGTCTTGAAATAAATGGCCTCACGCAAATCCGAAAAGATTTTCCAGATTAGAGCTTGTACAATTGGAAGCATAAATTGATTCTGTCGCCTAAAAAGTACTCATAGGGAGGGACCATTATACCCGTTTCTAATCAAGACTATCTGTTTCCCGCATAACAAACATAAGGAAAAATTCAGGAGCCACTTTGGCCGACGGAAGTAAGTTGCCAGCGAAGATGTTGGGAGTAGCAAGCCGAACACGCGATTAAATCAATTCACATGAGTAAATACATGTTGGAAGGGTTCCGTTTTGTCAGAACCGAATGAGAAGGACCTTGTTGTGAACGTCTGCACTGTGCTTCGGTCTTTCACATTCGTCCTTATTCCAAAATGCCATTCGCCGTGTGTGGGAAGGCCAATGTTCATGAATAGTAGCCTCGGCGTGACTCCTTCTCTCTCTACGCTCTTCTAAGCCATTGAGTTTGGGAAGGTGAGCCGTCCTCTCGGGGCACACGCAACCAAACGTCTCGGAAAGAAGCGGGATTTCGTGCTTCAGATGCGTGCGTGTTGTTGTCTCTCGGGGATCTCGTGAAGGGTAGTATCACGATTATTCTCTTTGCTTCCACCTCCTTTCTACTTCTGTCTCCTTTCTGCCCCCGCGAATAACACCGACCAACGAGAGGCTAATAGCTTGGCTGTAGAAGGTGGGCGATGGACGCATTCAGGCATCACATTCCGAGGCGAGAGTGCACGACTTCCTTATATAGCGGAGCTGTAATTGGGCTCTCTTTGTGTTTAACTGCCCGCAAGTGTTAACGCATTTTAATAGAATTAGCGATAACTCAAGGAAGCTAATGAGTTATACAATTTGCTAATGGAAAACTAATATTGATATTCTCAAACGTTTGCTGATACCGACACATGCGTTTGATTAGAAGTAATGTATTTGGGATCCTAAAATTGAAATTATTATCCGGTTCTGTTTTTGAACGACAGTAGATAATCGATTGTAATATTTACAGATTGTTTTAAGAATAATATTTGAAATATAAACAAATATGACTGAAGCTGGACATGTGGATAAAAATTCAAATTAGTGTGAAGCGCTTCTTCCGGTCATAATATCTCGGTGTTGTTGCAAGATTAGCAAGTGAGGGTGTTTTTTTGCACTTCCCGCAGTTTTGGCAGCTAGTTGTTGATTGGGGTATAAGGTAATACATGAAATGAACTTAGTTTCAGTAATTGGCTTTTGTATTCGGTTTTAAGTTGAAATTGGAACTTAGCGTTTTTAAATTCTTGTCAAAATATGCAATGGATTCGGAAACCGGTAAGTGGGTCCGGTAACCGTTGTTTTTGTTCTACAAAGGTGTTGTTCAAATTGCCATATTACACGAAAGCTCTCCTCACACTGCATTTTTCAATTTCTGCTTTGATGTTGCAGTGGTGGATGCTTCTGGTAAAATCCCCAGCGGCTTCTCCGACGGCAGCCTTGCCGAGTTGGGAGACTACGACTTGTGCCTGCGGGTGTCCGTGCACAAGGGTGGCCGGCCGTCTGCCGAGAGGCTTTTCCGGGGTCAGTACTGCAGCTTTACCCTCGACCCTCCCCTCCCGCCCAGACCCCCTGTGATCCGGAACACCGAGCCGCTAGTGGACACCAGCACCTTCGACAACTACACGGTAAGCAATCTTTTCTAACACCAATACTGAAAACAAAGGTCTTGTGAGTGTGGAGATACATTTCGCCGAAATATCATGACACCAAAGTTTAGTCGTTATCTCTAATGTCTAAGCACCGTCGGGCAATACTAGACCAGTTAATAATACAATCAGATTCTGGTAAGAATGGGGCGGCCAGTCCATCCGCTTTCATGAAGCGGCAGGGGCCAGATTGCTGCACCTGACACACTCGCATGCACGTGAATATATATATATATATATATCTATATATATATATATATATATATATATATATATATATATATATATATATATATATATATATATATATATATATATAGCAAATCATACTAGGTAAATGAGGGGCTCCTACCCTAGAAATGGGACAGAAATAAGGGTTGGCAGTCAAGAAAACCCCGGAAAGTAACGGGGAGATTATGGCAGGTCATTGAAACAAATAAAGAATTTGGAAAGATAGGACGATATATGTACACACATATATATATATATATATATATATATATATATATATATATATATATATATATATATATATATATATATATATATATATATATATATATATATATATATATATTTATATATATATAGATATATATCCCAGTGAAACCCGCGTCATGACGTAGTAAAAACCGTTATGACGTTTCGTTGAAAAGTTATCAGAAATGCAATATTTGCACACTGGGAATAAGTTGTAAAAAAACACGAACCATGATGACATATACAGTGTGCGTGTGTGTGGTTGTGTCTGTGTTGCGTGTGTTGTGTTGTGTGTGTGCGTGTTGTTTGTGCTGGGTATGTTTTGCGTATGTGTGTGTGTGTTGTGCGTGAGTTGAGTTCTGTGTGTTTGGTGTATGTGTGTGTTCGTGTGTGCTGTGTTGTCTGTGTTGTGTTCTGTTGTGTTGTGTGTGTTTTGCGTGTGTGTGTGCGTGTGTGTCTGTGTGCCTCAGTGTTTCCGAAGCAGATAGAGAAGCCGATCGGCTATGGAAAGTCAGTCCTCTTCTTGACATCATTAGAAACGCTTGCCTCGGTCTTCCGTACATACACCATACCGCTCACCATACATCTGCGTTGACGAGCAAATTATTCCCTTCACCGGTAAGTTTCCAGTTCAGGAGTTCGTTCCTGGGTAGTCCAACCGGACAGGGCTAAATAACTTTATCTTAGCAAGCTCTTAAGGCCTTGTCTTAGATTCTGAAATCTTTCGGGGTAAAGGAAGCCTAGCAGAAAAGAAATAACAACATGTTATCGGTGCTGCTTGTTCCCATTTACCGCAATCCTCTAAATAATTTCGAGGGCAGAGGCATGGGCGGCATCTCAAGGGATTTGTTACTATTTATTTACAATAAAAAAATCCCGGGCCATCTCCACTCGTGAAACCTGTGGAGAGGCGAAGCATGCAGTGTATAAGTTTATTCATGGTGGCTTGGCGTTTTTGCCAATAGACATGAAACCGTTAGGACGTAGAGGTATACAGCTTTGGTGTAAAAGTCTCTTATCTTTAAAGCACGAAGCTTTCCAGCGCGAGCCGTAAACGAGTGTCCTGGTGGTTTTTTACTACACGTTACGAAGCGCACCAGCGCGAGGCGAATGAGTGTCCCTTTGTTTTTTTTTACGCGTTACGTTCCAGTGCGGCACGTAAACGAGTTTCCCGCTGTATTAGTACCGTGACTACATGAGAATGCGACTACAACGCTAACAGGAGACGCCAACAACCCCAGCGTTTAAAGGGACCCTGCAACACTTACCATCGCTGCTGAGCACGAGGTCGTGGGTTCGATTCCCGGCCGCGGCGGCCGCTTTTCTGATGGAGGCGAAAAGCAAAAACGCCCGTGTGTACGAGATTTCGGCGCACGTTAAAGATCCCCAGGTGGTCAAAATTAATCCGGAGCCCTCCACTACGGCGCGCCTCATCGCCTGCGTTGCGTCGGCGCGTTAAACCCCACAATCAATCAACACTTACCATCGACTACTCGAAATGTACTTTGGGGTAAAGTCTATTATTGTCCCAGCAAGCTGCTCGCGCAAGAATTATGAAACTCCGTTCACTATCACCGAAACTACGCGCGATGAAAAATCGCGCATAAATGTTCCCTCTCAACTCAACCGCGGAGAACGCGACGAAAGCTGCGCGCTCTCTCCCGGAGAGGGGGGCAGCGCGCGGCGTTCTGTTCGGCGGCCTTCGATATGTCATAGGCCGGGGAGTTTCGTACTTTTCCCCGCAACGTGGACGGGTCTATTTCCGGTCTGGTGCCACAGAAAAAGCAGGCATGGTGGCCTGGTCGCAAGCAAGCGCTCAGGCTGGTAGGGCGTTTTTGGAGCAATAAACGTTTGTTGTCGAGTGGGCTCGTTGAAAGTGGAATATTTAGTTCGTCACTCAAACTCCGCGCGCACTCACAACAAAAGAAACACCAAAAGCATGCGGACAGGTTCAGACATAGAAGAGGTTCATACACAGCGCCGACGACGGCTGATCGTCACAGGAAATGCCAGAATTTAGCCGCGAAGTTGACCAGCGACAGACCATAGGACAGCCAGGACAGCCATGGCCCGATTGGCGTTGCAGAGGCCATGCCAGGGGTGCATAATGAGGAGAATTGAAGAGAGCACGGTTGGTTTTTCCGCGTCTTTCACGGCGATTTGCGCGCTTACCGCTTCACGTGCACATCTAATATTTGACTCGGGTGTTCCTGAAAGTCCAATCTAAACGTCGCGCAGGTTTATTTGCACTGCACGAAGAATGTTGCAGGGTCCCTTTAAGGGGCTTCGCCCCTTAACACCCCTAATTTCGATAGAAAGAAAGAGCAAATTAAAATAATGGGTTCTGCCGAATCTAGTAACAAAGAATCAACATCGTCTGGACGTGAAACCTGTTGCACATCGAATTTACAAGTGAAATGAAGAAGAAAATAGAAAAGTGAAGGCGGAAACAACCGTGGGAAATGATACATTATTCTTTCATGAGGTCGTAAAATGAAAATCAAAAGTGTCACACTGTTTTTGAACACATGAAAATGATTTACTTTGGCGGCGTCGATAGAAAACGTCGTGTTTGAAAAACGCCATTTTCGTTCGTTAGTATGAGCGCAATTTCGTACTGACAGTTGAATTAAACACAGAAAGATTGCAGCACGAGTCTCTACTCTAGCTTTGAGAGACCGTTTTGGTGAAATCTGAATTGGCAATATGTTGCACGTGGGACTTAAGAAGATATATATATATATATATATATATATATATATATATATAGTAAAAAGGGGCGCAATAAAAAACATAACAAGTTTACTTCGAAAACATAACTTTACATCGACGTTTCGGACGGGGACCGTCCTTTATCAAGCGTCCTTTACACGCTTATCAAGCGTCCTTTTATCAAGCGCTTATCAAGCGTCCTTTACACGCTTGATAAAGGACGGTCCCCGTCCGAAACGTCGATGTAAAGTTATGTTTTCGAAGTAAACTTGTTATGTTTTTTATTGCGCCCCTTTTTACTATTTAACCTTCACTAGCCTAATCGTTTACCTTATATATATATATATATATATAGTGTAGCGAAAATAGTGGGCCCATAACCCATAATACCACCAGGGCATGTGCCGTGCGCGGGCATTAGCCATGTGGACCAGTAGTGCAATCTACACGTGAGGGTATGCACCCACGCCGATGTCAGCGGGAGAAGCGCCGCGGAAGGCGCTGTTGCGAGTGAGATCGGCCACCGTGTAGACGCTCAAATCTACGCTAGTCTCACCTCTAGCCTGTAAATAAATCGCCTGAACCATTTACGCAAGCCTCGGCTATCTCCCTTACAAGTGGTGGAGGTCAAGGGTTTAGATTCCTCCCTGGAGCTTCGCAACCGGCCGCTGTCCACGATATCCCACGACCCAAGCCAGTCTGCCGCTGCGGCGTAGGGTGCAGACGTGATCTGCTCCGGCTCGCCGCGATAGCGGGACCCCGCCATGTTCAGCGGCCTGGATGACAGTGATGTCGAGGACTGGCTCTCAACCTATGGACGCGTGAGTACGCAGAATCAGTGGGACAATAAAGACAAGCTGTTTCACATCGGCTTCTACCTTATGGAGTTCGCCAAGCTGCGGTATGGCAATAATGCACCGGGCGTTACTAGCTGGTCTGAATTCCGCACCCGCTTTGCTAGAGCGTTCGGCCGCCCTGCTCTGCGCAAGCTTCGCCATGAGCAACGATTCCGCGTGCGGGGCCAGCGACCTGGTGAGACGTTTACTAGCCATATTGAGTACGTGATTGACTTGTGTAAGCTCATCGATCCTTTGGTGAGGGAAGCCGACAAGGTCCGGTCAAGCAGATACTAAAAGGAGTGGATGATTATTCGCCTTCCCGGCGCCCTAGAGTAAGCACCCAAACTTCGGCATGCCGTTTATGCGAATGAAAATGCCTTGTGGATGTGAACCGAGATCTCTGGCGCATCAAAGAAATCCTCCAACTTTCTGCAGACAGAGTAAACGCCTGTTGCCTGCACTGTTCTCCTCAAAAGTTGGGATTAATCAGAGTTCTCAAGCATAGACTGAAATCTGACCATGACAACAACTCGATCACGCTCGACGGGCACATTATTCACACGGCTCAGACATTGAAGTTACTGGGCCTATCAAAGCCAGCACAGGAAATGACCAAACCATTTCTAACCCCAACAAAGCGACTGATCAGATAATGCACATGCTTCGTTGCATCGCCACCCGCCGCAGACACATATAAAAGAGGAAGATACTCTTCAGCTCGTTCCGCCATTTGTCGTCTTCCGCCTCAGTTACGTCATACCATATATTGTCCAAACTCAAGCCGACCATGAAAAGCCTAATTGCCTTGTCGCGACGGCGACAGAGAGAAGCGAAGACACACGTCTGCACGCTACAGCGCCGTGGACCCAAACTGGGGTCCCCGCTTTATTCCACGCTCGTGCCCAGCGCGCACCGCAAGCGCGTGGTCAGCACGCGCCACTCGTGGCTCAGCCCCAGCGTCATCGTTCCTGGAGCGTGCCCGTTTGCGGCAGCATACGACGCAAGCTGCTGGGGCGCCGCCACATAGCCCCCCCTCTTCAGACGGAGTGTCGGCAAAACGGACAGTCTTTGCGCTGGGATGTTCACGGGTGGGGCTGCGAACGGAGGGGAGAGTGGTGGTGTTCAGGGTGGAGTGGTGGATGGTGGTGTCGAAGGCAGGCGGTTCGGCCTCGGTGAAAGCGGGCTTGAGGCGATCGATGGAAACGACAGTGTCGCGGCCGTTAACGCGAACTGTAAACGTCTTTTCACCGCGTGAAATGACGAGATGAGGGCCGGTGTAGGGCGGTTGAAGTGGCCGGCGGGCACTGTCGACACGGATGAAAACGTATTGGCTGACAGAAAGACTTAGGTGAATAAAAGTGGGTTTTGTGGAACACGGCCGTGGCGGTTGGGGACGGATATAGCTGAAAAACCGGGTTAAATCCAGTACGTAGGATGGGCCAGGAGAGGAAGGGTTATCCTGAGGCCGTGGAGGGACCAGGAAGTCTGCCGGTAATCGCAAAGACGTGCCGTAGACCATTTGGGATGCGGCACAACCAAGATCATCTTTGATGACAGTGCGTAATCCTAGCAGCACAAGAGGAAGATGAACTGCCCACTGCTCAGGTGATTCGTGAGCCATCAGCGAGGCCTTGAGCTGACGATGAAACCTCTCGACCATGCCGTTGGCTTGAGGATGATAGGCCGTTGTTTTTAGGTGAGTAACACCGAGTAGGCATGTCAAGCGGCGAAAGAGTGTGGACTCAAATTGGCGGCCACGGTCTGTGATAATCTCCGACGGCACGCCGAAACGGGCGATCCACGTCGTATGCTGCCGCAAACGGACACGCGCCCCTCGTGGCTCAGCCCCAGCGTCATCGTTCCTGGAGCGTGCCCGTTTGCGGCAGCATACGACGCAAGCTGCTGGGGCGCCGCCACAGCCTCATCCGTAAAGCAATCAAACAAGTTGTGGTCCTCCCTTTCAGTACGTCACGAAACTACTCAGCATGGGGCTCTAACATACCGTTGAGGAACTTATCGAAGCACATTTTTCCAGTCGACGCCTGATACTTGCCCAAACCAAGGCAGACCTTCTGGTCCTTCAACATATCCAATGGCGATTCCCTAGCCAAATCTACTTGGTCCCCGTCCTCGACGCTTGGCGCCGGTCTACCTCATCAGAAATATGCACTGGACCTCTACCCTGGGCGTAGGGAAGCACGAAGCAAATCCCATGAAAGACTTTACAGCCGCCGCTCTGGCGTAGTATACACAGATTTATCGGGATAATCAAACTGTGGTGGCAATGGCAACCTCCAAGAACACCTCATCACCACCGCCTAAATTTAGACAATCTTCTCCCGAGACGCTGAAGAATTAGCAATGTCCCTCGTGCTAATCCACCCTTCCCCTCCAGGATTATACCCGCTGATGCTGAAGCCACCAGCCAGAGTCTTCTGTCGGTACGGGTAGTCCTAGCCCTACTGTGACAGCTGAAGCAACATCAGCCTGCTCATAGGATGAACATCGTGTGGACTCTCGCCCACTCTGCATTGACGGGCAATGATTTTGCTCATCAACAGGCTCGAGACCTCTCTCACCATGCCAATGAGACCGGAGCAGATTCCTTGCCTCTTCTCACCTGCCAAGAGATCACCCAGTACTATGGAATCAAGTGACGAAACTTCCCCAGTCCTCACACATCATTATCCAAAAGCCAAGATCTCCCATTTAGATAGACTCAAGGATTCATTTTGCCCCACCCAATCCGTATGCATTTACTCCACCTCACTATATTCAGCTCAATCTAAACCCTGCCAGGAACCTGCAACACTGAAGCACATACTCTTCGACCACGCAAAAAACTCACCTTCGGCCCCGGAACCCATTTTCTTCCCCTGAGCAGTGGGAGATACGGCTGTACAGCTGTCGATATAATGACCAACTACTCTTGCGTGTAACCAGGCCAACGGCAGCCTAAACAGCACATGGGCTCCTGGACTGAGGAACCACTCTCACATTATTGCGCCATAAAGATTTCTCTCCCTCGCTCTCGAGCGCAGTACGCACGAGCATACGGGCCGAAAGCCTTTTATGAAAGTGACGTGTGGTCAATGATTATGAAAAATGGCAGAGTCGTCGTGAGACGAGACTTACAATGCACTATTTCCTCACCCCAATATTAGTACGTTCACAAATCCTTAATGAATGCATGTTTGGCATTTGAAACAGAATAAATGCATTCTTTTCGAAGAATATAAAAAATACTGTGTTGGTGTAGAAAACAACTCTTGTGGAATTCATGCATTGATCACATCACGGCCAAGGCCAACAGGATTTTGGCTGCCTGGGGTTCATTTTATATACTACATGTGTGCAGCCTTAATTGGGACGTTATGCATCATTTCCTTCCGTAGGCATAGGTAGAACGGAGTAACAAAAGTTATGGCGCGAGTTTACGCTGTGGCTTACGACCACTATAATTGCGTATCCTGCAGACGCTTAAGTAGAGTTGAATAAAATTCCCGCGGCAAACCAATCAGACGCCCAGCAATAATTATGTATTCTTTGTTCAGGTTTTCAGCCAACTCCAGATAGTAGGCGCCCATTTTATGTTAATAAACTTCTTAACGTCCTTGGGGAAAGTTTAGAATCAATGAAATATAAACGGCAGATTTAAAGGAATATAGGTGACGTGACGTATGGTGTGCCGGAAATTTCATGGTTACCTGGCATTGTGGTCAGGTCAGTGCTGAAGCTGACGTTATGCGGTGACCTATGAATACAGCTGTTATTTAAAGTCCCATTTTTTACATTATTCTTTCCAAATCTTACTCTCTTCTATACTTGTTCTACCTCCAGGTGGTGAAGGAAGCCGCCGATCTATCGTGGGGACTGTACACAACAAGACTTCGTATCGGCATCTGTGTGCCCGACCAGTGTTCAGCGCCAGAGATTGACAGGATACTGCAGTCTGGTAGGCATATGCAAAGCGCCCCTGTGAAAACACACGGTGGTATGTCTGGGGACTTTGAAGGTACATTTATTGCACCTCGCGAATACACAATCCGCCATGGACACTTCTAGTTCGCGCAGCCTTTTTGACGTAGCACGTAATTATTTCCAGCTTTTATTTAATCCATACTTTTGTGTCAGTCCTAATTTCTCTCCTTCTTATTGAACCTCCAATCAGACGTTATAATTGCGTGAACAATAGCTGTGGCATGTAGGCAAAAATTTGCGCCATAAATCTGCGGGCCACAGCGCGACAGAAGCTCAAAGAACGTTAGAGCCCGTGTGGAGGGGGTTAAAGGAGCCATGAAGAGAAAACAAACGTTTGTTTTATTCGAAAGATTAGGTGTTTCATAGTACCCCAAGCGCTTTCCCGGAAGCAAATGGTGCTTTATTCACTGAGAAATAAGGCAATTTAAGCCAAAATTTTAAATCTCCCGCTAAAATTGAACATTCCGTGACGTGTACAATGGCGTCATAGAGCCGGTCCATGAAACAGATACTTATTTATTTACTCTCAAGGCACATGGGCATTACAGAGACGCCCAGTATACTTAGTATGTCGACTCCATATAGCACCCACACGCGGGAGGCGATCGAGACGGCGGCCATTTTAAAAATACTAGTAAAACGTAATGCACCCGCAGCCCTAGTCATGGAATCGCCTGATCCGGAGAACGAAACTCTCGCCGAGGAGCTCGGGCTTGCATTTAACAACCTCACACCACTAAAACGCTCAATGCTTCTAAGTGCACGAGCGGCAAGAGTTGTGGGATACGCGGTGGACGGGAAAGCGACCATTCCACGATAGCCACAACAGACGAACGCCCAGCCGTCGGCATCGCTGCCTCGTCAGCCCCGTCGCGACGGACGAATATAGACTGGTACGTATGTGCCGTATTTTGATTACGGTTAATAATAGTTCAATTTCAGTAGCAGTATCACTTATGCCAGTTGGCCGGTGTCGTGTATGGAAAGCCGTTCGCGCGAGCTCTCTGCTCCGACCAGAAAGATTCGAGCGTCAATGCGCGGTGTGTACAGTAATTTTTTTCCCCAAGGTCAGAGCGATTTGACGAAGTCGGCGACGAGCGCCAGCATGTCCCAGGAGTGAGCTAACGTAAGGGTCCCTGCCGTAATCACTTCCTCGGAAATGAAGCGAGCACACTCGTACTTCCTTTAGCTCTCTTTCTCCTCGGTTTGCAAAGTTCACAAAACGTAGCCACTTGCTTCGCCTAGGTTCGTCGTTGGGCAGCACATGAAAGGAGATCTCCTCACCGGCGGGGATGTCGCACTCCCTCGACGATTTGCCCGTACTACATGGGCATTTCAAAACGCAGCAACGAAATTTCATTGTAAAGTACTCTAACAAACTGAAGTTTTCAGTGGTTGTAAACTGGAAACGAGCTCGTAACGACAGCAGCAAGCCAACACCATTCGAAACTTACGCGACGACTGGCACTATCTCGTCGCTTCTTGCTGTTCCTTACACACCTCGTTTCTATTTTTACCTTTGCTGGTTGGCGATATGACGGCCAACCTCCTGTGAAGGGATTACGATACGAAGCAAGGTCGCGGCTGTGCGTGCTGGAACGGTTCGTTGGCCCCGAAGAGCCTCGAACCCGAAAATTCGTCTGCGTGACGGCGAGATGTCGAGCTCGGCCGGCGCTAGTTTCGTACGCATTGGCGCACACGCTTGCGTGTTCGTTCGGACCTTCAACCGTTTACTCCACCGTTCTTTGTCATAAAAAGAATGTGCAGTATGTTTCACGGGCATTTAGCTCGCTATGCAAACTGTAAGCCCTGCCTAACATGCGTTTGCTTTTGCCGGCCTCCGCCAATCGCAGAGCATTCCCAAGTGACATCACAGGTTCTGTTGCGGAAAATGAGCTGGTGGGTCGCATGGTCATTTCCTGTTTTCCTAATTATGTAGCTTATTTGAGCGAAGTTGGCGTTATAAGTGGTGTCGTTATGGTTCTAACGAGTCAATCTTTCGAATGAACCAAACTTGTGTTTTCTCTTCATGGCTCCTTTAAGTAGGCCGAGCATCGGCTCCTGGGGGTATGCGTTCGCATCGCTTCCCACCTCGTAGTGAGGGTTTACGTCAAGTGGAAGGTGTGGCGGGCGCACCTGTCGCACAGCGTCTCGACGGGTGCTCATTGTACAATGGCGCATGGAGAGAGAGAGAGAGAGAAAATACTTTATTCACAGGATCCTGCGTGGGGTAGGTGCCGGCCTCGCAGGGCGCGGTCTACCCTTCTAATGTTCTAGTCTATGCAGTCCTAGAAACACTGGGCCTAGAACTCGAGGGTTGAACCTGACCCGACAGAGGATACTTGGGTTCCCGCGCCCCGCGCTTGCGGGTCACGAGTTCCCGTTCTCCTCTGCCTGGCCAGGGCCCCCTCGAGCCGCTGGATCGCCCATTTCTGAGATTGGCAGTCAACCGAGTGGATCCACCGCTCCATCTGCGCTGGCAGTTCTTGGCGGGAAGAAATGCAGGGCCGAGTAGGAGGCAAGAGAGCATGCGTTATGAATGACGATAACGAAATGCCGCTAATTACAAAAGTACAGCGAGCACAGACGGAAGACAAAGAAAGAAATAGGAATGGACGAGCGCTGACTCGCAACTAAATTGTTATTGAAGGAACACATTGATTATATACTAAAAGCAGCCGACGTGCACTTAGCATACGCCCGTTCACAAGTAGCCATGACGATGCATTGTTGATGAGCACTACACATGACATGAGAGCATATCCAACGATAAAGGCCAACTTATCTCGATGTGCTTGGAGACAGACCTTTCGTGTTATCTAAGAATGCGATTTCTTTTTTGCTCAGCGTAATCGATAGGTGTGATTCACCGCTATCTCCCAGTTTCGCAATATTTAATGCCTTGATCACTTCTTGCGTCGTCTTGTCTCTGTGCGAAAAAAAGCACTTTTGCTTCCCTAAACTTAGGTTTACAGCCGCAGTCCCGGAAATGCATGAACAGGTGCCTCTGTGGGTCATTCTCGAGGCTGCGCCTGAGTTTCATAAGGCACACATTCAAACAATGGCCCGTCTGGCCCACGTACTGACGGCCGCATCTCCGAGGCACGCTGTGCACAACACCCGTTTTGCTCTGCACAAACAGTTCTTTGTGGTTTACCCAGCAGCCTGTTACCTTAGTCATGCGCGCTGTTACTTTAGTCATGAACTAGCACCAACTCGCCCAGTTGTACATGGTGATTAAATGTCGCTACTGGTTGAAAACAATAGCAGCGACAGCCAGCCAATGCGGTTGCTAAAGCGGGCACATTTTTCCAGTAATATGGTTACAACGCAAAGGACAGTGTGCGCTGTGTGTGAGGGGCTTGTAAGAGACGTCGTGTTGGGGATTCTAAAGCGGGAGCAAGGCGTACGCATCGGGCCAGCCTCGAGTTAACGAAGGAGTGGGAGGAGGTGCTCACGCAGTCTTGAAAACTCTGCAAGAGATCTTCCAATAATTTGTCTATCAGGTCCATCCCTTTGCACTGAAGCACTCCGGATATCTCATAATGTGAGCCAATCATCCAATTGACACTCCCTTATTTGAGGTTTGGCGGCATACACTTTCAGTCTATCATAATGCGCATGATACTTATTCATGTAAAGACTGAGACGTTACATTGAAAGGGTGTACGACAGGAACAGTTGATCTCTGAAAAGTAATTACAACTGGTTTTGAGGAATCTTGATTGGGGGTCGCCTTGATGCCATGAAACGGGGAATGTTCCGTACACTTGAGGTTTGCTGATGGGACCGTTTCATTCGGTGAGTATGCGAAACATTTTCATGAGCTGCATATGGCAGCGTTTATGATGCTATCTTTGTAGGGAAATATGAAACAATCTAACGTAACGTTTGTCAGCCAAGTAGTGAGGAAGGCCTGAAGCTTGATGTATGAACTGCTGAAAAATATTGGGAATTACCTTCGACACGTTGTCAGCACTGATTATATCCCGAGGAATTATTCAGGCATTGAAATAAGTATGGGGTGTGTGCATTAGTAAAGCACCCTGGAAAAAATTATTAGGTTACGTCTGTCCCCAAAAAATAGTAGGCCCGGAAACTAGTTACTTCCGGCGCTCGCTTCCGCTTCCCTGATAGTTTTTCTAACGCCGTTTTATCGGAAAATGCTCCTTTTATCGAACGTGGTTTCAGCGAATGCCGCTTTATTGAACCACGTAAGTTAAGGGTGTTTTGCTGCTTTTATTGTCATTGTCAGCATATATTTTGTTCAACTAGCCATTTCACGAAACTAATGCGCACGCAATTTCATTCGACGAAGTTTTTACCGTGAATTATACGCCAATCCTTCCTATATATGTTGACGTGATTTTTCCGCATTTTAGTTCCGCGAGGGCTTTTGATATTTTGAAGGTGTGTTTCCTCATTTGCTATCGCAAAAATCCAGAACAAATGTATCCTTAATTAAAACTACAATGTAAATATCACTTGCGTATTCATGTATCGCCCCAAATATGCTTATGTTTAATTTTGCGCAACAATGTGGACAAGTATAGACATTGCCGCCAGACTTAGTTGTTCAGATTAGCTTTGCTAATACAAACATCTCTTTCAAGCATTCCTTTAACTTGCTACATTTGTTCTTCGCGCTTGTTCTCCTCCTAGCTAGGCTATGCCCTCTCCACATCGCTGCGACCACGTTACCCTATTTCGTCCTATAAAAGCCTCGACCAAGAAGACATTCGCTGTTAAATAATAAGTACTAAAATTTTGGTCCATCAATAACTTACTGAAGAGGCAATCCTCGCACCTTACAGTCGTATACAGAGCACGGATAAAATTTAAAAAAAAATACGGCCAATTTTGTTCCCTAAATAGCCTCAGGGAAGATCTCACACTCGAACGGCCTGTATAAGGTGTACGTGTTGGTAAAACGCCATTCGATTCAATGAAATTCGATTAACTGGGCGCACACATTATTTCCTAGACGTTTTATCGCCTAGAATGAAGCTCGTCTTCACAAACAGGGACCAGTGCACCGCAAATAATGCATAACGAAAGCGATGGTGACTGTAAAATGTAACACTGGTAAAATATTTTCAATGTACGAGTAGTTGAGATTATTTTTATGCACGTTATGAACTACGCCGAGTGTAGCAATACCCTCCGCTATTACGTTATGGTGTCAGTGGGTCAGTACGCTGAGGTTGGCAGCAAGTTACGTCACTGTGTCGTTGTTAGTTTGTTTGTTATTTTTGTTGCCGTGATTTTTGCAAAGCGTATTTCTTTTACCAATACAACAACTTTTGACATTAAAACGCCAGCGAAAGCAAACCAAAAAACGTACGGACTTATAATTGTTCAAATACAAGGAAGCTGAGAAACTACAGACTTTTTACTGACGTATTGGGCTATAGTGAATCACGCGGTGGGCTTACTCGGCGGTGGGTAATTCTTTCCGATTCCCGCCCATCCTTGCAACTACTAAATAAGCCGCCTAATTGTCGCAATCAACTTGTCTGCGATATGAACGAAATATTTTCAAGTGCGGTGCGCGAAGGACATGAAATTTTCTTTCAGTGGATACCAGGTCATTCTGGTATAACGGGCAACAAAATCTCCGATGCGGTCGCCAGAGAAGCCCACAACCTCAACTTCACCGTTGGAATCCATTTTTATAACGAGGATAGCAAAGCAGCTGCAATGTACCTGAGATGGCAACTCCAGCTGCCGGCTTGGCAGGATCCTCTGAGCAGTTATGCGCCTCTTCATGCTACAGACCCTCAGTGCGATTTCCTGTATCCACGGGGTCTGCCCAAGCGCGCTGAAGGCGTGCTACACCGGCTGCGACTTAATGTCGCATACACCCGAAGCTTCTTGTATAAACTGGGCTGGGTAGAGTCGCCATTGTGTACAGTGTGCAGAACTACAGACAACATCAGGCACATTTTAAGCCACTGCTCGCGATATGCCAGTCAGCGGGTAACTGCATCGAAAGCACTTGTGCGACTACGACGCGGATGTCCTCTAGAACCCTCACACTTCCTTGGACCCTGGCGAAATCGTGAGGAGGCAGTGCTGGGTACAAAAATACTGCTTACTTTTCTAGCGGAAACCGGGCTAGAAGAGGTTCTGTGAACCCTCTGAGCATGTACATTTTGTATATGTGTGCATTTCCCCTCTTACTCCCCTTTCTTTCTTTTCGTTTCTTTTTCTCTGTATTTTTCGCTGTCTCCTCACTGTATTCACCCCATCTGGAGTAGCAAGCCCTACCGTTAGTTGGGCTGACCTCTTCAGCTTTCATTAAAGGCGTTCTCTCTCTCTTGCGTTCGAATAGTTTTTATTTCTCTACTCCGATAAATTAGCAGACGACAATGGAAGAGCTAATTATCCACTCCTGCGAAATCTCGGCCCAGCGTAATCGCACGTATCTTGGCTATCCGATACAGCATATCGGTGATAGTCTCAATACTCGCAATGTCCAAATGAGAACGAGGAAGATAAGAAAAAAGCAGAATGTTTCAGAAGTGCCTTTTATATTTGGTATTTCCTCGGTCGCCTGGGTATCGCAGCTTCAGCAGCTTTCGATTGATGACTGTGCCTATACGCGCTATTCGTTTAGATCTTCAGGACATATACAGAGTAATCAATTGATTGATTGATTGTAGGGTTTAACGCGCCGACGCAACGCAGGCGATGAGGCGCGCCGTAGTGGAGGGCTCCGGATTAATTTTGACCACCTGGGGATCTTTAACATGCGCCGAAATCTCGCACACACGGGCGTTTTTGCTTTTCGCCTCCATCAGAAATACAGAGTAATCAAAATTAAGTCGACAGGTTTTTTTTTTAAATTAGGCGCCTACCTTTACGTGGATACGACCTCTAGAGTGATGTTATGCGCCAAAGGGGACACACAATGAGGTGTTACTATTTATGTCGGTTGAGTAATTAACTGAATTTGAATAATTACCTTTTTACGGCTGCAGTAAGCAGGCATGTTTGTGTTGAAGAGTTAGGCGCAATCTTGTTTCTACGCAGTTTAATTTGGCCAGATTCTTCTAGCGCATCCGTACTCCGAGATATCGAACTGCGAATTTTAATCGCCGTTCGCATGATTACGCATGCTACAGCGACGACTGGCGCAAAGCTCCTCCATTTTGTTCTGTGTTTCGATAGCGGTTCCACCTTCTGCAGATTGCGATAATGTCAGCCAAGACTTAAAGGGTGCTAGTTATCACTTTTTTGTATGCCTCCACCCCGTTGTCAAACTAAACAGTGTACACAGCTGGCACTTCACAAAAGGGAGGAACACTGCGCCGGTCATCATTCTCTAGCATACGTAATCATGCGAACGGCAATTCAACTTCGCAGTTCGATATCTCGGAGTGCGAACGCGCTAGAAGAATTCCGCCAAATGAAGCTGCGTAGAAACAAGACTGCGTCTAACTCTTCAATACAAACCTGTCTGCTTACTGCAGCCCCTAAAAAGGTAATTATTCAAATTTAGTTAATTAAACCAACGATATCAATAGCTACCACCTCATTGTGTGCCCCCTTGGCGCATAACCTCACTGTAGCCGTGGTCTTCACGTATATCTAAGCGTCTAAGTTTTAGACAATATGTCGACTTATCTTTTATCACCCTGTATATGTGTCGTGAATTGTTACTTTCCTTCGTAACACCCCATTTCCTAAATAAGCGTTTTTTCTTCCTTTCAGTTGCCGGAAAGCTGCTCCTCAATACAACTCTGCTGAGCTGTGAAGTTGATGCAACGACACCATTGAATACGTCACAAATTGTCGCAATGTGAGTAATAACACAGCGCCAATGGCCTATCTATGTGCGCCTGCAGAGACACATGTGCCAGATGTAGTGGAACCGCAGCCCTGTGTCCGGTCATCCCGACATCAAGCAGGTGCATTTAATGCAGCTTGTGTTAACACTGTACAACAACCCTCTGACAATGCACACTTAAAGTATAGGCTAAACTTGCGTACCGACACTTATGGGGACATTAGGCTGGTTATATACAGTACCTAACTTTGACCTTAGGACCCGCTTTATGGGAAAAAACGAGCACACCCTCCCGAGAACAGAATTTTGTCGCCCTATTGGAATTTTAAAATGAAATTTCCTCTTTCGGAAGACGCATTTGTCCTGCAGTGCACGTAAATGGGCTGATTAACGACGAACGCTGCGGGCGACATTTTTTATGAAGCGCTACACAGGTGCTCGGCCAAACATTTACCCTGGAAAAGGGGAGGGAAGCCGTGAGTATTGATCCGCTGTGAATTACACGAACTTGCCTAATGTGTATTACGAACGAAGAGCCAAGCTAGACGAGTACACCAGAAGCCCTCAGAATTTATGGATGTTGAAGCTAACGTATACAAGGGGTTCTTTATTTTCGAGTAAAGCCCGCTTTTACCTGAATCTTACACACCCTACAGGTTTCAGGAGATTCGGGTTAAACTCTTTTTTTCCCCGAATGGACCTTTTCAAAAGAGCGGTCTGGACATGATGATGATAGTTGGGTTTTATTGGCGCAAGGCCGACTATGGGCAAAGAGCGCCAGCGATATGGACAATTGTGGTCTAACGTACCGCTGTTCTCAACCTGTGCTTGCTGGATGCAAGCGCACAAACACACCTTTCGAACTCATTCAGTATTGGAATGACTCTACCACCTGCAACCTCAGGCTGGCAAATGCTACCCTCGCATTGTTGTGCCTAGCTATCGCCGGTGTTGTCGAGAGAACCTTCTCCCAGTTCAGATACGTTCAGCGATCAGACAGGCCTCGAATGAAGACCCACAAGTTGCGCAAGCAGATCGCAATAATGTATGTAAACAAGGATTAGCGAACAATCGATGACTAGCTCTTCGTGAATATGATGTTTTATTTGCTTGAAGTTAGCAATGCTATTTACTGTCATTATTTATTCTTTTCCTAACAAATGCCAAATTTTAGAGAGCAATTTGAAGAGAACCCGGAAGCTCCCCCCCCCCCCCCCCGATTACCACCTTGAAAAAAACATAAACTTTACCCCGCTAGAGTTAAAAAGTTCGTGATACCCACTAAAATAAACTAAGTGTATAAAATAAACTTAGTGCATCTATCGATTCAACCAGAAAAAATCCGACTTTTGGAATGGTTTCAGAAAAACACCCGATTTCTTCCCGAATATCAGTTAAAGAAATAGCACCAGATTTTTATCCCCCTCCCCCCCCCCCCCCAGATATTGAAAAAATATAAAAACCGAATACGAACAACCCTACAAATACACCAGCCCTTTATCCAGAAAGTAAGGACTTATTAACCTTCCTTCGTGCCTGATGGTGCAAATCATACTTTATATACGCCAGGGAGATCTCACATTCTTTCTCATTTTTTCTGCTTCGTTTTATTTGTAACTTCCAGGTTAACGTAGAAGTATGCTCTCAATATAACCAAAAGCGTGCATCCGCTGCAGACAGCACGATGACTCAGATGGCTGTGAAGAAGGCACTCTACCCGTTACGCTACACTGTTATGGCAATCACGGATAATAATCTTGGCCATTATAGCATACAGGTTAACTCAACTAGAGTCACTCCCCAGTTTGCCGTTACGCCCAGTACATCTTCAGTAGTAATTAAATACGTTATACCCTAGAGTCATGACCCATGGTTTTAAAAGGAGGTCCTATTCACCCTGAATTATCCTAGTACCGCTGGATGCCTCCCCCCAGGCACAGACAACCACCCCATTCACATAAATACCCCCCCCCCCGCCCCCCCAAAAAAAGGGGGGGGACACAGACTGCCCGGTAGCTTAGTTGATAAGGGATCGCACCGGTATTACGAAGGTCGTGGGTTCGGGTTCCACCCGGTTTCTATCTATCTTTCAGACATTAAAAAAAAAATATAGGTGTTTCAAGAAGAAGAAATGACGAATCTCGCCCCCCCCTCCCTTCCCTTTGCCTTCCTTGGCGTCCTCAACTGCTAGCCTTACTTCCTGTGTTTATTTACGAGCCCCTCATTTCAAATACATATATATGCATCTGCATACATATTCGGGAATAGGCTTTGTTTACGCTGATGCGATATAAATTTTAATGTCCTTTGTGTTCGTTTTGTGTTTTAATTTCAATTTTGGAGACACCAGTGTAATTCTCTTACCATATGTAGTACCCTCCCTAGCGGGCCTTGATGGTTTTTGTAAAATAAAGAAATAAATAGATCCACAAACATATATATGTACACGTACAAGTTTATGTTATGTTTAATTGATCAGGTGAGCGCTGGGCGTCACAGAATCCGTGCTGCAGCTATCAGTTCATCGCTACGAAACCTAATTCCTACCATCTTTTGAAGCTGTAAGTGTTATTATGACAATATTCATGGCGTCTTCTTTTACCGACTTTGCTTTACTGGAGACGTTCCGATGAACACTGGAGGGCGCTAGCTTAAACCCAGGATTGCGAAGATGCTGGCCCGGTAGAAAACGACATCCCGGATACCAGTCTGACTACACTAGGTAGATGCAACTATACCAGGAAGTCTCTCTGACATACAATAGACATCCCGGATACCAGTCTGACTACACTAGGTAGATGCAACTATACCAGGAAGTCTCTCTGACATACAATAGACATCCCTTGCGAAGGCTTAATCTTATAATCCTGGTCGAATATTAGGCCGCTGACTCCTCATGAACTAACACCCCACTTATCGCGCTTTGTTCGCAGCAGGTGTGCACCTGACCAAGGCTGTGGATCCGCTGTGGTCTGTGATAGAGCAAATGGTGCTAAATATTTTAGGGATCAGACAGGCCGCCTCTGGAATTTGAACCTCCCAAAGTTCAGCTGGGGAACAGCCGCTGAGCTCGATTATTCGGCGCTCGGGGACATTAGGTGGCACATCCTGGGTTGGGTTAAGTTAAAACTGTTGACGTGCTCTAAACACAACCGTGATGGGTTTGAAAGAACCTGCCTTTGGCAACTCATTCAGCTCTGTTCCAGCAAAATTGGTTCCCAAAAAAGCGAGGAAAAAAAACAACTTTCAAATTTCGCACTACATGCTACCAGCAGTGACGCAACAACGCAAAATACCCACAGCGCAGTTATTAGTGTGTTCACTGCACTTAAGGATTCCGTCAACACGATCAAACGGAACTAGACACTGGAATAGCAGAGTCGTGTTTTTGAGGGTGGCTTTGCATTGGACGGCTAATCACGCAAACAAGATTCTGTGACGTCATAGAGATTTCGCCAGGAAGTATCAGGGGGCTCACAACTGGTTCATCTGTTATCTTTCATATCACGGTGATATATCTGAAGTTTGTGATACAAATGTTATTATTGTTAAAAGGAAACGGCAGTTTTTTGTAATCAACCAAACTTGCATTTTGTCTTCATGGCCCCTAAGTATTGAGAGGTAAAGCAAGGAAGTTTGGCGGATGGCGCTTATTCTGAGAGGATGTGCCAACCAAAACACGTGCAAATTATGATGATTAAGAAGATGGCGCGTTATAAAAGGTAAAGAACGATGTTAGGATGACGAAGACAATGACTGGAGGCTATAATGACCGCTACCACACTGAGCTTTCGATTTATGAGAAGGGCGCCACAGTCCTAAATAGGTCTTTCCTTTGGACCCAATGAAATTATTTCCTCCTCCTCGACGAAGCCAGGCCGCCCGATGGCTTGTGTGATAGCCAGGGGCTTGGATGGCACCTCTGCGGGTTAAACAGGCACTGCCTCCATAGTTCTTCCGCGTGTCTGTCTGCTTTACCTCCCAGATTTACTGCATCATAATTTCGTGGAGTGACCGGGAATGAGATCAGCTGTTGAACATCGTAAAACTGCATAATTGGAGGCTCCCAATACAAACTTGGCGGATTACTCAAACCCCACCAACTCAACAACAGTTGGCGACGCCGCCCGCGATCAGCTCTGGCACGCTATGGCAGCGGAGTCCCACCATTTTCAGAGGTACGGGTGGCTATGACATTGAAGATTGGCCTATGTGATACGAGGATGTTAGCAAGCGCCACAAACAGGACGACTACATTAAACACAATAACGTGATATTCTACTTGTAGGGTGTGACAAATCTCCTAAATGGGCATTACCAAGCGACATTTATGTCTGCATTGTTCTTGCGACGGTATTTTCAGAAGTATTCAGTCACCCTGTGTGCGCAAACTCCATGCCGAACAGCGCTTTCGCAGACGCGCGAAACAGCTAGAGAAAACTTCACAAGTTGTATCGCATATGTGGTGGTCATGTGTAAGCAAGTCGGCCACTCTGTTGAGTGATGCTGAGAATATCCCGCACATTTTGAAAGACATCTACGACGATGCTTTCGGATGCTAATTTCGAAGGACCTAACAATGGCTTCCCAGGTAGTAAACCTGAGTCAGAGCTACGTTTAACTGCTCCAGCACTTTGTTGGGGCCCGTCCATCCATGGGGCTTGTTCAGACTCATCTCACAACAAATAGCGCTAAACCGACGAAACAAGCATAGGAAGGCGGCACAGGGCAGGCGCTGGCAAAGAAGTCTGAGTTGCTAGTCAGTGCCTTCCCTGTGCTTTCTTTTTTCCGTCCTTCGCCAGATGGACGCTGTTTATTGTGAGATGAATACATGTCAACTTGACCTGTTTTCTGTTCTAGTGCGGTTGATACTGTGTCACGCCTTGTCCATGGTTTCAGAGAGCACCTCTCTATGGCCTAAAATACAGGATTTTTTTGCGCGAACCAGTCCCGTGATTTTCATGCGCGCCCGCCTTCCTGCAGAGCGCAACATCATTGGTTCCCACGCTTCGCAGTGCTATTAACGAGGAAGTTTCGGAAGAGCCCATCCTTCTCCACATTGCGTCGCGCCAGTGCATCATCAGCGCCGTCTGTTTCTTGCATGGTGCCGCCAGTTGCCGCTTCTTGGCGAACGCACAGCAAGTGTCGCATAAGAATACAGAAACGCGCATAAGAATACACACACAAGGATACAGAACAATGGAGGAGAAGAGAGCTGTAGCAATAGAGGAAAAGTAGACCATCGGGAACGTTATCCAAACAGGGGGATTCGATTCTAAAGACCTGTGAATCTATCACGCACGATGTATTGGTAAAACATGTTAACTTGGTCTAATTAAAAACAACAAAAATTTGTGATTCCTCTTTGTTGCATTCCACTTTCAGAGCAGTCCTTGGTATATTCGTCGTCATCGTTTTTACTGCAACCGCCTGCGATATGCTTGTGGGCTACATGCAGGACCATGGCACCTGCGACGAAAAGCCAAGTACGCCCCGTAGCCGTTGTTTTTATCTAGAGAATTACTTTGGGGTTACAATAGGCAAAGATTCTTTATTACGCCTCATTATTGCGCTATTTTACCGAGCCTACCTATATCTGTGCAAATTTTGGTTTGGCGTGGTTCGCTGAGCCTGCAGCTACACCTTGGCTGTGAAGCAGCCATAGCAATGAGCTCCGGAATAATTTTGACTAGCTGGGGATCTATGACGTAAGCCCAGTTTAATGACGCCGATGCCATAATTGTTTTACATAATCAAAATCTCGCGTCGTGATGAGCCATTCTTACCATTAGCGTGGACAGGGATGAGGAAGCTGACAAAAGTTTCAGGCTGAGTAGGGCGGGAAGTTGACTCGGTTATTAAATTGAAGCTAACGTAATTTAATTTATCACAAGCGGTGCCTTAAAGGGTCCATGAAGAGAAAATACAACTTTGTTTAACTTTAAGGAGTTGTGCTTCAGTACCTCACTCAGCTCCATTGCGGCCGCGAAAGACGTTTTTTAACCGATAAAAACGGAAGAAATACTGAGGAACTTTCAAATTTCGCGCCACAGTGACGCGTTATCGGCGCAAATGACGTCATATGGGCCAGCACTAAAAACATAATTTTCAGTGGGTTAGGTGCACGTTAGCATTCAAGTAATTCGATCCAACGGAATCAGCGGCTGTCCTGGAGATTGATTAGTTCGGCCGCCGTCAATCGCCCAAACAAGATTCTGTGACGTCATAGAAAAGTTGCCGGAAAATGGGCAGCAAAGCAGCCTTTCTAATGAATCAAACTTGTATTTTGTCTTCATGGCTCCTTTAAGCTTACGACGATCTACTTCTGCTCTCAACAGGACGATTCGCAATTATTGAACCCCCTGCAGAACAATAAAATTGAAACAGGCTCCCACCAGCTTATGTAGAAAGCGGCCAGTACCGCCGCATAGCTTGGATTGTCAGTTTTTTTCCACCATTCATGATTCTCTAACTTCCTTTTGTACATCCTATTGCCTCCATACGATCTTCTCTCTCGTTGTTTCTGCCAGACTTCTTTCTTTGCACTTGTTAATAAACCTTGCATATAGAGGTAAATATAGCGCAATATTTTGTTTAAATTTGAAGGCGTTCATGCCTTATACTTTCATCTAAAGCTGTATTGAATGACCGTAAATGCCACAACAATCAAATGTTTCCTTCTGCTACTTGTTGCAGGTGAATCTCTCAAGGCTTTCATTTCATTATCCCTTCCAAAGGCAACCAGTGCAGTCTTCAAAGTGGGTGACTCTAAGTCACGACTGAATGTCTTCAATGGGTTACGAATATTAGGCGTCTTCTGGGTGGTCACGTTTCATACTTACGTCTACCCTGACATCGGAACCTACCGTGAGTACAAGGCCTATACCACCAGCCGTAATACGCAGCTGAATGTGAGGCAAGTTACAATACAGATAATGAAATATAGCTATATCGCAAAATGCCCACTTAGTCATCGAAGACTTCCTCACAGCTAGACTAAACAGTACTTATCCCTGTTTAATATTTGGACTTTTCAACGTACTTATAGCTGTTTAAACAGTACTTAGCAATGTTTCATAATTGTGGAGAAAACTGAGCACGTAATTGCAATCGGGTGTTCCCAACCCAACGTATTGGGGATTTGTAAGTTTTACTTTATGTCATTCCTTGTCAAATGATATTGCTTGCCACAAATGTCCGCCCTGGTTTATTAGCGTCACTCTGGACGTTCCACATACTCCTCTGTATTACCTAAGGCTGGGCTCATCAACACTTTCATCTAGAGTTTGCCGAAGGCAGTCTTGCACGGAACTTTGCCGGTGGTGCCCTATGAAAGGGTGGAGGGGAGGGAGAGGAGGGGGTGGTTAAATTTCGTGTCATATATTTTTTAATCTCGTGGGGATAACTTTTTCTATTAGTTGTCCGAGATAAGCTGGAGCGATATTCCTTTAACGCAGTTTGCACGGTTTGAGAATGGGAATAGTCTGGACCACGGAAAAATTGCGCTATGGATGTTCGGGGTGGTGTTAACGTAGTTCCGAAGCGTTTGTTCCCGGAGCCTGTAGGGTGAGACTCACATGACGTGATGTGTGTCCATCAATGTGTTAGCGGCATGAAGTGGTCGGAAAGAGCCCAAAATGCAAGACGCACATTTTTTTTGCGTCCTCAATTGTCGCAAACGTGTTGGGATATGGTGTTGGCTCTATTGGCGTATGCACGTGGTCTGCAATGGTCCGGGGATTTTAACTTTAATGTGATGGCGCAGGGAAATGCAGGAGACAACACCGTTGCCAAACCATTAGTGCACGGGTTTGCATTTTTCTGGGTATTTTTTTTTTATCGACGAGGCGACTAAAAAGTGAAAAGGATGACTTTCTGCCGGTGGAGGTGTTCTGATTTGAAGCGTTTTTAAACTCCCTTCGCGATGCCGATCCGCACTGTTCAGCTCCACGAGAACACAACTGGAATTTTCCCGTACCTTAAGCGCATCCGTACTTTCATACGCCCTTTCACAGCTCTCTAGGCTCAAAGGGACACTAAAGGGTAGAAACAAGTTGGCCCGAATCGATTGATTACAATGCCGAAAACCTATATACACCATTCTCGCAACTAGGAGGTGTTTAATAAGGCAGAAAATGCCAAAACGTGAAAACAGGGACGACGACGACGAGTACGAATTTGGATACTACGGTTTGTGACGTCCCAAAAGTGGTGAATGGTGAGAGCGCATTAGAGATGCATCTGTTTTCCTGAAGTAAACAGTTCCGAAGTGTTTCAACACGTGAAATAAACGTAAATCAAAGCCTTTCGTGAGCTAATCGTACTTAAAAACACAAACTACAGCTTTTATACACTGAGAGAAAGGCTCCTTCCCTCACTATTCAGTCAGCCATCATGCTTTAAGTTCCGTTTTCGAAAAGCATTGGTGCGCAGTTAGCGAAGTCAATAACCTACGACGATCAGCGCCCGAGCTTCTGCGAGAAATATACCTGGAAGGAGGCAGCTAAAGTGCCGTCATTAGGATTGGCGAAATGAGCAAGATGCACTGAAGGTGGATAAAGGAACCCTGCAACAATTTTTTCAACTTTTTTTGAAATCTGTAATGCTCGCAGAACGTAGACACCCAAAACACCCAGTACTTAGATAAGGGGGTCGCGAAGTACCCCAGCCAAAAATTACTGCTCTATGTCCATCAGATAACTTGTAAACTCGCTCAAATTTTTTTCTCTCTTTCCCAGTCTTGGCGTTCTTCGACGGCTGAATTACGGCGCCACTAAGGCCATGTAGCGGCTATTGGCCGGTTTTCTTTCACTTTCAGCAATAAACGCTTTTAGTTAGCTGCTTTAAAAAAAAGCCACAAAAACTAGCACAACAGGCAGCCGTATCTGGTGCGACGAGCAAATCACGCAGTGCCGCTCCGTGCTGGCGATAACTATTCCCCCCGAGATCGAACACAGTCGGCCCCTGGAGGCGGCGGGACGAACCGCTCCTAGTGTGGAGGGCGTTCTCGCGTCGTGTGCTCGTTCACGTTGAGTGGGGCGCATGACGCGCGCTGGACACATAAAAAAAACTAATATGTGGACTTGTTTGTCACTAAGAAGTGGCTTAGTTACCTCTGTTTGCTGTTATTATCTAGAAACGCAATAAACAGTGGCCGTTCCGGGATAATGCGCTACTTTAGTTCCACGAAACATCGTAGCCGTAGTCATCGCTTCAGCGTAAAACGTGTTATAAACATTGTTTCGACAGATTGCACTTCTCTTTGATTAGTGCAGTCGTCTGCCGTTTCGGGAACGCCAAAGGGTGCTGTTTGAGAGTGGCGTGGTGGTTATTTAAAGGATGAAAGTTTACTGCTCGAAACGGGTAAGAAGCCACAAGATCTGTGCATCCCCGTGCATTTGACACACACTTGTAAAATTGCGCTCTGTTTTTTAGAAAGAAAAAAAAAAACAAAAACAATAACACACTGCGCACGACCCGTGCGCTATCGCCCATAAATTAACGGGGACGTATTTTACACACGCGAGCGCCTGTGTTATCGAGTTGTTCCCGTACATTGTTCTTTCGCGTGTCATTTTTCCCGACATGGATCACCTTTCCCCCAAAAAAGTTTCACTCAGCATTACCAAATGCCTAATATGGTCAGGTTTCAACCCCTTACGGTGTACCAAACTTTAAAGAAGTAAAAATCGCGTAATTTATTGCACGGTGTTGCCCAAATGTGCGGAGGGCTAATGCCACGACTCGCGGGATATTTTTTTATTTTTCCTACAATGCCCGCTTCAAATACAATTTTGAAAGAAGGCGAATCACAATTCCTGGATAATCTCGGGCCAAAAGGAAGGCTCACCAGTTTTCAAAATACTGGCGTTTGTTGAAATACTGCATTTCACCGCTACCAAACACGACGCAGCTAGTGTACTTCCAATTGCAAGTAATACTGATCGCCAACGTTTGGCTTTTCCCGTTACATGCGTACTCTTCTCGCTCCGTTTTGAACGTTGGCAGAACCCTTCCCCCACCCCCCGCAAAAATGAAAAGCAAACAAAACTGTTATCCGTGCCTTTTTAAGCCAACCCCCAAGAATTAAAGGCGAATACAAAAGTGAGGTCCAGTTAACAACACAAAGCAGTTACCGGGAACCGGTTGTGCTATTTCGTAACGATAAATAAAGATGAACGTTTTACTACATCTGCAACAGGGTAACTTTATTTTCCATCTTTATAGTTCGTAAGCGAAATTACGCAAGAATGCAAACACGTCTCACTGTTCTAGGCACCTGTTCAATTTCAAAAGAAACACGAATGGTCAACAGTGCATCCGTAACAGAAATTCTGTGCTCACTGTAAGGTCTCAGAAGCTTGGTTTACACACTGTAAGCATGCTTACTTTGCAAGTGTAGCTAAACATGAGATGTTGATTGTACGCGCGTTAGCAATTTAATTCTTAAGGTTACTTGCGACGAAAGCCGTAAATAAGTGATCCGACACCGTTATTCATCAAACCTGCCTTGAGAATCGCTAAATTTTAGTTTAACGACAACTTTACGCAAAAGACAAGTTTTAATCGTTGCATTAATATCTTTGCGCTGGTTAAAACTCAGTATTTTTATGTGCCCTTCGAACACACAAAAAACATCGTAAGCTCTTAGAAAAAATGCCGGGGCAGTTAAGTGGTGTTACCATTTCAGGGCATCCCACAAATGAAAGAATGCGTCATGCTACCAATGAAAGCGATCGAAACTGTTGTTGTCAACTGAATTCCAGAAAACGAGGTTTCCTGATTTGCTACTAATTATGCTTTTATTGAAGGCTCAAAGTCATAGTCGGGAAAGATGGAGCTTGAAACGAGCCACGGCGTACAAGTTTATTGTCATTACTTCGGCCGTTCTGAGATTCCCGACGGGTCGCCGCTTTTTTGGCGTAGTAATGAAAAGTTATTGCCGCTTCCTTGCAGTACATTCAACGTTGAGGAACCGAACTACAACATACCCCGCTTGTCCGCGCTTTTCATGCTCACATACGGCGAGGAAAGGCATAAAGCGCGCCCACAGCGTGCATTCTCCCGGGCCGCTCAGCGGAGCATCCACACTAGCAGCGCGACGCTGCCGCCACCTACATGTCGACCTCGCGGCGAATAGCTTTCGCAGTGGTTCATGACGCGAAGGAAAGAGTGAAAGCCCTCATCGAAAGTGTTGCAGGGTCGCTTTAAGCGACCCGTCTGACTGTTAATCTCCCGTTCTCAGCGTGCAGAGGAGGAGAAGAAGGAGGAGTAACACCTTATTTAAAGTGTTTGATAAACCGCGCCCGGCTCGGACATAATCGCTCGTGAAATGAACTTACTGCGAGTGGTTAGCCAACGCCGCCAGTATAACCCTTGCCTAATGCGTGAGCGAAAAATGGCCAAACAGCCACTCTCCTGTTGCTCTCTCCTCCCCTTTCCCGCTACGCAGCCTTCCTGCGTGCTTTCATGTCCACTAGCCAGCGCCGCTTCTCGGAAACTATGCAACATAGTTGACACTTTGTCTAGCGTTTCCCAGGCGGCGCTCCGACGCCTTCGAGGCAAGCTGACAGACACACGCTGTAGAATTGGGTGTAGTGTTCGGCATGTGTTCGGGACTCGCGAGCAGTCACGTAAGGAGGGACGTCCGCCGGCGCGCGCCACATATCGGATGAGTGCCTGAACTAAGCGTCCCTACCCACGGCCTCTGAGATCGGCTGCTGGCGGCACGCCGTTTCTCCGGCCGTCCCATTCGGCCGGAGAGAGCGTAATTTCAAAGGGGCCGTTTCGCCGTTTTCCGCCGCACCGTGGCGCGCGCGGAGCCGACGGTTGAAAGCAACAGCCGCCCGTGCTGCGGCGGTCCACGAAATGGCTTTTGACAGCTTTTGCGCCCGCGCAAAAAAAAAAAAAAAAAATGGAAGAAAACACGGTGTATTTACACCAGGAATAGAAATTCGGAGTCGACGGATAGCCAGCTGTTAAACAAGCTTCGCCTGCAAAATAACCCACGAATGCACTGTGGCCTTATAGACTGGTACTCAGGTCCACAGTTCCCAGCGGGAGCTGTGAAACGTGGGCGACTACGGCAGGCGGGCCTCGCAAGAAGATGCCAGGGAACAAAAAAAAAAAAAAAAAAACGATGCAAAGGGTACAAAGGCGCAAGTTCTCGCTGCAGCTAGAACCACGGCCTCCTCCTAATGGACGCCTCCTCAAACGTTACACGTAGATTATACGGCAGACATATTCCTCTGATGACTAAGACATTGTGGAAATAGAAGGTGACACAACCACGACGGACCTACATTGAGGATCGCATAGGTTAAAATAAGATGCATTCGTTTTTTTTTTTTTTTGAAAGTAAGCAAAGTGTCTCTGTGACCATTGTTAGAAGTGTTAGAGGCTAAGTTCCAATCAATAGCTGCACGCGTCGAGAGGGTGTGTAGAAAACGGTCGCGTTGACAGCATATATCTTGCAGCAAAGCCAACTTTGTGGCGTTTGCTCTGTATAGGTCGATGTAATCTTGGTCCTAAAAAATAAAGAAATTGGTTGCCAGGGCGGTTCCATCATTACGCTGTGATTCATTTAATTGTCATGATTAGTTTACAGGGACGTTATAAATGTTACAGAATTTCCGTCTGCTGTATACATGGTGTCGCGGGGAGCGTATGGATACAAAAAAAAAAAACAGCTGCAACGTTTGCTTTATCAACACTATAGCGAAACAAACATGACAATTAGCGGCGGAAATGACTCGAACATTACGCCAGGTTTTATCGTCTTTTTACCGTTACGTAGTTCACAGCTGAAGGTGGAATTCCCGTCTGCTGTCAATACATTTAAATGAGGGAGACAGACAGCTACAGCGTTGTCGGCCAGAATAAACTCTAGTCCCTCCAAGTTTCATTAATATAATTACCTAGGAAGTATACGTTCAATCACAAATTACAAACAGCGTGTTTGTTTCATGCACTTCTTCGGTTGCACCCTGCTGGTCCACTGGTCAGCCTTCACAGAGAGAAACGGCAGTAAACTTTTTTCAGTATGACCTGCAATTTTAGAAATGTAGAATCTCGAAGCGTGTGCCTGTTACAAGCAGAAAACATTTCAGTGCGGGGAAAATTTTCGTATATGTGCTTACAATTTCAATTTGCGTTGCAGTGGCCTGGCTGTTAAAGTTTCTTGCGCGATGGGGCCTGGTCTTTATATCGGTTGCCGTTGCAGCAACATGGCATGGCAAGCGCAAACTTATTCATCACCACAAACAACTATTTATAATAACTAGAAATAACCTCTGAGAAAGTACTGCGCATCACTCCATAACCTCGCTCCACGCTTGAAACATGGCCAACCTTTCGTTGATCGCTGGCAGAACTTTGCTTGAGTTAAACGAGTTTCTCTAAGCTGCTGAGATAAGCCGACTTCATAAAATCATTGTCAAGTCTCTTATGTTATCAATACTAACGCCCACAAGGGCGTTAAGAGGAATTACGACAGCGAAGACACCCAGCCGCGCAATCTCCGCCAAGCCATTCAGAGGAGTCGGTGCGAGCGGCCGAGCCATCGGCTAGCACCGCCGCCTTGCGGCACGTTGCGGAGTGAGCTTTTTACATTTTTAAAGACGATAATCTTTCTTGGGCTACTTCAACCCAGAAATTTTGGTCTGTCTATATGCCTGTCCGTCTGTCTGTCTGTAACTCGATTCAGCCACCCGGCCAAAGTAAAACAGATACGGCGCAATAGTCTTATATACTCACAGCCAAATGTAAACGTCTAAGCCCGGTTTATATGTTCATACTTGTCAACTTTGTTGAACAAGAACATGACATTACGCAAATGTAAGACAGAAAATTAGTACACAAGGGATATCTGCTGTGGCCCTTTATTAAAAAATTCCTGGATGCTTGGTTTTTAGATAGCAAGTGGTATTCTACATCTATTGCAGAAAACCGCCTCCTGCTCTTCTGTTGCCCGCGCCACCTCCTGGCGGCATATGAGAAATCACGCGCCAACAGCAAAGAAAGGTTCCACTAGCTAGGTTTCACTTTCTGCTTGGAACGCACGCGGAGCACGGCAACGCGGTTCTATTAACCTTGAAGTGGGCCGCCTCGGTTCACGCGCTTCTCCGCCGTACTGCAGCGCTGGCATCGAGGAATCCCGCCTGTAGCGGGATTCCTCGATCAAATTCAAATTCAAATCAAATTCAAATTCAAATCGCCTTCAAATCAAAATCAAATTCAAATTCAAATCGCCTTGAGAAAACCTTTAGTGTGTTTACCTTGGGATGAGCACGACGGAACAGAAACAGCATGAGAGGTGAGCGGGAAAGCAAAGAGGGGCATTTCCTTGGCAAATGTGTACAAATGCTCTGCATTTAAAACATCCCCCTCGCGAGGGGCACGATCAAATGCAGAGCATTTCCGCGGGGGGCGCGCCTGCAAGTCGTATGGATTACGTATTGGTTGTTGTTGTAATTGTTGTCTTCCAGCGTAGACATTGTCGATGAAGTCGCTGGTGAAACGTGAAACGTGCCGTGAACCCCCTGCCGCGGCTATGACTCAACGTCGAGCGGCTATGACACAACGTGGCGCGGCTATGACGCAACACAATCCAACACAATCCACTTTAATCCAAATCCAAATCCAAACCAATCCAATCCAATCCAAGCCAATCCAATCCAAGCCAAGCCAAGCCAAGCCAATCCAATCGAATCCAATCCAATGCCCCTCGCGAGAGAGTGTTATAGCGCCAAAATCGCGCCACCACACGAACGCGTGATGTTGACGTCACGATAACGCCACAGATGTTAGCGACCGGAGCACGCGCGAACGACATATGTGGTTTAAGCGCGAACCGACCGCGGCGAGAGAGCGCGATGCGAGCGCCCCCACCTGTTCTTGCGTGCGAACCGACTGTGATCAGCGCGAACCCAACGCGGCGAGAGAGGGTGTTGGGCACGTCCCCAGCTGTTGTGCGCCCGAACCGAACGCGGCGAGAGAGGGCGTTGCGAGCGGAGAGAAGGCGATGAGGACGCGGGGGAGGGGGCGCACCTGTGGCCGACGGTTAAATGAGTCAAGGATATAAGGCGTGTTCGTAACTTTCTATTCTGTGTCGGCTTTGTGGTGCAGTGGGTAGAGTACCATGTACCTTGCGTTCCGCCCGCAGAGTCGTTGGTTCGAAACCTGGCGCCGGTAAGTATTTTTTTTTATATAGTGTAGGGGGAGCGATGCGGACTACGGACGCCAACGCGGGTGACATCGTGAGTTACTGAAATGCTCTGCATTTAACACTATCGTCTTTTGACGACATTTGCGACGAAAGCAGCTGATACTCGGCCAATTTTTTTGCTGGGGGACGCACCGAATGGGACGGCCGGAGCAACGGCGCGCCGCCGGCAGCCGATCTCCGAGGCCGCGCCCTACCGCTCCCATTGGAAAGCGGGCGACGCGTTAGGCAATTTTTATACAGGCGGCGTTGGGTTAGCTGACCAATCCGCCTGTTCGCCTGAAGCCGCCGTTGATAATGCGTAAGGCGTGCGTCGCTCTGCCCTTGTGATGTTTGATCGAGGGGTAGCGCAGGCAACATCGGCTTCTGACGCGGCTGCCATGAAGAATGTTTATTTCACGCTCGGTTCGCGCCGCTCGAGAGAAGATAATACGAGATGGGTGTGATCGCCAGATGAAATGAAATGGAGGCGCCTTCCTGACGGTGCCAGCCGGGAGCCTGGCCGGGAGCCTGGGACGCCGAACTTGATATTCTTAACGGCGCTTGTTGTTTCAAAAGAGGCTTCGCTGGCAGCCGGCTGGATGGTGTCAGGAAATCCGTAGTAGTAGGGCACACCGGACGCTCGAGCATTTAAAAGCGTTTCTCCTTCCTTCAGCGAAAAGTCATGAACGTCGAATTCTCGGCCAGAGAAACAAGCCCCAGTCCGCCATTGCTCGGAGGCTTAAAAGCTACCGTTGCCAGCTTTTACGCTATAGACAGCACCTGTACTGCATGTGCTTCGCTTCTAGTTTGTGACGCAATGGCTATGTCAAGAAAAAATGAAACGGAAGCGGGTGAGAGAAATGTCCGCTTTGTTTGCTTATTTTTCAGCAAATAACGCGTAGTTGTTCGTCGAACAAAAGCCGAGAGAGCCAAGAAACGTATCATCTTTCAGTCTAAAGAAAATTTCGTTCAGCCTTTAGTGTCCCTCTAACTTGTTCGCTTCGTACACCGATGGCCTCAATTGACTTCACAGTTCTGGTTGAACATTGTAAAAATCTGCGGTTATTCGAAGAGAAAAATATTTAGAATCGCGAAGAGGCAAGTGCGTCATGCGCAATGTCACCGCGCCCCAGCCGCGACATTTCAACCACCGTTCGAAGCTGTGATGAAGGCAGGCGACCGACAACGTAAAGCCCTGCCAGAGAGACCGCAAAACTGACGCTCTAAATCTTTCAATGGTGTCTACACAACCTCGAAAACATTCCTAACAAACTCGAAAACATTCCTACACAACCTCGAAAACATCTTCATTCCACAGGACCCTGTACATGTGTACAGGGTCCGGTGGAATAAAGATTGTACCCGCAGAATATTTCGATTATCAATTCAACTAAGCATTGCTTACCATACATCAAGGACAGGGCCTTCGTTGGGGATCAAATATGCACATAAACGCATAACCCCAAACAGGCTGTAAAGTAAATCAGCTGACACAGCCAATCGAGCCTTTCCGTTTCGGCAATCATACGATGAATACCTCTTTCTGTATGGGTGGGACTGATTAATCACATTTCAGTGCGTGCACAATTGTGAGAGTACGAGGCGAAGTTGTTCATCTGTAAACATTCTGAGGCGATATCACCAAGAATTTGTGCAGAAGCCCTCCATAGCTACAAATGAGCCATATGACTTATTTAATAGGATTTGCTATGGCCTTCTATTAATAAAAGCCTCAGGGTGTAAGGCCTCGGAGGTAAACGTACGTTTGTGCCTTGATGAAACCCTTAGAAAGCATGGTTACGCATCATCTGACAATTAGCACCCTGGAGTTTCTACAAACGCTAGCCCATATAGGGTTCTTAGTGTTCTTAATTCCTGTGCTCCAAGTTGTCATGTGGCTTCGTATGTAATGACGTCATCTCTTGCGGAAGACGTTATCCCTCGAAGATCACGCTGATGCGCCTAAGCGCGTAAAGGTGAAACTTTCTCATTAAGGACGTAAGACCCCGTTCGCGAAAATGGATATCCTTAATCGGCAGTGTCGTAAACAAAAACGTCTTTGCGCGTGCCTTGGTTGCGGCTGTTCAAAAGGATAAAGCGATATTGTTGAGGCTTTACAAAATGTGATTTCAAAACACATTTTCATTTCAAAATTTGTTTTATGGATATAACGTACTGATTGAAGCATATTGCCTTGTGATACACCCCACGTCAATTACCGGTAGCTAATCGAACGATTTCATGGCAAGGAGAAATAAGTCACAGTTTACATTTTACGCGCTTTAAGCTGGAGGGCTACGAATTAATTTAGATCACCCGGTGTTCTTTAGCGTTCGGCAAGATCTTGAACACGGACGTTTTCTTCTTTCGCCTTCAAAAGAAAAACAGCTGCAGATGCCAGAATTGACCCCTCCTAGCCGACAGCCCACCCCTTCGCCACTGATTCACCGCGACGGCCACACAGACCTTGGTTGTACAAGTTGTAGACTAGTTTACCGTAAGTGCTAGCAGCTAAAAAGGAACATTAAACAGTTAAGGAACATTAAAGGAACATTAAAAAGGAACCAACTTGAGCTCAAGTACGACACTTTTGCCTTACAGTCAGAATATGCTGATACTGACTCCTTTGGGTAATTTTCAAAAACTCCATCAGATCACTCGTTGAATTACATATTCCAAAGAAGCATGTAGTAGATAAAATGAAACCTGATAAACCATGGATGTTACCCCATGTTAAGAAATTAATCAAACGAAGAGGCCGGTTGTATAAAAAATACAAAAAAAGCTCTACTGAAAGTACTGAGGATCAGCTTCGCAACCTTGATTCGTTATACAAAGTGGCAGTAACCACAGCCAAAGAAAACTATTTTTCCAGGCTGGCCAAGGACATAACATCCAACCCAAAATCTTTCTGGAGCTACCTCCGAAAGACACGGAAGGAAACAATCAGCATCCAGAAAATCGTACACGAGGGTACCGATATAACTGAGAACTCGGCCAAAGCAAACCACTTTAACATCTACTTCAACACGATCTTTTTGAAACAACGCAGCCTCGAAGAGCTCCCCACATACCTGGTTGACATAGAAAGTGCAATGCCGCCTATTACAATATCCCTAGAAGGAATAAGAAAAAGCTTAGACTCTCTAAACGAATCGAAGGCTGCTGGTCCAGATGAAATATCCCCGAAAGTGTTAAAAGCCTGTTCCTCCATCGTATCACAATATCTTTATGTCATATTCCGCAAGTCTCTTGAATCCGGACGGCTACCGCAGGACTGGAAAATGACATATTTTGTGCCAATTCATAAAAATGGACCAAAATCAAATGTTGAGAATTACAGGCCGATTTCCCTTTGCTGTATCTGTTGCAAGATATTTGAACATATTCTTTATAGCAACATCACAAAGCACCTTGAAAAAAATAGTTTTTCTATCCTAATCAACATGGATTTCGCCAGGGGCTCTCTTGTGGAACCCAACTAATTGAACTATTACATGACCTTGTTACTTCTGCTGAGGATAGGCTCCAGACGGACGCTATCTTCATTGATTTCCGCAAGGCATTCGACCGCGTTTCACACAGCCTTCTGATGCACAAATTGAGAGCCTTAAGAATTGATAATAACGTTTTAATTTGGATTGAGGAGTACCTTTCCGATAGAAAACCATGTGTTGTTGTAGGGGGCAAAAAATCGGGAACTGAAGCCGTGACGTCCGGCGTACCTCAGGGATCGGTTCTGGGGTCACTATTATTTTTGGTCTATATTAATGACATTGTAACTACGACTTCATCTTGCATCAGGCTGTTCGCAGATGATTGCGTCATCTACCGCACAGTGAGTGACTTCAATGATGTGTCAACCCTGCAAAAGGATTTGAACAACATTAACTCGTGGTGTCACACGTGGGAATTGGGGCTAAACACAGCTAAGTGTTACTGTGTTTCTTTCAGTAAAATTTAAAAAATTGTCGATTCTTCCTA
Source organism: Haemaphysalis longicornis (assembly GCF_048455015.1). Taxonomy (NCBI): domain Eukaryota; kingdom Metazoa; phylum Arthropoda; class Arachnida; order Ixodida; family Ixodidae; genus Haemaphysalis; species Haemaphysalis longicornis. The sequence continues at coordinate 14,271,857 of NW_027526203.1, read as the reverse complement.
CCATATTCGTACTGAAACTCTAAAAAAAGTATCTGAAGTTAAATATCTTGGCGTCACAATCAGTCCGGATCTGACTTTCAATCATCACATTGATAACACCGTAAAGAAAGCAGTTAGTGTACTAAACTTACTCCATCGGAACCTTCGCAATGCTCCTTCATCTGTGAAAAAAGCCGCTTATTTTTCGCTGGTCAGACCCATCCTAGAATATGCGAGTGTCGCATGGGACCCTCACCAAGACTATTTATTACAAAAACTTGAAGCAATACAGAATCGCGGAGCCAGGTTTATTCTCAGTAATTACACTTGGGGGGCAAGCGTCACAGAAATGACATCATCAATAGGCCTAGAACCTCTCAGGGAGCGACGTAGAAAGCATAGATTAAAACTCCTGTATTGTATATATAACAATTTAACAGGAATAATGAAGGAGAAATATTTGCAAACCCCCCCTATGTATCCCAAAGACGTGACCACATTAACAAAATACGAGAGATAAAATGCAGGACTAATTATAAAAAGTTTTCTTTTTTTTCTTTCACTATATCTGAGTGGAATGAATTGGCAGCCGACATCGTTTCGAATAGTGTTGAGACGTTCACTCGCGTGCTTAGTGAATTGTGATTCTTCAGTTGTATAAAAATTATGCTGTTGTGTGCTCTCTTTTAGGTATTACACTGTTTACTCGCGTGCTTAGTGAAGTGCGATGCTGTCGTTGTATTTTATTTATTTATTGAGATACCCTAAGGGCCGAAAAGGCATTACATAGGGGGGGATTACACATCAACCAAAAAATTGCATACAAGTCACATGTGTCAAATGATTGCAGGGTGAAAAGCCAGTACAAAACATAAATGGCGTACGAGAGAAAAGTACAAGAGAATAGTACAAGAGAATATGGATACAGAACTATAATGGATGTTCATTTTCTAAAAACGCTAACAGAGCACTCTGGAACGAGGACAGCTCGGTTAGGTTTGCCACACTGGCAGGCAACAGATTCCACTCGGCAATACTAAGCGGTAATGGTGAATTTTGGTATTTGTTAGTTTTCGCGAATATGGGCCTGACTTTATGCGCATGATCGATGCGTGCTGATACGTAAGTTGCTGGATGAACATGACTGCTTGAAGGCAATAAACCGTTGTGATAAAGAGCATGAAAAAATGATAAGCGACAGTATTTTCTTCGAATTGCGAGAGGCGGAAGTTTGAGGGACGCTTTTATTGCCGAAACACTGGTGTAGCGGGAATATGATGAAAGAATAAACCGAGCAGCCTTGTTCTGTACTGACTCGAGTAAGGCTGTTAGATATTCCTGGTGCGGGTGCCATATAATAGAAGCGTACTCTAACGAAGGACGAATTAAAGAACAGTATGCGTGCAGTTTAGTTTCGGAGTTTGCAAGGTGTAAGCGTCGTTTTAGAAGGCCCAGTTTTTTAAAAGCTTTACCTGTTAGGTATTCTATATGAGTGTTCCAGGTCAAGTTCGAACTAAGAAATATACCCAGATACTTAAATGACAGCACTGACTCTATACGGGTATTCGAAATAGTATAAATATTATTTTGTTGTGTGCTCCCTTTTAGTTATTATATATTGACAAACAGTGCCTGTGCTAGTGACTTTATTGCCATTTGTACTATGAGACCCACTCCCCTGCTGTAATGCCTCGGCGCTGCAGGGTAATATGTAAATAAAAAATAAAAATAAATAACATTGTATGAGAAACTCTCTGCAAGGGGGCACAACAGAGAAGCAGAATTTTCGGTCCTTGCAAAATGAAAATGAGTAAATCGAGGAGGGGCCGTCAAAAGAGAAACAGAATAAAACTTAATGAAAGCTGAAGAAGAGGTGCCTTCAAGGCTTCCACTAATGAATTTGAAATACTGGTGTACGCTAACCAAAATTATTAGTTAGGCATCACTGTTTCTTAAGTCACTATGGCGTTTTGTCTGATTTTTGTTCATTGGTTTTTCCATTACTCCAGAGGCCCTTCGACAGTTCCAAAGGAATGCTGTCTATCTTCCGTTCCAGTTTGTCAACAATGCCTGGTTGTGTGTCGACATGTTCTTCTTCATTAGGTAATGTCCACTATAAAAGCCTATGTGCTGCAGTTTTGCATCCAATCCTGTCACACACTGTCCTACTTCACCGTGTTTAAAGGGTGATATGCAATCTGTTTACATTGTGGAACGCTGTTCGCCATTCCACCTTCCTTTCGCTACTATCCCAGAGGCGACATTCTTTCCCTTGTGTGTACAAGCCCGCAACTTCCTGCACGCACCCAGCGCCATCTACTGCTTTGCTTCGAACAATCATTCCATTGTTTTGCCTGAGTACAGTAGGCGTAAAATCTCAGGTTTTGGCGCGAAAGACCGGGGCTCGAGTCCCAGCAGAGCCTAAATTTTTGCTGATCCCGTGCTTTTTTTACTGACTGTAAGATGTTATGTTGTTTCAACTCAACCGATTATTTTCGTACATATAGGGTGGCTTGGTAACATCCAGGCCTGTTTAGGGGTGGGGCATGGCATATCAGCACGTTTAATTTTTTTTTGTATCGCAGCGGAAGTGTCTGGCTTGTACCTATCTTGGAACGCAATATCGCCTGCTAAAACGCTGCAATGTTTCCGCCACGTAAGCAGCTCTTCCCAGCTAACGAACTGTAGCGTAGGCAGCGTTACGTTTAAGCTGCTTGAACGCCTTACATCGGTTTGTTTTACTGGCCAACTGGGGTACACGATTACGTCTTCTGCAGAAATGGTAGCTCTTGCCTCCCTTTTCTCCCATGCTGGTGTGCTTTCGTTCGCCATTAGGCCAGCACACTGATTACGTACACAGAACTCACAGAACACGTTTAATTACCGCCGTCCAAGTCACATGTCGCTCAACTAGTCTTCTCGCCTCAATATAGCCACTACTTGTCTGTGAGAGACGGGCCGGAAAAATAGTACGGCTGGGATCACAGCTCCTTCGCTCAGTGGTTTCTGCAGCGTTTTGATACAGGTTGGGGAGAGCAAGGGTGGAAGAATATCCCGCCCTGGTGGGCACCAACGGGAAAAAGTATAGATAATATGCTAAGTAGTAACGCGAACTGAAAGAAGTAGTAACGCCAACTGAAAGAGGTTCACTGCACATGCAGTGAACCTCTAAACTGTAACTTGTTTCCTGAATTTTTGTGCTCTGTACGACATTGCGAAAGGGCTGACCGACGGGTTGGGAAGCACCTTCGGATTCCGCATAAGCTTAAAGCATCGCCATTAAGACAGCAAAATATATATCTGCATTCTGTCACTGGCAGAGCAAGGCCTTAGCCCCCTACCCCCCGTGTTATACCAGAAGTTTGAGGTAGAGGAGAGGGGAGCAGGAGCTTCAGCTCCACCTTTGTGTTCGAAACTGGCGCCCTTCTAAGAATTCCAAGGCAAAAGCCTCCGAGTAATTACGGACTGTATGAAAGCTGTACAACACATTATAAATGACCTAATCCACAAAAGGCTCACAAAAATTTTTACATCTTAATATCACTATGTTCCAAAACACAATTTGCTCACCGGGACATGAGGAGCTTGAGGGAAATGAGAGAGCAGACCAAGCTGCGCGAGAACTTACTAACCGCTCAGCCAGTAGTCCTAGCTTACTGACCCCTCTCCCCAGTACCTTCGGTGAGCGACTCAACATCCGAAGAAAAGCTAGGGCTCTATTTCCTCCACCAGATAAAAGCTTAAGAGCTGCAGAGCGTCAGTCTCTCAGACAAATACAGACGAACACCTATACAACACCCTCAGACTGTCGAAGATGTTCCCGAGAAATTTTCAAATGCATGTAATAAGTGCGGTGAAATATCCACCCTATTCCATGCACCCTGGGGTTGCCGTATTATATGGCCCTCAGTAAACACCCACACTGAGTTATATGAGCCATGGGAGGTAGCTCTGGCCTGCTCTGACCTTGGGGTTCAGAAGTATCTGATCTTTAGGGCCAAGACTGGGGCAGAGGAAACAGGGGCTCTGGAAGGAGGGAACCTACCCTTGTTCAGTCAAGACCTTTCATTTCAAATAAACGTTTTATCTCTCTCTCTCTCTCTCTCTCTCTCTCTCTCTCTCTCTCTCTCTCTCTCTCTCTCTCTCTCTCTCCTCTCTCTCTCTCTCTCTCTCTCTCTCTCTCTCTCTCTCTCGGCAATGTCCTTACGTGACGATTGCTACTGCCTATTTTTTATCGACAAATGTATGGACGTCAGCGTGTACCTAAAAGTAAATAGTATTTTTTTGAAACAACCGATAAAGTAGGATGATTGGTCACAAACCAACCTAAGTTCCTGTAGAATGTGCTTTCTACTGCCTCTTATATTTCACGTGCATTGACTCCTTGTGTTAGATATATACGACGGACAATAGGCCTAGTTGCTGTAGCAGCGACGTAGTATCCGTGGTACGCTTCACACAACGATTACAGGTTATGTTTCAGCAACACCGAAAAGTAAACAGTCGTCTAACTACTGCTAACCAAACAGACTGGGATTTGAAATTTGCCGCGCGACTTCAGGTGATCATCGTAGGTATAACTAAGCTGGTTGGCAAGCCACGCGTCTCGCTCAGAAAACGATTGCAAAAAGAGTAAGGTTAATTCGCGTAGAGATCGAGAGCACAGGGAACATGACGAGACGTTACCTGGAGGGGGTCTAACTTCAAGTCATGCAACGTCTGAGTTATACGCTGTGATCATGCGCCCCCCCCCCCTCCGCCCCCCCCCCCCTTTCTAAAGGTTGCCGCCCTGACTGCGTCGGTCCAGAACAGCGTAGCGAATAAGGGTCGATCGTTGTCTAGCCATCTGGACAGTTATGGTGTCACTTCTAGGCCTGTGGCGTGCACGTGAATGGGCGTGTTCTCTTTCAAACACATTGCCGAATTGCTGCAGACGTGGCGATTCAAAATCAACCATACTACTATCATAAATGAAAAGAAAGAAAAATACCTTTATATTAGTAGCCGTCATGAATTTAGGAGAGACGTTTGAAGTATACCCGAAGACTTCCTACGCCAAGAGTTGAGATGCAGCTGCATCTCACCAGTTGAGAAGTGAAATCCTAAAAGTGCTTAAGGAAAAATGTTATAAAAAATTTCGGACCCTGTAACATTCGGGGATATCACCTTCGTCAATACAACCATGCCGACCTTGTAAAAACAAACTTTGTTTCCAACATCGAAATTTCTTTCCGGCTTCAGCAGCTCATTCTCTCTTTCTTCAATCTACAG